>NC_138203.1:132296235-132621235 GCF_964194415.1 Vipera berus
TTCCCCAAACACGAAAAAAATCTTGATTTTTCAAAGCTATGAAAAACACCATTTTTAAGCACAAAATTCAACCCTGAATCTAATTCTGGCGTCCGTTTTTACATTTGGGTAAAAAAAAAAATCACCTCCTGGGCACAAAAATCCCTGACCCCGGCATCAGGAATTTTCTTACCCGGCCACCAAAAAATTCGTGATTTTTAAAAGCTATGAAAAACACCATTTTTAAGGATGAAATTCAAGCCCGAATCTCATTCTGGTGTCCGTTTTTAGATTTGAGTCAAAAAAACTTTTTCACTTCCTGGGCACAAAAATCCCTGACCCCGGCATCAGGAATTTTCTTCCCCGGACACCAAAAAATTCTTGATTTTTAAAAGCTATGAAAAACACAATTTTTAAGAATGAAATTCAACCCTGAATCTCATTCTGGTGTCCGTTTTTACATTTGGGTGGGGAAAAAAATTCACCTCCTGGGCACAAAAATCCCTGAATTTTCTTCCCCGGACACCAAAAATTCTTGATTTTTAAAAACTATGAAAAACAGCATTGTTAAGGAAGAAATTCAACCCGGAATCTAATTCTGCTGTCCATTTTTACATTTGGGTCAAAAAAATTTTTTCACCTCCTGGGCACAAAAATGTTTGACCCCGGCATCAGGAATTTTCTTCCCCAGACACCAAAAAAATCTTGATTTTTAAAAGCTATGAAAAACAACATTTTTAAGGATAAAATTCAACCCTGAATCTAATTCTGGCGTCCGTTTTTACATTTGGGTCAAAAAAAAAAATCACCTCCTGGGCAGAAAAATCCCTGACAGGAATTTTCTTCCCCAAACACGAAAAATATCTTGATTTTTCAAAGCTATGAAAAACACCATTTTTAAGGACAAAATTCAACCCTGAATCTAATTCTGGCGTCCGTATTTACATTTCGGTAAAAAAAAAATCACCTCCTGGGCACAAAAATCCCTGACCCCGGCAGCAGGAATTTTCTCCCCCAAACACAAAAAAAATCTTGATTTTTAAATGCTATCAAAAACACCATTTTTAAGGACAAAATTCAACCCCGAATCTCATTCTGCTGTCCGTTTTTAGATTTGAGTCAAAAAAACTTTTTCACCTCCCGGGCACAAAAATCTCTGACCCCGGCATCAGGAATTTTCTTCCCCGGACACCAAAAAAATCTTGATTTTTAAAAACTATGATAAACACCATTTTTAAGGACAAAATTCAACCCCGAATGTCATTCTGGTGTCTGTTTTTACATTTGGGTGAAAAAAAAATTTCACCTCCTGGGTACAAAAATCCCTGACCCTTGGCATCATGAAATTTCTTCCCCGGACACCAAAAAAATCTTGATTTTTAAACACTATGAAAAACACTGTTTTTAAGGACAAAATTCAACCCTGAATCTAATTCTGGCGTCCGTATTTACATTTGGGTCAAAAAAAAAATTCACCTCCTGGGCAGAAAAATCCCTGACTCCGGCAGCAGGAATTTTCTCCCCCAAACACGAAAAAAATCTTGATTTTTAAATGCTATGAAAAACACCATTTTTAAGGACAAAATTCAACCCCGAATCTCATTCTGCTGTCCGTTTTTAGATTTGAGTCAAAAAAACTTTTTCACCTCCTGGGCACAAAAATCCCTGACTCCAGCATCAGGAATTTTCTTCCCCAAACACGAAAAAAATCTTGATTTTTCAAAGCTATGAAAAACACCATTTTTAAGGACAAAATTCAACCCTGAATCTAATTCTGGCGTCCGTTTTTACATTTGGGTAAAAAAAAAATCACCTCCTGGGCACAAAAATCCCTGACCCCGGCATCAGGAATTTTCTTACCCGGCCACCAAAAAATTCGTGATTTTTAAAAGCTATGAAAAACACCATTTTTAAGGACAAAATTCAACCCCGAATCTCATTCTGCTGTCCGTTTTTAGATTTGAGTCAAAAAAACTTTTTCACCTCCTGGGCACAAAAATCCCTGACCCCGGCATCAGGAATTTTCTTCCCTGGACACCAAAAAATTCTTGATTTTTAAAAACTATGAAAACACCATTTTTAAGGATAAAATTCAACCCTGAATCTAATTCTGGCGTCCGTTTTTACATTTGGGTAAAAAAAAAATCACCTCCTGGGCACAAAAATCCCTGACCCCGGCAGCAGGAATTTTCTCCCCCAAACACAAAAAAAATCTTGATTTTTAAATGCTATCAAAAACACCATTTTTAAGGACAAAATTCAACCCCGAATCTCATTCTGCTGTCCGTTTTTAGATTTGAGTCAAAAAAACTTTTTCACCTCCCGGGCACAAAAATCTCTGACCCCGGCATCAGGAATTTTCTTCCCCGGACACCAAAAAAATCTTGATTTTTAAAAACTATGATAAACACCATTTTTAAGGACAAAATTCAACCCCGAATGTCATTCTGGTGTCTGTTTTTACATTTGGGTGAAAAAAAAATTTCACCTCCTGGGTACAAAAATCCCTGACCCTTGGCATCATGAAATTTCTTCCCCGGACACCAAAAAAATCTTGATTTTTAAACACTATGAAAAACACTGTTTTTAAGGACAAAATTCAACCCTGAATCTAATTCTGGCGTCCGTATTTACATTTGGGTCAAAAAAAAAATTCACCTCCTGGGCAGAAAAATCCCTGACTCCGGCAGCAGGAATTTTCTCCCCCAAACACGAAAAAAATCTTGATTTTTAAATGCTATGAAAAACACCATTTTTAAGGACAAAATTCAACCCCGAATCTCATTCTGCTGTCCGTTTTTAGATTTGAGTCAAAAAAACTTTTTCACCTCCTGGGCACAAAAATCCCTGACCCCGGCATCAGGAATTTTCTTACCCGGCCACCAAAAAATTCGTGATTTTTAAAAGCTATGAAAAACACCATTTTTAAGGACAAAATTCAACCCCGAATCTCATTCTGCTGTCCGTTTTTAGATTTGAGTCAAAAAAACTTTTTCACCTCCTGGGCACAAAAATCCCTGACCCCGGCATCAGGAATTTTCTTCCCTGGACACCAAAAAATTCTTGATTTTTAAAAACTATGAAAACACCATTTTTAAGGATAAAATTCAACCCTGAATCTAATTCTGGCGTCCGTTTTTACATTTGGGTCAAAAAAAAAAATTCACCTCCTGGGCAGAAAAATCCCTGACAGGAATTTTCTTCCCCAAACACGAAAAAAATCTTGATTTTTCAAAGCTATGAAAAACACCATTTTTAAGGACAAAATTCAACCCTGAATCTAATTCTGGCGTCCGTTTTTACATTTGGGTCAAAAAAAAATCACCTCCTGGGCACAAAAATCCCTGACCCCGGCATCAGGAATTTTCTTACCCGGCCACCAAAAAATTCGTGATTTTTAAAAGCTATGAAAAACACCATTTTTAAGGATGAAATTCAAGCCCGAATCTCATTCTGGTGTCCGTTTTTAGATTTGAGTCAAAAAACTTTTTCACTTCCTGGGCACAAAAATCCCTGACCCCGGCATCAGGAATTTTCTTCCCCGGACACCAAAAAATTCTTGATTTTTAAAAGCTATGAAAAACACCATTTTTAAGAATGAAATTCAACCCTGAATCTCATTCTGGTGTCCGTTTTTACATTTGGGTGGAAAAAAAAATTCACCTCCTGGGCACAAAAATCCCTGAATTTTCTTCCCCGGACACCAAAAATTCTTGATTTTTAAAAACTATGAAAAACAGCATTGTTAAGGAAGAAATTCAACCCGGAATCTAATTCTGCTGTCCATTTTTACATTTGGGTAAAAAAAACTTTTTCACCTCCTGGGCACAAAAATGTTTGACCCCGGCATCAGGAATTTTCTTCCCCAGACACCAAAAAAATCTTGATTTTTAAAAGCTATGAAAAACACAATTTTTAATGACAAAATTCAACCCTGAATCTAATTCTGGTGTCCGTATTTACATTTGGGAAAAAAAAAATCACCTCCTGGGCACAAAAATCCCTGACCCCAGCATCAGGAATTTTCTTCCCCAGACACCAAAAAATTCTTGATTTTTAAATGCTATGAAAAACACCATTTTTAAGAATGAAATTAAACCCCGAATCTCATTCTGGTGTCCGTTTTTACATTTGGGTGGAAAAAAAATTCACCTCCTGGGCACAAAAATCCCTGAGCCCGGCATCAGGAATTTTCTTCCCCGGACACCAAAAAATTCTTGATTTTTAAAAGCTATGAAAAACACCGTTTTTAAGGAAGAAATTCAACCCCGAATCTCATTCTGGTGTCCGTTTTTAGATTTTAGTCAAAAAAACTTTTTCACCTCCCGGGCACAAAAATCTCTGACCCCGGCATCAGGAATGTTCTTCCCCGGACACCAAAAAAATCTTGATTTTTAAAAACTATGATAAACACCATTTTTAAGGACAAAATTCAACCCCGAATGTCATTCTGGTGTCTGTTTTTAGATTTGGGTGGAAAAAAAATTTCACCTCCTGGGTACAAAAACCCTGACCCTTGGCATCATGAAATTTCTTCCCCGGACACCAAAAAAATCTTGATTTTTAAACACTATGAAAAACACCATTTTTAAGGATAAAATTCAACCCTGAATCTAATTCTGGCGTCGGTATTTACATTTGGGTCAAAAAAAAAAATTCACCTCCTGGGCAGAAAAATCCCTGACCCCGGCATCAGGAATTTTCTTCCCCGGACACCAAAAAAATCTTGATTTTTAAACACTATGAAAAACACTGTTTTTAAGGACAAAATTCAACCCCGAATCTAATTCTGGCGTCCGTTTTTACATTTGGGTCAAAAAAAAAATCACCTCCTGGGCACAAAAATCCCTGACCCCGGCATCAGGAATTTTCTTACCCGGCCACTAAAAAATTCTTGATTTTTAAAAGCTATGAAAAACACCATTTTTAAGGATGAAATTCAAGCCCGAATTTCATTCTGGTGTCCGTTTTTAGATTTGAGTCAAAAAAACCTTTTCACCTCCTGGGCACAAAAATACCTGACCCCGGCATCACGAATTTTCTTCCCCGGACACCAAAAAATTCTTGATTTTTAAAAGCTATGAAAAACACCATTTTTAAGAATGAAATTCAACCCCGAATCTCATTCTGGTGTCCGTTTTTACATTTGGGTAATAAAAAAATTCACCTCCTGGGCAGAAAAATCCCTGACTCCGGCATCAGGAATTTTCTTCCCCAAACACGAAAAAAATCTTGATTTTTCAAAGCTATGAAAAACACCATTTTTAAGGACAAAATTCAACCCTGAATCTAATTCTGGCGTCCGTTTTTACATTTGGGTCAAAAAAAAATTCACCTCCTGGGCAGAAAAATCCCTGACTCCGGCAGCAGGAATTTTCTCCCCCAAACATGAAAAAAATCTTGATTTTTAAATACTATGAAAAACACCATTTTTAAGGACAAAATTCAACCCCGAATCTCATTCTGCTGTCCGTTTTTAGATTTGAGTCAAAAAAACTTTTTCACCTCCCGGGCACAAAAATCTCTGACCCCGGCATCAGGAATTTTCTTCCCCGGACACCAAAAAAATCTTGATTTTTAAAAACTATGATAAACACCATTTTTAAGGACAAAATTCAACCCCGAATGTCATTCTGGTGTCTGTTTTTACATTTGGGTGGAAAAAAAATTTCACCTCCTGGGTAGAAAAATCCCTGACCCTTGGCATCATGAAATTTCTTCCCCGGACACCAAAAAAATCTTGATTTTTAAACACTATGAAAAACACTGTTTTTAAGGACAAAATTCAACTCTGAATCTAATTCTGGCGTCCGTATTTACATTTGGGTCAAAAAAAAAATTCACCTCCTGGGCAGAAAAATCCCTGACTCCGGCAGCAGGAATTTTCTCCCCCAAACACGAAAAAAATCTTGATTTTTAAATGCTATGAAAAACACCATTTTTAAGGACAAAATTCAACCCCGAATCTCATTCTGCTGTCCGTTTTTAGATTTGAGTCAAAAAAACTTTTTCACCTCCTGGGCACAAAAATCCCTGACTCCAGCATCAGGAATTTTCTTCCCCAAACACGAAAAAAATCTTGATTTTTCAAAGCTATGAAAAACACCATTTTTAAGGACAAAATTCAACCCTGAATCTAATTCTGGCGTCCGTTTTTACATTTGGGTAAAAAAAAAAATCACCTCCTGGGCACAAAAATCCCTGACCCCGGCATCAGGAATTTTCTTACCCGGCCACCAAAAAATTCGTGATTTTTAAAAGCTATGAAAAACACCATTTTTAAGGATGAAATTCAAGCCCGAATCTCATTCTGGTGTCCGTTTTTAGATTTGAGTCAAAAAAACTTTTTCACTTCCTGGGCACAAAAATCCCTGACCCCGGCATCAGGAATTTTCTTCCCCGGACACCAAAAAATTCTTGATTTTTAAAAGCTATGAAAAACACCATTTTTAAGAATGAAATTCAACCCTGAATCTAATTCTGGCGTCCGTTTTTACATTTGGGTAAAAAAAAAAAATTCACCTCCTGGGCAGAAAAATCCCTGACTCCGGCATCAGGAATTTTCTTCCCCAAACACGAAAAAAATCTTGATTTTTCAAAGCTATGAAAAACACCATTTTTAAGGACAAAATTCAACCCTGAATCTAATTCTGGCGTCCGTTTTTACATTTGGGTAAAAAAAAAATCACTTCCTGGGCACAAAAATCCCTGACCCCGGCATCAGGAATTTTCTTACCCGGCCACCAAAAAATTCGTGATTTTTAAAAGCTATGAAAAACACCATTTTTAAGGATGAAATTCAAGCCCGAATCTCATTCTGGTGTCCGTTTTTAGATTTGAGTCAAAAAAACTTTTTCACTTCCTGGGCACAAAAATCCCTGACCCCGGCATCAGGAATTTTCTTCCCCGGACACCAAAAAATTCTTGATTTTTAAAAGCTATGAAAAACACCATTTTTAAGAATGAAATTCAACCCTGAATCTCATTCTGGTGTCCGTTTTTACATTTGGGTGGGAAAAAAAATTCACCTCCTGGGCACAAAAATCCCTGAATTTTCTTCCCCGGACACCAAAAATTCTTGATTTTTAAAAACTATGAAAAACAGCATTGTTAAGGAAGAAATTCAACCCGGAATCTAATTCTGCTGTCCATTTTTACATTTGGGTCAAAAAAATTTTTTCACCTCCTGGGCACAAAAATGTTTGACCCCGGCATCAGGAATTTTCTTCCCCAGACACCAAAAAAATCTTGATTTTTAAAAGCTATGAAAAACAACATTTTTAAGGATAAAATTCAACCCTGAATCTAATTCTGGCGTCCGTTTTTACATTTGGGTCAAAAAAAAAAAATCACCTCCTGGGCAGAAAAATCCCTGACAGGAATTTTCTTCCCCAAACACGAAAAATATCTTGATTTTTCAAAGCTATGAAAAACACCATTTTTAAGGACAAAATTCAACCCTGAATCTAATTCTGGCGTCCGTTTTTACATTTGGGTCAAAAAAAAATCACCTCCTGGGCACAAAAATCCCTGACCCCGGCAGCAGGAATTTTCTCCCCCAAACACAAAAAAAATCTTGATTTTTAAATGCTATGAAAAACACCATTTTTAAGGACAAAATTCAACCCCGAATCTCATTCTGCTGTCCGTTTTTAGATTTGAGTCAAAAAAAACTTTTTCACCTCCCGGGCACAAAAATCTCTGACCCCGGCATCAGGAATTTTCTTCCCCGGACACCAAAAAAATCTTGATTTTTAAAAACTATGATAAACACCATTTTTAAGGACAAAATTCAACCCCGAATGTCATTCTGGTGTCTGTTTTTACATTTGGGTGGAAAAAAAATTTCACCTCCTGGGTACAAAAATCCCTGACCCTTGGCATCATGAAATTTCTTCCCCGGACACCAAAAAAATCTTGATTTTTAAACACTATGAAAAACACTGTTTTTAAGGACAAAATTCAACCCTGAATCTAATTCTGGCGTCCGTATTTACATTTGGGTCAAAAAAAAAATTCACCTCCTGGGCAGAAAAATCCCTGACTCCGGCAGCAGGAATTTTCTCCCCCAAACACGAAAAAAATCTTGATTTTTAAATGCTATGAAAAACACCATTTTTAAGGACAAAATTCAACCCCGAATCTCATTCTGCTGTCCGTTTTTAGATTTGAGTCAAAAAAACTTTTTCACCTCCTGGGCACAAAAATCCCTGACCCCGGCATCAGGAATTTTCTTACCCGGCCACCAAAAAATTCGTGATTTTTAAAAGCTATGAAAAACACCATTTTTAAGGATGAAATTCAAGCCCGAATCTCATTCTGGTGTCCGTTTTTAGATTTGAGTCAAAAAAACTTTTTCACTTCCTGGGCACAAAAATCCCTGACCCCGGCATCAGGAATTTTCTTCCCCGGACACCAAAAAATTCTTGATTTTTAAAAGCTATGAAAAACACCATTTTTAAGAATGAAATTCAACCCTGAATCTCATTCTGGTGTCCGTTTTTACATTTGGGTGGGAAAAAAAATTCACCTCCTGGGCACAAAAATCCCTGAATTTTCTTCCCCGGACACCAAAAATTCTTGATTTTTAAAAACTATGAAAAACAGCATTGTTAAGGAAGAAATTCAACCCGGAATCTAATTCTGCTGTCCATTTTTACATTTGGGTCAAAAAAATTTTTTCACCTCCTGGGCACAAAAATGTTTGACCCCGGCATCAGGAATTTTCTTCCCCAGACACCAAAAAAATCTTGATTTTTAAAAGCTATGAAAAACAACATTTTTAAGGATAAAATTCAACCCTGAATCTAATTCTGGCATCCGTTTTTACATTTGGGTAAAAAAAAAAAATCACCTCCTGGGCAGAAAAATCCCTGACAGGAATTTTCTTCCCCAAACACGAAAAATATCTTGA
The DNA here is from genome assembly GCF_964194415.1 of Vipera berus. Classification (NCBI taxonomy): domain Eukaryota; kingdom Metazoa; phylum Chordata; class Lepidosauria; order Squamata; family Viperidae; genus Vipera; species Vipera berus. The sequence goes on from NC_138203.1 coordinate 132,305,129, forward strand.
TTTTTCAAAGCTATGAAAAACACCATTTTTAAGGACAAAATTCAACCCTGAATCTAATTCTGGCGTCTGTTTTTACATTTGGGTAAAAAAAAAATCACCTCCTGGGCACAAAAATCCCTGACCCCGGCAGCAGGAATTTTCTCCCCCAAACACAAAAAAAATCTTGATTTTTAAATACTATCAAAAACACCATTTTTAAGGACAAAATTCAACCCCGAATCTCATTCTGCTGTCCGTTTTTAGATTTGAGTCAAAAAAACTTTTTCACCTCCCGGGCACAAAAATCTCTGACCCCGGCATCAGGAATTTTCTTCCCCGGACACCAAAAAAATCTTGATTTTTAAAAACTATGATAAACACCATTTTTAAGGACAAAATTCAACCCCGAATGTCATTCTGGTGTCTGTTTTTACATTTGGGTGGAAAAAAAATTTCACCTCCTGGGTACAAAAATCCCTGACCCTTGGCATCATGAAATTTCTTCCCCGGACACCAAAAAAATCTTGATTTTTAAACACTATGAAAAACACTGTTTTTAAGGACAAAATTCAACCCTGAATCTAATTCTGGCGTCCGTATTTACATTTGGGTCAAAAAAAAAATTCACCTCCTGGGCAGAAAAATCCCTGACTCCGGCAGCAGGAATTTTCTCCCCCAAACACGAAAAAAATCTTGATTTTTAAATGCTATGAAAAACACCATTTTTAAGGACAAAATTCAACCCCGAATCTCATTCTGCTGTCCGTTTTTAGATTTGAGTCAAAAAAACTTTTTCACCTCCTGGGCACAAAAATCCCTGACTCCAGCATCAGGAATTTTCTTCCCCAAACACGAAAAAAATCTTGATTTTTCAAAGCTATGAAAAACACCATTTTTAAGGACAAAATTCAACCCTGAATCTAATTCTGGCGTCCGTTTTTACATTTGGGTAAAAAAAAAATCACCTCCTGGGCACAAAAATCCCTGACCCCGGCATCAGGAATTTTCTTACCCGGCCACCAAAAAATTCGTGATTTTTAAAAGCTATGAAAAACACCATTTTTAAGGATGAAATTCAAGCCCGAATCTCATTCTGGTGTCCGTTTTTAGATTTGAGTCAAAAAAACTTTTTCACTTCCTGGGCACAAAAATCCCTGACCCCGGCATCAGGAATTTTCTTCCCCGGACACCAAAAAATTCTTGATTTTTAAAAGCTATGAAAAACACCATTTTTAAGAATGAAATTCAACCCTGAATCTCATTCTGGTGTCCGTTTTTACATTTGGGTGGGGAAAAAAATTCACCTCCTGGGCACAAAAATCCCTGAATTTTCTTCCCCGGACACCAAAAATTCTTGATTTTTAAAAACTATGAAAAACAGCATTGTTAAGGAAGAAATTCAACCCGGAATCTAATTCTGCTGTCCATTTTTACATTTGGGTCAAAAAAATTTTTTCACCTCCTGGGCACAAAAATGTTTGACCCCGGCATCAGGAATTTTCTTCCCCAGACACCAAAAAAATCTTGATTTTTAAAAGCTATGAAAAACAACATTTTTAAGGATAAAATTCAACCCTGAATCTAATTCTGGCATCCGTTTTTACATTTGGGTCAAAAAAAAAAAATCACCTCCTGGGCAGAAAAATCCCTGACAGGAATTTTCTTCCCCAAACACGAAAAATATCTTGATTTTTCAAAGCTATGAAAAACACCATTTTTAAGGACAAAATTCAACCCTGAATCTAATTCTGGCGTCCGTTTTTACATTTGGGTAAAAAAAAAATCACCTCCTGGGCACAAAAATCCCTGACCCCGGCAGCAGGAATTTTCTCCCCCAAACACAAAAAAAATCTTGATTTTTAAATGCTATCAAAAACACCATTTTTAAGGACAAAATTCAACCCCGAATCTCATTCTGCTGTCCGTTTTTAGATTTGAGTCAAAAAAACTTTTTCACATCCCGGGCACAAAAATCTCTGACCCCGGCATCAGGAATTTTCTTCCCCGGACACCAAAAAAATCTTGATTTTTAAAAACTATGATAAACACCATTTTTAAGGACAAAATTCAACCCCGAATGTCATTCTGGTGTCTGTTTTTACATTTGGGTGAAAAAAAAATTTCACCTCCTGGGTACAAAAATCCCTGACCCTTGGCATCATGAAATTTCTTCCCCGGACACCAAAAAAATCTTGATTTTTAAACACTATGAAAAACACTGTTTTTAAGGACAAAATTCAACCCTGAATCTAGTTCTGGCGTCCGTATTTACATTTGGGTCAAAAAAAAAATTCACCTCCTGGGCAGAAAAATCCCTGACTCCGGCAGCAGGAATTTTCTCCCCCAAACACGAAAAAAATCTTGATTTTTAAATGCTATGAAAAACACCATTTTTAAGGACAAAATTCAACCCCGAATCTCATTCTGCTGTCCGTTTTTAGATTTGAGTCAAAAAAACTTTTTCACCTCCTGGGCACAAAAATCCCTGACTCCAGCATCAGGAATTTTCTTCCCCAAACACGAAAAAAATCTTGATTTTTCAAAGCTATGAAAAACACCATTTTTAAGGACAAAATTCAACCCTGAATCTAATTCTGGCGTCCGTTTTTACATTTGGGTAAAAAAAAAATCACCTCCTGGGCACAAAAATCCCTGACCCCGGCATCAGGAATTTTCTTACCCGGCCACCAAAAAATTCGTGATTTTTAAAAGCTATGAAAAACACCATTTTTAAGGACAAAATTCAACCCCGAATCTCATTCTGCTGTCCGTTTTTAGATTTGAGTCAAAAAAACTTTTTCACCTCCTGGGCACAAAAATCCCTGACCGCGGCATCAGGAATTTTCTTCCCTGGACACCAAAAAATTCTTGATTTTTAAAAACTATGAAAACACCATTTTTAAGGATAAAATTCAACCCTGAATCTAATTCTGGCGTCCGTTTTTACATTTGGGTCAAAAAAAAAAATTCACCTCCTGGGCAGAAAAATCCCTGACAGGAATTTTCTTCCCCAAACACGAAAAAAATCTTGATTTTTCAAAGCTATGAAAAACACCATTTTTAAGGACAAAATTCAACCCTGAATCTAATTCTGGCGTCCGTTTTTACATTTGGGTCAAAAAAAAATCACCTCCTGGGCACAAAAATCCCTGACCCCGGCATCAGGAATTTTCTTACCCGGCCACCAAAAAATTCGTGATTTTTAAAAGCTATGAAAAACACCATTTTTAAGGACAAAATTCAACCCCGAATGTCATTCTGGTGTCTGTTTTTACATTTGGGTGGAAAAAAAATTTCACCTCCTGGGTACAAAAATCCCTGACCCTTGGCATCATGAAATTTCTTCCCCGGACACCAAAAAAATCTTGATTTTTAAATGCTATGAAAAACACCATTTTTAAGGACAAAATTCAACCCCGAATGTCATTCTGGTGTCTGTTTTTACATTTGGGTGGAAAAAAAATTTCACCTCCTGGGCACAAAAATCCCTGACCCTGGCATCAGGAATTTTCTTCCCTGGACACCAAAAAATTCGTGATTTTTAAAAGCTATGAAAAACACCATTTTTAAGGATGAAATTCAAGCCCGAATCTCATTCTGGTGTCCGTTTTTAGATTTGAGTCAAAAAAACTTTTTCACTTCCTGGGCACAAAAATCCCTGACCCCGGCATCAGGAATTTTCTTCCCCGGACACCAAAAACTTCTTGATTTTTAAAAGCTATGAAAAACACCATTTTTAAGAATGAAATTCAACCCTGAATCTCATTCTGGTGTCCGTTTTTACATTTGGGTGGGAAAAAAAATTCACCTCCTGGGCACAAAAATCCCTGAATTTTCTTCCCCGGACACCAAAAATTCTTGATTTTTAAAAACTATGAAAAACAGCATTGTTAAGGAAGAAATTCAACCCGGAATCTAATTCTGCTGTCCATTTTTACATTTGGGTCAAAAAAATTTTTTCACCTCCTGGGCACAAAAATGTTTGACCCCGGCATCAGGAATTTTCTTCCCCAGACACCAAAAAAATCTTGATTTTTAAAAGCTATGAAAAACAACATTTTTAAGGATAAAATTCAACCCTGAATCTAATTCTGGCGTCCGTTTTTACATTTGGGTCAAAAAAAAAAATCACCTCCTGGGCAGAAAAATCCCTGACAGGAATTTTCTTCCCCAAACACGAAAAATATCTTGATTTTTCAAAGCTATGAAAAACACCATTTTTAAGGACAAAATTCAACCCTGAATCTAATTCTGGCGTCCGTTTTTACATTTTGGTCAAAAAAAAATCACCTCCTGGGCACAAAAATCCCTGACCCCGGCAGCAGGAATTTTCTCCCCCAAACACAAAAAAAATCTTGATTTTTAAATGCTATGAAAAACACCATTTTTAAGGACAAAATTCAACCCTGAATCTAATTCTGGCGTCCGTTTTTACATTTGGGTAAAAAAAAAATCACCTCCTGGGCAGAAAAATCCCTGACCCCGGCATCAGGAATTTTCTTACCCGGCCACCAAAAAATTCGTGATTTTTAAAAGCTATGAAAAACACCATTTTTAAGGATGAAATTCAAGCCCGAATCTCATTCTGGTGTCCGTTTTTAGATTTGAGTCAAAAAAACTTTTTCACTTCCTGGGCACAAAAATCCCTGACCCCGGCATCAGGAATTTTCTTCCCCGGACACCAAAAAATTCTTGATTTTTAAAAGCTATGAAAAACACCATTTTTAAGAATGAAATTCAACCCTGAATCTCATTCTGGTGTCCGTTTTTACATTTGGGTGGGGAAAAAAATTCACCTCCTGGGCACAAAAATCCCTGAATTCTCTTCCCCGGACACCAAAAATTCTTGATTTTTAAAAACTATGAAAAACAGCATTGTTAAGGAAGAAATTCAACCCGGAATCTAATTCTGCTGTCCATTTTTACATTTGGGTCAAAAAAATTTTTTCACCTCCTGGGCACAAAAATGTTTGACCCCGGCATCAGGAATTTTCTTCCCCAGACACCAAAAAAATCTTGATTTTTAAAAGCTATGAAAAACAACATTTTTAAGGATAAAATTCAACCCTGAATCTAATTCTGGCGTCCGTTTTTACATTTGGGTCAAAAAAAAAAATCACCTCCTGGGCAGAAAAATCCCTGACAGGAATTTTCTTCCCCAAACACGAAAAATATCTTGATTTTTCAAAGCTATGAAAAACACCATTTTTAAGGACAAAATTCAACCCTGAATCTAATTCTGGCGTCCGTTTTTACATTTGGGAAAAAAAAAATCACCTCCTGGGCAGAAAAATCCCTGACCCCGGCATCAGGAATTTTCTTACCCGGCCACCAAAAAATTCGTGATTTTTAAAAGCTATGAAAAACACCATTTTTAAGGACAAAATTCAACCCCGAATCTCATTCTGCTGTCCGTTTTTAGATTTGAGTCAAAAAAACTTTTTCACCTCCCGGGCACAAAAATCTCTGACCCCGGCATCAGGAATTTTCTTCCCCGGACACCAAAAAAATCTTGATTTTTAAAAACTATGATAAACACCATTTTTAAGGACAAAATTCAACCCCGAATGTCATTCTGGTGTCTGTTTTTACATTTGGGTGGAAAAAAAATTTCACCTCCTGGGTACAAAAATCCCTGACCCTTGGCATCATGAAATTTCTTCCCCGGACACCAAAAAAATCTTGATTTTTAAACACTATGAAAAACACTGTTTTTAAGGACAAAATTCAACCCTGAATCTAATTCTGGCGTCCGTATTTACATTTGGGTCAAAAAAAAAATTCACCTCCTGGGCAGAAAAATCCCTGACTCCGGCAGCAGGAATTTTCTCCCCCAAACACGAAAAAAATCTTGATTTTTAAATGCTATGAAAAACACCATTTTTAAGGACAAAATTCAACCCCGAATCTCAATCTGCTGTCCGTTTTTAGATTTGAGTCAAAAAAACTTTTTCACCTCCTGGGCACAAAAATCCCTGACCCCGGCATCAGGAATTTTCTTCCCTGGACTCCAAAAAATTCTTGATTTTTAAAAACTATGAAAACACCATTTTTAAGGATAAAATTCAACCCTGAATCTAATTCTGGCGTCCGTTTTTACATTTGGGTCAAAAAAAAAATTCACCTCCTGGGCAGAAAAATCCCTGACTCCAGCATCAGGAATTTTCTTCCCCAAACACGAAAAAAATCTTGATTTTTCAAAGCTATGAAAAACACCATTTTTAAGGACAAAATTCAACCCTGAATCTAATTCTGGCGTCCGTATTTACATTTGGGTAAAAAAAAATCACCTCCTGGGCACAAAAATCCCTGACCCCGGCAGCAGGAATTTTCTCCCCCAAACACAAAAAAAATCTTGATTTTTAAATGCTATCAAAAACACCATTTTTAAGGACAAAATTCAACCCCGAATCTCATTCTGCTGTCCGTTTTTAGATTTGAGTCAAAAAAACTTTTTCACCTCCCGGGCACAAAAATCTCTGACCCCGGCATCAGGAATTTTCTTCCCTGGACACCAAAAAATTCGTGATTTTTAAAAGCTATGAAAAACACCATTTTTAAGGATGAAATTCAAGCCCGAATCTCATTCTGGTGTCCGTTTTTAGATTTGAGTCAAAAAAACTTTTTCACTTCCTGGGCACAAAAATCCCTGACCCCGGCATCAGGAATTTTCTTCCCCGGACACCAAAAACTTCTTGATTTTTAAAAGCTATGAAAAACACCATTTTTAAGAATGAAATTCAACCCTGAATCTCATTCTGGTGTCCGTTTTTACATTTGGGTGGGAAAAAAAATTCACCTCCTGGGCACAAAAATCCCTGAATTTTCTTCCCCGGACACCAAAAATTCTTGATTTTTAAAAACTATGAAAAACAGCATTGTTAAGGAAGAAATTCAACCCGGAATCTAATTCTGCTGTCCGTTTTTACATTTGGGTCAAAAAAATTTTTTCACCTCCTGGGCACAAAAATGTTTGACCCCGGCATCAGGAATTTTCTTCCCCAGACACCAAAAAAATCTTGATTTTTAAAAGCTATGAAAAACAACATTTTTAAGGATAAAATTCAACCCTGAATCTAATTCTGGCGTCCGTTTTTACATTTGGGTCAAAAAAAAAATCACCTCCTGGGCAGAAAAATCCCTGACAGGAATTTTCTTCCCCAAACACGAAAAATATCTTGATTTTTCAAAGCTATGAAAAACACCATTTTTAAGGACAAAATTCAACCCTGAATCTAATTCTGGCGTCCGTTTTTACATTTTGGTCAAAAAAAAATCACCTCCTGGGCACAAAAATCCCTGACCCCGGCAGCAGGAATTTTCTCCCCCAAACACAAAAAAAATCTTGATTTTTAAATGCTATGAAAAACACCATTTTTAAGGACAAAATTCAACCCTGAATCTAATTCTGGCGTCCGTTTTTACATTTGGGTAAAAAAAAAATCACCTCCTGGGCAGAAAAATCCCTGACCCCGGCATCAGGAATTTTCTTACCCGGCCACCAAAAAATTCGTGATTTTTAAAAGCTATGAAAAACACCATTTTTAAGGATGAAATTCAAGCCCGAATCTCATTCTGGTGTCCGTTTTTAGATTTGAGTCAAAAAAACTTTTTCACTTCCTGGGCACAAAAATCCCTGACCCCGGCATCAGGAATTTTCTTCCCCGGACACCAAAAAATTCTTGATTTTTAAAAGCTATGAAAAACACCATTTTTAAGAATGAAATTCAACCCTGAATCTCATTCTGGTGTCCGTTTTTACATTTGGGTGGGAAAAAAAATTCACCTCCTGGGCACAAAAATCCCTGAATTCTCTTCCCCGGACACCAAAAATTCTTGATTTTTAAAAACTATGAAAAACAGCATTGTTAAGGAAGAAATTCAACCCGGAATCTAATTCTGCTGTCCATTTTTACATTTGGGTCAAAAAAATTTTTTCACCTCCTGGGCACAAAAATGTTTGACCCCGGCATCAGGAATTTTCTTCCCCAGACACCAAAAAAATCTTGATTTTTAAAAGCTATGAAAAACAACATTTTTAAGGATAAAATTCAACCCTGAATCTAATTCTGGCGTCCGTTTTTACATTTGGGTCAAAAAAAAAAATCACCTCCTGGGCAGAAAAATCCCTGACAGGAATTTTCTTCCCCAAACACGAAAAATATCTTGATTTTTCAAAGCTATGAAAAACACCATTTTTAAGGACAAAATTCAACCCTGAATCTAATTCTGGCGTCCGTTTTTACATTTGGGAAAAAAAAAATCACCTCCTGGGCAGAAAAATCCCTGACCCCGGCATCAGGAATTTTCTTACCCGGCCACCAAAAAATTCGTGATTTTTAAAAGCTATGAAAAACACCATTTTTAAGGACAAAATTCAACCCCGAATCTCATTCTGCTGTCCGTTTTTAGATTTGAGTCAAAAAAACTTTTTCACCTCCCGGGCACAAAAATCTCTGACCCCGGCATCAGGAATTTTCTTCCCCGGACACCAAAAAAATCTTGATTTTTAAAAACTATGATAAACACCATTTTTAAGGACAAAATTCAACCCCGAATGTCATTCTGGTGTCTGTTTTTACATTTGGGTGGAAAAAAAATTTCACCTCCTGGGTACAAAAATCCCTGACCCTTGGCATCATGAAATTTCTTCCCCGGACACCAAAAAAATCTTGATTTTTAAACACTATGAAAAACACTGTTTTTAAGGACAAAATTCAACCCTGAATCTAATTCTGGCGTCCGTATTTACATTTGGGTCAAAAAAAAAATTCACCTCCTGGGCAGAAAAATCCCTGACCCCGGCAGCAGGAATTTTCTCCCCCAAACACAAAAAAAATCTTGATTTTTAAATGCTATGAAAAACACCATTTTTAAGGACAAAATTCAACCCCGAATCTCATTCTGCTGTCCGTTTTTAGATTTGAGTCAAAAAAACTTTTTCACCTCCCGGGCACAAAAATCTCTGACCCCGGCATCAGGAATTTTCTTCCCCGGACACCAAAAAAATCTTGATTTTTAAAAACTATGATAAACACCATTTTTAAGGACAAAATTCAACCCCGAATGTCATTCTGGTGTCTGTTTTTACATTTGGGTGGAAAAAAAATTTCACCTCCTGGGTACAAAAATCCCTGACCCTTGGCATCATGAAATTTCTTCCCCGGACACCAAAAAAATCTTGATTTTTAAACACTATGAAAAACACTGTTTTTAAGGACAAAATTCAACCCTGAATCTAATTCTGGCGTCCGTATTTACATTTGGGTCAAAAAAAAAATTCACCTCCTGGGCAGAAAAATCCCTGACTCCGGCAGCAGGAATTTTCTCCCCCAAACACGAAAAAAATCTTGATTTTTAAATGCTATGAAAAACACCATTTTTAAGGACAAAATTCAACCCCGAATCTCATTCTGCTGTCCGTTTTTAGATTTGAGTCAAAAAAACTTTTTCACCTCCTGGGCACAAAAATCCCTGACTCCAGCATCAGGAATTTTCTTCCCCAAACACGAAAAAAATCTTGATTTTTCAAAGCTATGAAAAACACCATTTTTAAGGACAAAATTCAACCCTGAATCTAATTCTGGCGTCCGTTTTTACATTTGGGTAAAAAAAAAAATCACCTCCTGGGCACAAAAATCCCTGACCCCGGCATCAGGAATTTTCTTACCCGGCCACCAAAAAATTCGTGATTTTTAAAAGCTATGAAAAACACCATTTTTAAGGATGAAATTCAAGCCCGAATCTCATTCTGGTGTCCGTTTTTAGATTTGAGTCAAAAAAACTTTTTCACTTCCTGGGCACAAAAATCCCTGACCCCGGCATCAGGAATTTTCTTCCCCGGACACCAAAAAATTCTTGATTTTTAAAAGCTATGAAAAACACCATTTTTAAGAATGAAATTCAACCCTGAATCTCATTCTGGTGTCCGTTTTTACATTTGGGTGGGGAAAAAAATTCACCTCCTGGGCACAAAAATCCCTGAATTTTCTTCCCCGGACACCAAAAATTCTTGATTTTTAAAAACTATGAAAAACAGCATTGTTAAGGAAGAAATTCAACCCGGAATCTAATTCTGCTGTCCATTTTTACATTTGGGTCAAAAAAATTTTTTCACCTCCTGGGCACAAAAATGTTTGACCCCGGCATCAGGAATTTTCTTACCCGGCCACCAAAAAATTCGTGATTTTTAAAAGCTATGAAAAACACCATTTTTAAGGACAAAATTCAACCCCGAATCTCATTCTGCTGTCCGTTTTTAGATTTGAGTCAAAAAAACTTTTTCACCTCCTGGGCACAAAAATCCCTGACCGCGGCATCAGGAATTTTCTTCCCTGGACACCAAAAAATTCTTGATTTTTAAAAACTATGAAAACACCATTTTTAAGGATAAAATTCAACCCTGAATCTAATTCTGGCGTCCGTTTTTACATTTGGGTCAAAAAAAAAAATTCACCTCCTGGGCAGAAAAATCCCTGACAGGAATTTTCTTCCCCAAACACGAAAAAAATCTTGATTTTTCAAAGCTATGAAAAACACCATTTTTAAGGACAAAATTCAACCCTGAATCTAATTCTGGCGTCCGTTTTTACATTTGGGTCAAAAAAAAATCACCTCCTGGGCACAAAAATCCCTGACCCTGGCATCAGGAATTTTCTTCCCTGGACACCAAAAAATTCGTGATTTTTAAAAGCTATGAAAAACACCATTTTTAAGGATGAAATTCAAGCCCGAATCTCATTCTGGTGTCCGTTTTTAGATTTGAGTCAAAAAAACTTTTTCACTTCCTGGGCACAAAAATCCCTGACCCCGGCATCAGGAATTTTCTTCCCCGGACACCAAAAAAATCTTTATTTTTAAAAACTATGATAAACACCATTTTTAAGGACAAAATTCAACCCCGAATGTCATTCTGGTGTCTGTTTTTACATTTGGGTGGAAAAAAAATTTCACCTCCTGGGCACAAAAATCCCTGACCCTGGCATCAGGAATTTTCTTCCCTGGACACCAAAAAATTCGTGATTTTTAAAAGCTATGAAAAACACCATTTTTAAGGATGAAATTCAAGCCCGAATCTCATTCTGGTGTCCGTTTTTAGATTTGAGTCAAAAAAACTTTTTCACTTCCTGGGCACAAAAATCCCTGACCCCGGCATCAGGAATTTTCTTCCCCGGACACCAAAAACTTCTTGATTTTTAAAAGCTATGAAAAACACCATTTTTAAGAATGAAATTCAACCCTGAATCTCATTCTGGTGTCCGTTTTTACATTTGGGTGGGAAAAAAAATTCACCTCCTGGGCACAAAAATCCCTGAATTTTCTTCCCCGGACACCAAAAATTCTTGATTTTTAAAAACTATGAAAAACAGCATTGTTAAGGAAGAAATTCAACCCAGAATCTAATTCTGCTGTCCATTTTTACATTTGGGTCAAAAAAATTTTTTCACCTCCTGGGCACAAAAATGTTTGACCCCGGCATCAGGAATTTTCTTCCCCAGACACCAAAAAAATCTTGATTTTTAAAAGCTATGAAAAACAACATTTTTAAGGATAAAATTCAACCCTGAATCTAATTCTGGCGTCCGTTTTTACATTTGGGTCAAAAAAAAAAATCACCTCCTGGGCAGAAAAATCCCTGACAGGAATTTTCTTCCCCAAACACGAAAAATATCTTGATTTTTCAAAGCTATGAAAAACACCATTTTTAAGGACAAAATTCAACCCTGAATCTAATTCTGGCGTCCGTTTTTACATTTTGGTCAAAAAAAAATCACCTCCTGGGCACAAAAATCCCTGACCCCGGCAGCAGGAATTTTCTCCCCCAAACACAAAAAAAATCTTGATTTTTAAATGCTATCAAAAACACCATTTTTAAGGACAAAATTCAACCCCGAATCTCATTCTGCTGTCCGTTTTTAGATTTGAGTCAAAAAAACTTTTTCACCTCCTGGGCACAAAAATCCCTGACTCCAGCATCAGGAATTTTCTTCCCCAAACACGAAAAAAATCTTGATTTTTCAAAGCTATGAAAAACACCATTTTTAAGGACAAAATTCAACCCTGAATCTAATTCTGGCGTCCGTTTTTACATTTGGGTAAAAAAAAAATCACCTCCTGGGCACAAAAATCCCTGACTCCAGCATCAGGAATTTTCTTCCCCAGACACCAAAAAAATCTTGATTTTTAAACACTATGAAAAACACTGTTTTTAAGGACAAAATTCAACCCTGAATCTAATTCTGGCGTCCGTATTTACATTTGGGTCAAAAAAAAAATTCACCTCCTGGGCAGAAAAATCCCTGACTCCGGCAGCAGGAATTTTCTCCCCCAAACACAAAAAAAATCTTGATTTTTAAATGCTATGAAAAACACCATTTTTAAGGACAAAATTCAACCCTGAATCTCATTCTGGTGTCCGTTTTTACATTTGGGTGGGAAAAAAAATTCACCTCCTGGGCACAAAAATCCCTGAATTTTCTTCCCCGGACACCAAAAATTCTTGATTTTTAAAAACTATGAAAAACAGCATTGTTAAGGAAGAAATTCAACCCGGAATCTAATTCTGCTGTCCATTTTTACATTTGGGTCAAAAAATTTTTTTCACCTCCTGGGCACAAAAATGTTTGACCCCGGCATCAGGAATTTTCTTCCCCAGACACCAAAAAAATCTTGATTTTTAAAAGCTATGAAAAACAACATTTTTAAGGATAAAATTCAACCCTGAATCTAATTCTGGCGTCCGTTTTTACATTTGGGTCAAAAAAAAAAATCACCTCCTGGGCAGAAAAATCCCTGACAGGAATTTTCTTCCCCAAACACGAAAAATATCTTGATTTTTCAAAGCTATGAAAAACACCATTTTTAAGGACAAAATTCAACCCTGAATCTAATTCTGGCGTCCGTTTTTACATTTGGGTCAAAAAAAAATCACCTCCTGGGCACAAAAATCCCTGACCCCGGCAGCAGGAATTTTCTCCCCCAAACACAAAAAAAATCTTGATTTTTAAATGCTATGAAAAACACCATTTTTAAGGACAAAATTCAACCCTGAATCTAATTCTGGCGTCCGTTTTTACATTTGGGTAAAAAAAAAATCACCTCCTGGGCAGAAAAATCCCTGACCCCGGCATCAGGAATTTTCTTACCCGGCCACCAAAAAATTCGTGATTTTTAAAAGCTATGAAAAACACCATTTTTAAGGATGAAATTCAAGCCCGAATCTCATTCTGGTGTCCGTTTTTAGATTTGAGTCAAAAAAACTTTTTCACTTCCTGGGCACAAAAATCCCTGACCCCGGCATCAGGAATTTTCTTCCCCGGACACCAAAAAATTCTTGATTTTTAAAAGCTATGAAAAACACCATTTTTAAGAATGAAATTCAACCCTGAATCTCATTCTGGTGTCCGTTTTTACATTTGGGTGGGGAAAAAAATTCACCTCCTGGGCACAAAAATCCCTGAATTTTCTTCCCCGGACACCAAAAATTCTTGATTTTTAAAAACTATGAAAAACAGCATTGTTAAGGAAGAAATTCAACCCGGAATCTAATTCTGCTGTCCATTTTTACATTTGGGTCAAAAAAATTTTTTCACCTCCTGGGCACAAAAATGTTTGACCCCGGCATCAGGAATTTTCTTACCCGGCCACCAAAAAATTCGTGATTTTTAAAAGCTATGAAAAACACCATTTTTAAGGACAAAATTCAACCCCGAATCTCATTCTGCTGTCCGTTTTTAGATTTGAGTCAAAAAAACTTTTTCACCTCCTGGGCACAAAAATCCCTGACCGCGGCATCAGGAATTTTCTTCCCTGGACACCAAAAAATTCTTGATTTTTAAAAACTATGAAAACACCATTTTTAAGGATAAAATTCAACCCTGAATCTAATTCTGGCGTCCGTTTTTACATTTGGGTCAAAAAAAAAAATTCACCTCCTGGGCAGAAAAATCCCTGACAGGAATTTTCTTCCCCAAACACGAAAAAAATCTTGATTTTTCAAAGCTATGAAAAACACCATTTTTAAGGACAAAATTCAATCCTGAATCTAATTCTGGCGTCCGTTTTTACATTTGGGTCAAAAAAAAATCACCTCCTGGGCACAAAAATCCCTGACCCTGGCATCAGGAATTTTCTTCCCTGGACACCAAAAAATTCGTGATTTTTAAAAGCTATGAAAAACACCATTTTTAAGGATGAAATTCAAGCCCGAATCTCATTCTGGTGTCCGTTTTTAGATTTGAGTCAAAAAAACTTTTTCACTTCCTGGGCACAAAAATCCCTGACCCCGGCATCAGGAATTTTCTTCCCCGGACACCAAAAAAATCTTGATTTTTAAAAACTATGATAAACACCATTTTTAAGGACAAAATTCAACCCCGAATGTCATTCTGGTGTCTGTTTTTACATTTGGGTGGAAAAAAAATTTCACCTCCTGGGCACAAAAATCCCTGACCCTGGCATCAGGAATTTTCTTCCCTGGACACCAAAAAATTCGTGATTTTTAAAAGCTATGAAAAACACCATTTTTAAGGATGAAATTCAAGCCCGAATCTCATTCTGGTGTCCGTTTTTAGATTTGAGTCAAAAAAACTTTTTCACTTCCTGGGCACAAAAATCCCTGACCCCGGCATCAGGAATTTTCTTCCCCGGACACCAAAAACTTCTTGATTTTTAAAAGCTATGAAAAACACCATTTTTAAGAATGAAATTCAACCCTGAATCTCATTCTGGTGTCCGTTTTTACATTTGGGTGGGAAAAAAAATTCACCTCCTGGGCACAAAAATCCCTGAATTTTCTTCCCCGGACACCAAAAATTCTTGATTTTTAAAAACTATGAAAAACAGCATTGTTAAGGAAGAAATTCAACCCAGAATCTAATTCTGCTGTCCATTTTTACATTTGGGTCAAAAAAATTTTTTCACCTCCTGGGCACAAAAATGTTTGACCCCGGCATCAGGAATTTTCTTCCCCAGACACCAAAAAAATCTTGATTTTTAAAAGCTATGAAAAACAACATTTTTAAGGATAAAATTCAACCCTGAATCTAATTCTGGCGTCCGTTTTTACATTTGGGTCAAAAAAAAAAATCACCTCCTGGGCAGAAAAATCCCTGACAGGAATTTTCTTCCCCAAACACGAAAAATATCTTGATTTTTCAAAGCTATGAAAAACACCATTTTTAAGGACAAAATTCAACCCTGAATCTAATTCTGGCGTCCGTTTTTACATTTTGGTCAAAAAAAAATCACCTCCTGGGCACAAAAATCCCTGACCCCGGCAGCAGGAATTTTCTCCCCCAAACACAAAAAAAATCTTGATTTTTAAATGCTATCAAAAACACCATTTTTAAGGACAAAATTCAACCCCGAATCTCATTCTGCTGTCCGTTTTTAGATTTGAGTCAAAAAAACTTTTTCACCTCCTGGGCACAAAAATCCCTGACTCCAGCATCAGGAATTTTCTTCCCCAAACACGAAAAAAATCTTGATTTTTCAAAGCTATGAAAAACACCATTTTTAAGGACAAAATTCAACCCTGAATCTAATTCTGGCGTCCGTTTTTACATTTGGGTAAAAAAAAAATCACCTCCTGGGCACAAAAATCCCTGACTCCAGCATCAGGAATTTTCTTCCCCAGACACCAAAAAAATCTTGATTTTTAAACACTATGAAAAACACTGTTTTTAAGGACAAAATTCAACCCTGAATCTAATTCTGGCGTCCGTATTTACATTTGGGTCAAAAAAAAAATTCACCTCCTGGGCAGAAAAATCCCTGACTCCGGCAGCAGGAATTTTCTCCCCCAAACACAAAAAAAATCTTGATTTTTAAATGCTATGAAAAACACCATTTTTAAGGACAAAATTCAACCCTGAATCTCATTCTGGTGTCCATTTTTACATTTGGGTGGGAAAAAAAATTCACCTCCTGGGCACAAAAATCCCTGAATTTTCTTCCCCGGACACCAAAAATTCTTGATTTTTAAAAACTATGAAAAACAGCATTGTTAAGGAAGAAATTCAACCCGGAATCTAATTCTGCTGTCCATTTTTACATTTGGGTCAAAAAATTTTTTTCACCTCCTGGGCACAAAAATGTTTGACCCCGGCATCAGGAATTTTCTTCCCCAGACACCAAAAAAATCTTGATTTTTAAAAGCTATGAAAAACAACATTTTTAAGGATAAAATTCAACCCTGAATCTAATTCTGGCGTCCGTTTTTACATTTGGGTCAAAAAAAAAAATCACCTCCTGGGCAGAAAAATCCCTGACAGGAATTTTCTTCCCCAAACACGAAAAATATCTTGATTTTTCAAAGCTATGAAAAACACCATTTTTAAGGACAAAATTCAACCCTGAATCTAATTCTGGCGTCCGTTTTTACATTTGGGTCAAAAAAAAATCACCTCCTGGGCACAAAAATCCCTGACCCCGGCAGCAGGAATTTTCTCCCCCAAACACAAAAAAAATCTTGATTTTTAAATGCTATGAAAAACACCATTTTTAAGGACAAAATTCAACCCTGAATCTAATTCTGGCGTCCGTTTTTACATTTGGGTAAAAAAAAAATCACCTCCTGGGCAGAAAAATCCCTGACCCCGGCATCAGGAATTTTCTTACCCGGCCACCAAAAAATTCGTGATTTTTAAAAGCTATGAAAAACACCATTTTTAAGGATGAAATTCAAGCCCGAATCTCATTCTGGTGTCCGTTTTTAGATTTGAGTCAAAAAAACTTTTTCACTTCCTGGGCACAAAAATCCCTGACCCCGGCATCAGGAATTTTCTTCCCCGGACACCAAAAAATTCTTGATTTTTAAAAGCTATGAAAAACACCATTTTTAAGAATGAAATTCAACCCTGAATCTCATTCTGGTGTCCGTTTTTACATTTGGGTGGGAAAAAAAATTCACCTCCTGGGCACAAAAATCCCTGAATTTTCTTCCCCGGACACCAAAAATTCTTGATTTTTAAAAACTATGAAAAACAGCATTGTTAAGGAAGAAATTCAACCCGGAATCTAATTCTGCTGTCCATTTTTACATTTGGGTCAAAAAAATTTTTTCACCTCCTGGGCACAAAAATGTTTGACCCCGGAATCAGGAATTTTCTTCCCCAGACACCAAAAAAATCTTGATTTTTAAAAGCTATGAAAAACAACATTTTTAAGGATAAAATTCAACCCTGAATCTAATTCTGGCGTCCGTTTTTACATTTGGGTCAAAAAAAAAAATCACCTCCTGGGCAGAAAAATCCCTGACAGGAATTTTCTTCCCCAAACACGAAAAATATCTTGATTTTTCAAAGCTATGAAAAACACCATTTTTAAGGACAAAATTCAACCCTGAATCTAATTCTGGCGTCCGTTTTTACATTTGGGAAAAAAAAAATCACCTCCTGGGCACCAAAATCCCTGACCCCGGCATCAGGAATTTTCTTACCCGGCCACCAAAAAATTCGTGATTTTTAAAAGCTATGAAAAACACCATTTTTAAGGATGAAATTCAAGCCCGAATCTCATTCTGCTGTCCGTTTTTAGATTTGAGTCAAAAAAACTTTTTCACCTCCCGGGCACAAAAATCTCTGACCCCGGCATCAGGAATTTTCTTCCCCGGACACCAAAAAAATCTTGATTTTTAAAAACTATGATAAACACCATTTTTAAGGACAAAATTCAACCCCGAATGTCATTCTGGTGTCTGTTTTTACATTTGGGTGGAAAAAAAATTTCACCTCCTGGGTACAAAAATCCCTGACCCTTGGCATCATGAAATTTCTTCCCCGGACACCAAAAAAATCTTGATTTTTAAACACTATGAAAAACACTGTTTTTAAGGACAAAATTCAACCCTGAATCTAATTCTGGCGTCCGTATTTACATTTGGGTCAAAAAAAAAATTCACCTCCTGGGCAGAAAAATCCCTGACTCTGGCAGCAGGAATTTTCTCCCCCAAACACGAAAAAAATCTTGATTTTTAAATGCTATGAAAAACACCATTTTTAAGGACAAAATTCAACCCCGAATCTCATTCTGCTGTCCGTTTTTAGATTTGAGTCAAAAAAACTTTTTCACTTCCCGGGCACAAAAATCTCTGACCCCGGCATCAGGAATTTTCTTCCCCGGACACCAAAAAAATCTTGATTTTTAAAAACTATGATAAACACCATTTTTAAGGACAAAATTCAACCCCGAATGTCATTCTGGTGTCTGTTTTTACATTTGGGTGGAAAAAAAATTTCACCTCCTGGGCACAAAAATCCCTGACCCTGGCATCAGGAATTTTCTTCCCTGGACACCAAAAAATTCGTGATTTTTAAAAGCTATGAAAAACACCATTTTTATGGATGAAATTCAAGCCCGAATCTCATTCTGGTGTCCGTTTTTAGATTTGAGTCAAAAAAACTTTTTCACTTCCTGGGCACAAAAATCCCTGACCCCGGCATCAGGAATTTTCTTCCCCGGACACCAAAAAATTCTTGATTTTTAAAAGCTATGAAAAACACCATTTTTAAGAATGAAATTCAACCCTGAATCTCATTCTGGTGTCCGTTTTTACATTTGGGTGGGAAAAAAAATTCACCTCCTGGGCACAAAAATCCCTGAATTTTCTTCCCCGGACACCAAAAA
Organism: Vipera berus; assembly: GCF_964194415.1. NCBI lineage: Eukaryota > Metazoa > Chordata > Lepidosauria > Squamata > Viperidae > Vipera > Vipera berus. The sequence continues at coordinate 132,323,735 of NC_138203.1, forward strand.
TTCTTGATTTTTAAAAACTATGAAAAACAGCATTGTTAAGGAAGAAATTCAACCCGGAATCTAATTCTGCTGTCCATTTTTACATTTGGGTCAAAAAATTTTTTTCACCTCCTGGGCACAAAAATGTTTGACCCCGGCATCAGGAATTTTCTTCCCCAGACACCAAAAAAATCTTGATTTTTAAAAGCTATGAAAAACAACATTTTTAAGGATAAAATTCAACCCTGAATCTAATTCTGGCGTCCGTTTTTACATTTGGGTCAAAAAAAAAAATCACCTCCTGGGCAGAAAAATCCCTGACAGGAATTTTCTTCCCCAAACACGAAAAATATCTTGATTTTTCAAAGCTATGAAAAACACCATTTTTAAGGACAAAATTCAACCCTGAATCTAATTCTGGCGTCCGTTTTTACATTTGGGTCAAAAAAAAATCACCTCCTGGGCACAAAAATCCCTGACCCCGGCAGCAGGAATTTTCTCCCCCAAACACAAAAAAAATCTTGATTTTTAAATGCTATGAAAAACACCATTTTTAAGGACAAAATTCAACCCTGAATCTAATTCTGGCGTCCGTTTTTACATTTGGGTAAAAAAAAAATCACCTCCTGGGCAGAAAAATCCCTGACCCCGGCATCAGGAATTTTCTTACCCGGCCACCAAAAAATTCGTGATTTTTAAAAGCTATGAAAAACACCATTTTTAAGGATGAAATTCAAGCCCGAATCTCATTCTGGTGTCCGTTTTTAGATTTGAGTCAAAAAAACTTTTTCACTTCCTGGGCACAAAAATCCCTGACCCCGGCATCAGGAATTTTCTTCCCCGGACACCAAAAAATTCTTGATTTTTAAAAGCTATGAAAAACACCATTTTTAAGAATGAAATTCAACCCTGAATCTCATTCTGGTGTCCGTTTTTACATTTGGGTGGGAAAAAAAATTCACCTCCTGGGCACAAAAATCCCTGAATTTTCTTCCCCGGACACCAAAAATTCTTGATTTTTAAAAACTATGAAAAACAGCATTGTTAAGGAAGAAATTCAACCCGGAATCTAATTCTGCTGTCCATTTTTACATTTGGGTCAAAAAAATTTTTTCACCTCCTGGGCACAAAAATGTTTGACCCCGGAATCAGGAATTTTCTTCCCCAGACACCAAAAAAATCTTGATTTTTAAAAGCTATGAAAAACAACATTTTTAAGGATAAAATTCAACCCTGAATCTAATTCTGGCGTCCGTTTTTACATTTGGGTCAAAAAAAAAAATCACCTCCTGGGCAGAAAAATCCCTGACAGGAATTTTCTTCCCCAAACACGAAAAATATCTTGATTTTTCAAAGCTATGAAAAACACCATTTTTAAGGACAAAATTCAACCCTGAATCTAATTCTGGCGTCCGTTTTTACATTTGGGAAAAAAAAAATCACCTCCTGGGCACCAAAATCCCTGACCCCGGCATCAGGAATTTTCTTACCCGGCCACCAAAAAATTCGTGATTTTTAAAAGCTATGAAAAACACCATTTTTAAGGATGAAATTCAAGCCCGAATCTCATTCTGCTGTCCGTTTTTAGATTTGAGTCAAAAAAACTTTTTCACCTCCCGGGCACAAAAATCTCTGACCCCGGCATCAGGAATTTTCTTCCCCGGACACCAAAAAAATCTTGATTTTTAAAAACTATGATAAACACCATTTTTAAGGACAAAATTCAACCCCGAATGTCATTCTGGTGTCTGTTTTTACATTTGGGTGGAAAAAAAATTTCACCTCCTGGGTACAAAAATCCCTGACCCTTGGCATCATGAAATTTCTTCCCCGGACACCAAAAAAATCTTGATTTTTAAACACTATGAAAAACACTGTTTTTAAGGACAAAATTCAACCCTGAAGCTAATTCTGGCGTCCGTATTTACATTTGGGTCAAAAAAAAAATTCACCTCCTGGGCAGAAAAATCCCTGACTCCGGCAGCAGGAATTTTCTCCCCCAAACACGAAAAAAATCTTGATTTTTAAATGCTATGAAAAACACCATTTTTAAGGACAAAATTCAACCCTGAATCTCATTCTGGTGTCCGTTTTTACATTTGGTGGGGAAAAAAATTCACCTCCTGGGCACAAAAATCCCTGAATTTTCTTCCCCGAACACCAAAAATTCTTGATTTTTAAAAACTATGAAAAACAGCATTGTTAAGGAAGAAATTCAACCCGGAATCTAATTCTGCTGTCCATTTTTACATTTGGGTCAAAAAATTTTTTTCACCTCCTGGGCACAAAAATGTTTGACCCCGGCATCAGGAATTTTCTTCCCCAGACACCAAAAAAATCTTGATTTTTAAAAGCTATGAAAAACAACATTTTTAAGGATAAAATTCAACCCTGAATCTAATTCTGGCGTCCGTTTTTACATTTGGGTCAAAAAAAAAATCACCTCCTGGGCAGAAAAATCCCTGACAGGAATTTTCTTCCCCAAACACGAAAAATATCTTGATTTTTCAAAGCTATGAAAAACACCATTTTTAAGGACAAAATTCAACCCTGAATCTAATTCTGGCGTCCGTTTTTACATTTGGGTCAAAAAAAAAATCACCTCCTGGGCACAAAAATCCCTGACCCCGGCAGCAGGAATTTTCTCCCCCAAACACAAAAAAAATCTTGATTTTTAAATGCTATGAAAAACACCATTTTTAAGGACAAAATTCAACCCCGAATCTCATTCTGCTGTCCGTTTTTAGATTTGAGTCAAAAAAACTTTTTCACCTCCCGGGCACAAAAATCTCTGACCCCGGCATCAGGAATTTTCTTCCCCGGACACCAAAAAAATCTTGATTTTTAAAAACTATGATAAACACCATTTTTAAGGACAAAATTCAACCCCGAATGTCATTCTGGTGTCTGTTTTTACATTTGGGTGGAAAAAAAATTTCACCTCCTGGGTACAAAAATCCCTGACCCTTGGCATCATGAAATTTCTTCCCCGGACACCAAAAAAATCTTGATTTTTAAACACTATGAAAAACACTGTTTTTAAGGACAAAATTCAACCCTGAATCTAATTCTGGCGTCCGTATTTACATTTGGGTCAAAAAAAAAATTCACCTCCTGGGCAGAAAAATCCCTGACTCCGGCAGCAGGAATTTTCTCCCCCAAACACGAAAAAAATCTTGATTTTTAAATGCTATGAAAAACACCATTTTTAAGGACAAAATTCAACCCCGAATCTCATTCTGCTGTCCGTTTTTAGATTTGAGTCAAAAAAACTTTTTCACCTCCTGGGCACAAAAATCCCTGACCCCGGCATCAGGAATTTTCTTCCCTGGACTCCAAAAAATTCTTGATTTTTAAAAACTATGAAAAAACCATTTTTAAGGATAAAATTCAACCCTGAATCTAATTCTGGCGTCCGTTTTTACATTTGGGTCAAAAAAAAAATTCACCTCCTGGGCAGAAAAATCCCTGACTCCAGCATCAGGAATTTTCTTCCCCAAACACGAAAAAAATCTTGATTTTTCAAAGCTATGAAAAACACCATTTTTAAGGACAAAATTCAACCCTGAATCTAATTCTGGCATCCGTTTTTACATTTGGGTAAAAAAAAAATCACCTCCTGGGCACAAAAATCCCTGACCCCGGCATCAGGAATTTTCTTACCCGGCCACCAAAAAATTCGTGATTTTTAAAAGCTATGAAAAACACCATTTTTAAGGATGAAATTCAAGCCCGAATCTCATTCTGGTGTCCGTTTTTAGATTTGAGTCAAAAAACCTTTTCACCTCCTGGGCACAAAAATCCCTGACCCCGGCATCAGGAATTTTCTTCCCCGGACACCAAAAAAATCTTGATTTTTAAAAACTATGATGAACACCATTTTTAAGGACAAAATTCAACTCCGAATGTCATTCTGGTGTCTGTTTTTACATTTGGGTGGAAAAAAAATTTCACCTCCTGGGTACAAAAATCCCTGACCCTTGGCATCATGAAATTTCTTCCCCGGACACCAAAGAAATCTTGATTTTTAAACACTATGAAAAACACTGTTTTTAAGGACAATATTCAACCCTGAATCTAATTCTGGCGTCTGTATTTACATTTGGGTCAAAAAAAAATTCACCACCTGGGCAGAAAAATCCCTGACTCTGGCAGCAGGAATTTTCTCCCCCAAACACGAAAAAAATCTTGATTTTTAAATGCTATGAAAAACACCATTTTTAAGGACAAAATTCAACCCCGAATCTCATTCTGCTGTCCGTTTTTAGATTTGAGTCAAAAAAACTTTTTCACCTCCCGGGCACAAAAATCTCTGACCCCGGCATCAGGAATTTTCTTCCCCGGACACCAAAAAAATCTTGATTTTTAAAAACTATGATAAACACCATTTTTAAGGACAAAATTCAACCCCGAATGTCATTCTGGTGTCTGTTTCTACATTTGGGTGGAAAAAAATTTCACCTCCTGGGTACAAAAATCCCTGACCCTTGGCATCATGAAATTTCTTCCCCGGACACCAAAAAAATCTTGATTTTTAAACACTATGAAAAACACTGTTTTTAAGGACAAAATTCAACCCTGAATCTAATTCTGGCGTCCGTATTTACATTTGGGTCAAAAAAAAAATTCACCTCCTGGGCAGAAAAATCCCTGACTCCGGCAGCAGGAATTTTCTCCCCCAAACACGAAAAAAATCTTGATTTTTAAATGCTATGAAAAACACCATTTTTAAGGACAAAATTCAACCCTGAATCTCATTCTGGTGTCCGTTTTTACATTTGGTGGGGAAAAAAATTCACCTCCTGGGCACAAAAATCCCTGAATTTTCTTCCCCGAACACCAAAAATTCTTGATTTTTAAAAACTATGAAAAACAGCATTGTTAAGGAAGAAATTCAACCCGGAATCTAATTCTGCTGTCCATTTTTACATTTGGGTCAAAAAAATTTTTTCACCTCCTGGGCACAAAAATGTTTGACCCCGGCATCAGGAATTTTCTTCCCCAGACACCAAAAAAATCTTGATTTTTAAAAGCTATGAAAAACAACATTTTTAAGGATAAAATTAAACCCTGAATCTAATTCTGGCGTCCGTTTTTACATTTGGGTCAAAAAAAAAAATCACCTCCTGGGCAGAAAAATCCCTGACAGGAATTTTCTTCCCCAAACACGAAAAATATCTTGATTTTTCAAAGCTATGAAAAACACCATTTTTAAGGACAAAATTCAACCCTGAATCTAATTCTGGCGTCCGTTTTTACATTTGGGTCAAAAAAAAAATCACCTCCTGGGCACAAAAATCCCTGACCCCGGCAGCAGGAATTTTCTCCCCCAAACACAAAAAAAATCTTGATTTTTAAATGCTATGAAAAACACGATTTTTAAGGACAAAATTCAACCCCGAATCTCATTCTGCTGTCCGTTTTTAGATTTGAGTCAAAAAAACTTTTTCACCTCCCGGGCACAAAAATCTCTGACCCCGGCATCAGGAATTTTCTTCCCCGGACACCAAAAAAATCTTGATTTTTAAAAACTATGATAAACACCATTTTTAAGGACAAAATTCAACCCCGAATGTCATTCTGGTGTCTGTTTTTACATTTGGGTGGAAAAAAAATTTCACCTCCTGGGTACAAAAATCCCTGACCCTTGGCATCATGAAATTTCTTCCCCGGACACCAAAAAAATCTTGATTTTTAAACACTATGAAAAACACTGTTTTTAAGGACAAAATTCAACCCTGAATCTAATTCTGGCGTCCGTATTTACATTTGGGTCAAAAAAAAATTCACCTCCTGGGCAGAAAAATCCCTGACTCCGGCAGCAGGAATTTTCTCCCCCAAACACGAAAAAAATCTTGATTTTTAAATGCTATGAAAAACACCATTTTTAAGGACAAAATTCAACCCCGAATCTCATTCTGCTGTCCGTTTTTAGATTTGAGTCAAAAAAACTTTTTCACCTCCTGGGCACAAAAATCCCTGACCCCGGCATCAGGAATTTTCTTCCCTGGACTCCAAAAAATTCTTGATTTTTAAAAACTATGAAAACACCATTTTTAAGGATAAAATTCAACCCTGAATCTAATTCTGGCGTCCGTTTTTACATTTGGGTCAAAAAAAAATTCACCTCCTGGGCAGAAAAATCCCTGACTCCAGCATCAGGAATTTTCTTCCCCAAACACGAAAAAAATCTTGATTTTTCAAAGCTATCAAAAACACCATTTTTAAGGACAAAATTCAACCCTGAATCTAATTCTGGCATCCGTTTTTACATTTGGGTAAAAAAAAAATCACCTCCTGGGCACAAAAATCCCTGACCCCGGCATCAGGAATTTTCTTACCCGGCCACCAAAAAATTCGTGATTTTTAAAAGCTATGAAAAACACCATTTTTAAGGATGAAATTCAAGCCCGAATCTCATTCTGGTGTCCGTTTTTAGATTTGAGTCAAAAAACCTTTTCACTTCCTGGGCACAAAAATCCCTGACCCCGGCATCAGGAATTTTCTTCCCCGGACACCAAAAAAATCTTGATTTTTAAAAACTATGATGAACACAATTTTTAAGGACAAAATTCAACTCCGAATGTCATTCTGGTGTCTGTTTTTACATTTGGGTGGAAAAAAAATTTCACCTCCTGGGTACAAAAATCCCTGACCCTTGGCATCATGAAATTTCTTCCCCGGACACCAAAGAAATCTTGATTTTTAAACACTATGAAAAACACTGTTTTTAAGGACAAAATTCAACCCTGAATCTAATTCTGGCGTCCGTATTTACATTTGGGTCAAAAAAAAAATTCACCTCCTGGGCAGAAAAATCCCTGACTCTGGCAGCAGGAATTTTCTCCCCCAAACACGAAAAAAATCTTGATTTTTCAAAGCTATGAAAAACACCATTTTTAAGGACAAAATTCAACCCTGAATCTAATTCTGGCGTCCGTTTTTACATTTGGGTAAAAAAAAAATCACCTCCTGGGCACAAAAATCCCTGACCCTGGCATCAGGAATTTTCTTACCCGGCCACCAAAAAATTCGTGATTTTTAAAAGCTATGAAAAACACCATTTTTAAGGATGAAATTCAAGCCCGAATCTCATTCTGGTGTCCGTTTTTAGATTTGAGTCAAAAAAACTTTTTCTCTTCCTGGGCACAAAAATCCCTGACCCCGGCATCAGGAATTTTCTTCCCCGGACACCAAAAAATTCTTGATTTTTAAAAGCTATGAAAAACACCATTTTTAAGAATGAAATTCAACCCTGAATCTCATTCTGGTGTCCGTTTTTACATTTGGGTGGGAAAAAAAATTCACCTCCTGGGCACAAAAATCCCTGAATTTTCTTCCCCGGACACCAAAAATTCTTGATTTTTAAAAACTATGAAAAACAGCATTGTTAAGGAAGAAATTCAACCCGGAATCTAATTCTGCTGTCCATTTTTACATTTGGGTCAAAAAAATTTTTTCACCTCCTGGGCACAAAAATGTTTGACCCCGGCATCAGGAATTTTCTTCCCCAGACACCAAAAAAATCTTGATTTTTAAAAGCTATGAAAAACAACATTTTTAAGGATAAAATTCAACCCTGAATCTAATTCTGGCGTCCGTTTTTACATTTGGGTCAAAAAAAAAAATCACCTCCTGGGCAGAAAAATCCCTGACAGGAATTTTCTTCCCCAAACACGAAAAATATCTTGATTTTTCAAAGCTATGAAAAACACCATTTTTAAGGACAAAATTCAACCCTGAATCTAATTCTGGCGTCCGTTTTTACATTTGGGTCAAAAAAAAATCACCTCCTGGGCACAAAAATCCCTGACCCCGGCAGCAGGAATTTTCTCCCCCAAACACAAAAAAAATCTTGATTTTTAAATGCTATGAAAAACACCATTTTTAAGGACAAAATTCAACCCTGAATCTAATTCTGGCGTCCGTTTTTACATTTGGGTAAAAAAAAAATCACCTCCTGGGCAGAAAAATCCCTGACCCCGGCATCAGGAATTTTCTTACCCGGCCACCAAAAAATTCGTGATTTTTAAAAGCTATGAAAAACACCATTTTTAAGGATGAAATTCAAGCCCGAATCTCATTCTGGTGTCCGTTTTTAGATTTGAGTCAAAAAAACTTTTTCACTTCCTGGGCACAAAAATCCCTGACCCCGGCATCAGGAATTTTCTTCCCCGGACACCAAAAAATTCTTGATTTTTAAAAGCTATGAAAAACACCATTTTTAAGAATGAAATTCAACCCTGAATCTCATTCTGGTGTCCGTTTTTACATTTGGGTCAAAAAAAAAAAATCACCTCCTGGGCAGAAAAATCCCTGACAGGAATTTTCTTCCCCAAACACGAAAAATATCTTGATTTTTCAAAGCTATGAAAAACACCATTTTTAAGGACAAAGTTCAACCCTGAATCTAATTCTGGCATCCGTTTTTACATTTGGGTCAAAAAAAAATCACCTCCTGGGCACAAAAATCCCTGACCCCGGCAGCAGGAATTTTCTCCCGCAAACACAAAAAAAATCTTGATTTTTAAATGCTATGAAAAACACCATTTTTAAGGACAAAATTCAACCCCGAATCTCATTCTGCTGTCCGTTTTTAGATTTGAGTCAAAAAAACTTTTTCACCTCCCGGGCACAAAAATCTCTGACCCCGGCATCAGGAATTTTCTTCCCCAAACACGAAAAAAATCTTGATTTTTCAAAGCTATGAAAAACACCATTTTTAAGGACAAAATTCAACCCTGAATCTAATTCTGGCGTCCGTTTTTACATTTGGGTAAAAAAAAAATCACCTCCTGGGCACAAAAATCCCTGACCCCGGCATCAGGAATTTTCTTACCCGGCCACCAAAAAATTCGTGATTTTTAAAAGCTATGAAAAACACCATTTTTAAGGACAAAATTCAACCCCGAATCTCATTCTGCTGTCCGTTTTTAGATTTGAGTCAAAAAAACTTTTTCACCTCCCGGGCACAAAAATCTCTGACCCCGGCATCAGGAATTTTCTTCCCTGGACACCAAAAAATTCTTGATTTTTAAAAACTATGAAAACACCATTTTTAAGGATAAAATTCAACCCTGAATCTAATTCTGGCGTCCGTTTTTACATTTGGGTCAAAAAAAAAATTCACCTCCTGGGCAGAAAAATCCCTGACAGGAATTTTCTTCCCCAAACACGAAAAAAATCTTGATTTTTCAAAGCTATGAAAAACACCATTTTTAAGGACAAAATTCAACCCTGAATCTAATTCTGGCGTCCGTTTTTACATTTGGGTAAAAAAAAAATCACCTCCTGGGCACAAAAATCCCTGACCCCGGCATCAGGAATTTTCTTACCCGGCCACCAAAAAATTCGTGATTTTTAAAAGCTATGAAAAACACCATTTTTAAGGATGAAATTCAAGCCCGAATCTCATTCTGGTGTCCGTTTTTAGATTTGAGTCAAAAAACTTTTTCACTTCCTGGGCACAAAAATCCCTGACCCCGGCATCAGGAATTTTCTTCCCCGGACACCAAAAAATTCTTGATTTTTAAAAGCTATGAAAAACACCATTTTTAAGAATGAAATTCAACCCTGAATCTCATTCTGGTGTCCGTTTTTACATTTGGGTGGAAAAAAATTTCACCTCCTGGGCACAAAAATCCCTGAATTTTCTTCCCCGGACACCAAAAATTCTTGATTTTTAAAAACTATGAAAAACAGCATTGTTAAGGAAGAAATTCAACCCGGAATCTAATTCTGCTGTCCATTTTTACATTTGGGTAAAAAAAACTTTTTCACCTCCTGGGCACAAAAATGTTTGACCCCGGCATCAGGAATTTTCTTCCCCAGACACCAAAAAATTCTTGATTTTTAAATGCTATGAAAAACACCATTTTTAAGAATGAAATTAAACCCCGAATCTCATTCTGGTGTCCGTTTTTACATTTGGGTGGAAAAAAAATTCACCTCCTGGGCACAAAAATCCCTGACCCCGGCATCAGGAATTTTCTTCCCCGTACACCAAAAAATTCTTGATTTTTAAAAGCTATGAAAAACACCGTTTTTAAGGAAGAAATTCAACCCCGAATCTCATTCTGGTGTCCGTTTTTAGATTTTAGTCAAAAAAACTTTTTCACCTCCCGGGCACAAAAATCTCTGACCCCGGCATCAGGAATGTTCTTCCCCGGACACCAAAAAAATCTTGATTTTTAAAAACTATGATAAACACCATTTTTAAGGACAAAATTCAACCACGAATGTCATTCTGGTGTCTGTTTTTACATTTGGGTGGAAAAAAAATTTCACCTCCTGGGTACAAAAACCCTGACCCTTGGCATCATGAAATTTCTTCCCCGGACACCAAAAAAATCTTGATTTTTAAACACTATGAAAAACACCATTTTTAAGGATAAAATTCAACCCTGAATCTAATTCTGGCATCGGTATTTACATTTGGGTCAAAAAAAAAAATTCACCTCCTGGGCAGAAAAATCCCTGACCCCGGCATCAGGAATTTTCTTCCCCGGACACCAAAAAAATCTTGATTTTTAAACACTATGAAAAACACTGTTTTTAAGGACAAAATTCAACCCCGAATCTAATTCTGGCGTCCGTATTTACATTTGGGTCAAAAAAAAATTCACCTCCTGGGCAGAAAAATCCCTGACTCCGGCATCAGGAATTTTCTTCCCCAAACACAAAAAAATCTTGATTTTTCAAAGCTATGAAAAACACCATTTTTAAGGACAAAATTCAACCCTGAATCTAATTCTGGCGTCCGTTTTTACATTTGGGTCAAAAAAAAAATCACCTCCTGGGCACAAAAATCCCTGACCCCGGCATCAGGAATTTTCTTACCCGGCCACTAAAAAATTCTTGATTTTTAAAAGCTATGAAAAACACCATTTTTAAGGATGAAATTCAAGCCCGAATTTCATTCTGGTGTCCGTTTTTAGATTTGAGTCAAAAAAACCTTTTCACCTCCTGGGCACAAAAATACCTGACCCCGGCATCACGAATTTTCTTCCCCGGACACCAAAAAATTCTTGATTTTTAAAAGCTATGAAAAACACCATTTTTAAGAATGAAATTCAACCCCGAATCTCATTCTGGTGTCCATTTTTACATTTGGGTGGGGAAAAAAATTCACCTCCTGGGCACAAAAATCCCTGAATTTTCTTCCCCGGACACCAAAAATTCTTGATTTTTAAAAACTATGAAAAACAGCATTGTTAAGGAAGAAATTCAACCCGGAATCTAATTCTGCTGTCCATTTTTACATTTGGGTCAAAAAAATTTTTTCACCTCCTGGGCACAAAAATGTTTGACCCCGGCATCAGGAATTTTCTTCCCCAGACACCAAAAAAATCTTGATTTTTAAAAGCTATGAAAAACAACATTTTTAAGGATAAAATTCAACCCTGAATCTAATTCTGGCGTCCGTTTTTACATTTGGGTCAAAAAAAAAAATCACCTCCTGGGCAGAAAAATCCCTGACAGGAATTTTCTTCCCCAAACACGAAAAATATCTTGATTTTTCAAAGCTATGAAAAACACCATTTTTAAGGACAAAATTCAACCCTGAATCTAATTCTGGCGTCCGTTTTTACATTTGGGTAAAAAAAAAATCACCTCCTGGGCACAAAAATCCCTGACCCCGGCAGCAGGAATTTTCTCCCCCAAACACAAAAAAAATCTTGATTTTTAAATGCTATCAAAAACACCATTTTTAAGGACAAAATTCAACCCCGAATCTCATTCTGCTGTCCGTTTTTAGATTTGAGTCAAAAAAACTTTTTCACCTCCCGGGCACAAAAATCTCTGACCCCGGCATCAGGAATTTTCTTCCCCGGACACCAAAAAAATCTTGATTTTTAAAAACTATGATAAACACCATTTTTAAGGACAAAATTCAACCCCGAATGTCATTCTGGTGTCTGTTTTTACATTTGGGTGAAAAAAAAATTTCACCTCCTGGGTACAAAAATCCCTGACCCTTGGCATCATGAAATTTCTTCCCCGGACACCAAAAAAATCTTGATTTTTAAACACTATGAAAAACACTGTTTTTAAGGACAAAATTCAACCCTGAATCTAATTCTGGCGTCCGTATTTACATTTGGGTCAAAAAAAAAATTCACCTCCTGGGCAGAAAAATCCCTGACTCCGGCAGCAGGAATTTTCTCCCCCAAACACGAAAAAAATCTTGATTTTTAAATGCTATGAAAAACACCATTTTTAAGGACAAAATTCAACCCCGAATCTCATTCTGCTGTCCGTTTTTAGATTTGAGTCAAAAAAACTTTTTCACCTCCTGGGCACAAAAATCCCTGACTCCAGCATCAGGAATTTTCTTCCCCAAACACGAAAAAAATCTTGATTTTTCAAAGCTATGAAAAACACCATTTTTAAGGACAAAATTCAACCCTGAATCTAATTCTGGCGTCCGTTTTTACATTTGGGTAAAAAAAAAATCACCTCCTGGGCACAAAAATCCCTGACCCCGGCATCAGGAATTTTCTTACCCGGCCACCAAAAAATTCGTGATTTTTAAAAGCTATGAAAAACACCATTTTTAAGGACAAAATTCAACCCCGAATCTCATTCTGCTGTCCGTTTTTAGATTTGAGTCAAAAAAACTTTTTCACCTCCTGGGCACAAAAATCCCTGACCCCGGCATCAGGAATTTTCTTCCCTGGACACCAAAAAATTCTTGATTTTTAAAAACTATGAAAACACCATTTTTAAGGATAAAATTCAACCCTGAATCTAATTCTGGCGTCCGTTTTTACATTTGGGTAAAAAAAAAAAATTCACCTCCTGGGCACAAAAATCCCTGACCCCGGCAGCAGGAATTTTCTCCCCCAAACACAAAAAAAATCTTGATTTTTAAATGCTATCAAAAACACCATTTTTAAGGACAAAATTCAACCCCGAATCTCATTCTGCTGTCCGTTTTTAGATTTGAGTCAAAAAAACTTTTTCACCTCCCGGGCACAAAAATCTCTGACCCCGGCATCAGGAATTTTCTTCCCCGGACACCAAAAAAATCTTGATTTTTAAAAACTATGATAAACACCATTTTTAAGGACAAAATTCAACCCCGAATGTCATTCTGGTGTCTGTTTTTACATTTGGGTGAAAAAAAAATTTCACCTCCTGGGTACAAAAATCCCTGACCCTTGGCATCATGAAATTTCTTCCCCGGACACCAAAAAAATCTTGATTTTTAAACACTATGAAAAACACTGTTTTTAAGGACAAAATTCAACCCTGAATCTAATTCTGGCGTCCGTATTTACATTTGGGTCAAAAAAAAAATTCACCTCCTGGGCAGAAAAATCCCTGACTCCGGCAGCAGGAATTTTCTCCCCCAAACACGAAAAAAATCTTGATTTTTAAATGCTATGAAAAACACCATTTTTAAGGACAAAATTCAACCCCGAATCTCATTCTGCTGTCCGTTTTTAGATTTGAGTCAAAAAAACTTTTTCACCTCCTGGGCACAAAAATCCCTGACCCCGGCATCAGGAATTTTCTTACCCGGCCACCAAAAAATTCGTGATTTTTAAAAGCTATGAAAAACACCATTTTTAAGGACAAAATTCAACCCCGAATCTCATTCTGCTGTCCGTTTTTAGATTTGAGTCAAAAAAACTTTTTCACCTCCTGGGCACAAAAATCCCTGAGCCCGGCATCAGGAATTTTCTTCCCTGGACACCAAAAAATTCTTGATTTTTAAAAACTATGAAAACACCATTTTTAAGGATAAAATTCAACCCTGAATCTAATTCTGGCGTCCGTTTTTACATTTGGGTCAAAAAAAAAAATTCACCTCCTGGGCAGAAAAATCCCTGACAGGAATTTTCTTCCCCAAACACGAAAAAAATCTTGATTTTTCAAAGCTATGAAAAACACCATTTTTAAGGACAAAATTCAACCCTGAATCTAATTCTGGCGTCCGTTTTTACATTTGGGTCAAAAAAAAATCACCTCCTGGGCACAAAAATCCCTGACCCCGGCATCAGGAATTTTCTTCCCCGGACACCAAAAAATTCTTGATTTTTAAAAGCTATGAAAAACACCATTTTTAAGAATGAAATTCAACCCTGAATCTCATTCTGGTGTCCGTTTTTACATTTGGGTGGAAAAAAAAATTCACCTCCTGGGCACAAAAATCCCTGAATTTTCTTCCCCGGACACCAAAAATTCTTGATTTTTAAAAACTATGAAAAACAGCATTGTTAAGGAAGAAATTCAACCCGGAATCTAATTCTGCTGTCCATTTTTACATTTGGGTAAAAAAAACTTTTTCACCTCCTGGGCACAAAAATGTTTGACCCCGGCATCAGGAATTTTCTTCCCCAGACACCAAAAAAATCTTGATTTTTAAAAGCTATGAAAAACACAATTTTTAATGACAAAATTCAACCCTGAATCTAATTCTGGTGTCCGTATTTACATTTGGGAAAAAAAAAATCACCTCCTGGGCACAAAAATCCCTGACCCCAGCATCAGGAATTTTCTTCCCCAGACACCAAAAAATTCTTGATTTTTAAATGCTATGAAAAACACCATTTTTAAGAATGAAATTAAACCCCGAATCTCATTCTGGTGTCCGTTTTTACATTTGGGTGGAAAAAAAATTCACCTCCTGGGCACAAAAATCCCTGAGCCCGGCATCAGGAATTTTCTTCCCCGGACACCAAAAAATTCTTGATTTTTAAAAGCTATGAAAAACACCGTTTTTAAGGAAGAAATTCAACCCCGAATCTCATTCTGGTGTCCGTTTTTAGATTTTAGTCAAAAAAACTTTTTCACCTCCCGGGCACAAAAATCTCTGACCCCGGCATCAGGAATGTTCTTCCCCGGACACCAAAAAAATCTTGATTTTTAAAAACTATGATAAACACCATTTTTAAGGACAAAATTCAACCCCGAATGTCATTCTGGTGTCTGTTTTTAGATTTGGGTGGAAAAAAAATTTCACCTCCTGGGTACAAAAACCCTGACCCTTGGCATCATGAAATTTCTTCCCCGGACACCAAAAAAATCTTGATTTTTAAACACTATGAAAAACACCATTTTTAAGGATAAAATTCAACCCTGAATCTAATTCTGGCGTCGGTATTTACACTTGGGTCAAAAAAAAAAATTCACCTCCTGGGCAGAAAAATCCCTGACCCCGGCATCAGGAATTTTCTTCCCCGGACACCAAAAAAATCTTGATTTTTAAACACTATGAAAAACACTGTTTTTAAGGACAAAATTCAACCCCGAATCTAATTCTGGCGTCCGTTTTTACATTTGGGTCAAAAAAAAAATTCACCTCCTGGGCAGAAAAATCCCTGACTCCGGCAGCAGGAATTTTCTCCCCCAAACACGAAAAAAATCTTGATTTTTAAATGCTATGAAAAACACCATTTTTAAGGACAAAATTCAACCCCGAATCTCATTCTGCTGTCCGTTTTTAGATTTGAGTCAAAAAAACTTTTTCACCTCCTGGGCACAAAAATCCCTGACCCCGGCATCAGGAATTTTCTTCCCTGGACTCCAAAAAATTCTTGATTTTTAAAAACTATGAAAACACCATTTTTAAGGATAAAATTCAACCCTGAATCTAATTCTGGCGTCCGTTTTTACATTTGGGTCAAAAAAAAAATTCACCTCCTGGGCAGAAAAATCCCTGACTCCAGCATCAGGAATTTTCTTCCCCAAACACGAAAAAAATCTTGATTTTTCAAAGCTATGAAAAACACCATTTTTAAGGACAAAATTCAACCCTGAATCTAATTCTGGCGTCTGTTTTTACATTTGGGTAAAAAAAAAATCACCTCCTGGGCACAAAAATCCCTGACCCCGGCAGCAGGAATTTTCTCCCCCAAACACAAAAAAAATCTTGATTTTTAAATACTATCAAAAACACCATTTTTAAGGACAAAATTCAACCCCGAATCTCATTCTGCTGTCCGTTTTTAGATTTGAGTCAAAAAAACTTTTTCACCTCCTGGGCACAAAAATCCCTGACCCCGGCATCAGGAATTTTCTTACCCGGCCACCAAAAAATTCGTGATTTTTAAAAGCTATGAAAAACACCATTTTTAAGGATGAAATTCAAGCCCGAATCTCATTCTGGTGTCCGTTTTTAGATTTGAGTCAAAAAAACTTTTTCACTTCCTGGGCACAAAAATCCCTGACCCCGGCATCAGGAATTTTCTTCCCCGGACACCAAAAAATTCTTGATTTTTAAAAGCTATGAAAAACACCATTTTTAAGAATGAAATTCAACCCTGAATCTCATTCTGGTGTCCGTTTTTACATTTGGGTGGGAAAAAAAATTCACCTCCTGGGCACAAAAATCCCTGAATTTTCTTCCCCGGACACCAAAAATTCTTGATTTTTAAAAACTATGAAAAACAGCATTGTTAAGGAAGAAATTCAACCCGGAATCTAATTCTGCTGTCCATTTTTACATTTGGGTCAAAAAAAATTTTTCACCTCCTGGGCACAAAAATGTTTGACCCCGGCATCAGGAATTTTCTTCCCCAGACACCAAAAAAATCTTGATTTTTAAAAGCTATGAAAAACAACATTTTTAAGGATAAAATTCAACCCTGAATCTAATTCTGGCATCCGTTTTTACATTTGGGTAAAAAAAAAAAATCACCTCCTGGGCAGAAAAATCCCTGACAGGAATTTTCTTCCCCAAACACGAAAAATATCTTGATTTTTCAAAGCTATGAAAAACACCATTTTTAAGGACAAAATTCAACCCTGAATCTAATTCTGGCGTCTGTTTTTACATTTGGGTAAAAAAAAAATCACCTCCTGGGCACAAAAATCCCTGACCCCGGCAGCAGGAATTTTCTCCCCCAAACACAAAAAAAATCTTGATTTTTAAATACTATCAAAAACACCATTTTTAAGGACAAAATTCAACCCCGAATCTCATTCTGCTGTCCGTTTTTAGATTTGAGTCAAAAAAACTTTTTCACCTCCCGGGCACAAAAATCTCTGACCCCGGCATCAGGAATTTTCTTCCCCGGACACCAAAAAAATCTTGATTTTTAAAAACTATGATAAACACCATTTTTAAGGACAAAATTCAACCCCGAATGTCATTCTGGTGTCTGTTTTTACATTTGGGTGGAAAAAAAATTTCACCTCCTGGGTACAAAAATCCCTGACCCTTGGCATCATGAAATTTCTTCCCCGGACACCAAAAAAATCTTGATTTTTAAACACTATGAAAAACACTGTTTTTAAGGACAAAATTCAACCCTGAATCTAATTCTGGCGTCCGTATTTACATTTGGGTCAAAAAAAAAATTCACCTCCTGGGCAGAAAAATCCCTGACTCCGGCAGCAGGAATTTTCTCCCCCAAACACGAAAAAAATCTTGATTTTTAAATGCTATGAAAAACACCATTTTTAAGGACAAAATTCAACCCCGAATCTCATTCTGCTGTCCGTTTTTAGATTTGAGTCAAAAAAACTTTTTCACCTCCTGGGCACAAAAATCCCTGACTCCAGCATCAGGAATTTTCTTCCCCAAACACGAAAAAAATCTTGATTTTTCAAAGCTATGAAAAACACCATTTTTAAGGACAAAATTCAACCCTGAATCTAATTCTGGCGTCCGTTTTTACATTTGGGTAAAAAAAAAATCACCTCCTGGGCACAAAAATCCCTGACCCCGGCATCAGGAATTTTCTTACCCGGCCACCAAAAAATTCGTGATTTTTAAAAGCTATGAAAAACACCATTTTTAAGGATGAAATTCAAGCCCGAATCTCATTCTGGTGTCCGTTTTTAGATTTGAGTCAAAAAAACTTTTTCACTTCCTGGGCACAAAAATCCCTGACCCCGGCATCAGGAATTTTCTTCCCCGGACACCAAAAAATTCTTGATTTTTAAAAGCTATGAAAAACACCATTTTTAAGAATGAAATTCAACCCTGAATCTCATTCTGGTGTCCGTTTTTACATTTGGGTGGGGAAAAAAATTCACCTCCTGGGCACAAAAATCCCTGAATTTTCTTCCCCGGACACCAAAAATTCTTGATTTTTAAAAACTATGAAAAACAGCATTGTTAAGGAAGAAATTCAACCCGGAATCTAATTCTGCTGTCCATTTTTACATTTGGGTCAAAAAAATTTTTTCACCTCCTGGGCACAAAAATGTTTGACCCCGGCATCAGGAATTTTCTTCCCCAGACACCAAAAAAATCTTGATTTTTAAAAGCTATGAAAAACAACATTTTTAAGGATAAAATTCAACCCTGAATCTAATTCTGGCATCCGTTTTTACATTTGGGTCAAAAAAAAAAAATCACCTCCTGGGCAGAAAAATCCCTGACAGGAATTTTCTTCCCCAAACACGAAAAATATCTTGATTTTTCAAAGCTATGAAAAACACCATTTTTAAGGACAAAATTCAACCCTGAATCTAATTCTGGCGTCCGTTTTTACATTTGGGTAAAAAAAAAAATCACCTCCTGGGCACAAAAATCCCTGACCCCGGCAGCAGGAATTTTCTCCCCCAAACACAAAAAAAATCTTGATTTTTAAATGCTATCAAAAACACCATTTTTAAGGACAAAATTCAACCCCGAATCTCATTCTGCTGTCCGTTTTTAGATTTGAGTCAAAAAAACTTTTTCACATCCCGGGCACAAAAATCTCTGACCCCGGCATCAGGAATTTTCTTCCCCGGACACCAAAAAAATCTTGATTTTTAAAAACTATGATAAACACCATTTTTAAGGACAAAATTCAACCCCGAATGTCATTCTGGTGTCTGTTTTTACATTTGGGTGAAAAAAAAATTTCACCTCCTGGGTACAAAAATCCCTGACCCTTGGCATCATGAAATTTCTTCCCCGGACACCAAAAAAATCTTGATTTTTAAACACTATGAAAAACACTGTTTTTAAGGACAAAATTCAACCCTGAATCTAGTTCTGGCGTCCGTATTTACATTTGGGTCAAAAAAAAAATTCACCTCCTGGGCAGAAAAATCCCTGACTCCGGCAGCAGGAATTTTCTCCCCCAAACACGAAAAAAATCTTGATTTTTAAATGCTATGAAAAACACCATTTTTAAGGACAAAATTCAACCCCGAATCTCATTCTGCTGTCCGTTTTTAGATTTGAGTCAAAAAAACTTTTTCACCTCCTGGGCACAAAAATCCCTGACTCCAGCATCAGGAATTTTCTTCCCCAAACACGAAAAAAATCTTGATTTTTCAAAGCTATGAAAAACACCATTTTTAAGGACAAAATTCAACCCTGAATCTAATTCTGGCGTCCGTTTTTACATTTGGGTAAAAAAAAAATCACCTCCTGGGCACAAAAATCCCTGACCCCGGCATCAGGAATTTTCTTACCCGGCCACCAAAAAATTCGTGATTTTTAAAAGCTATGAAAAACACCATTTTTAAGGACAAAATTCAACCCCGAATCTCATTCTGCTGTCCGTTTTTAGATTTGAGTCAAAAAAACTTTTTCACCTCCTGGGCACAAAAATCCCTGACCGCGGCATCAGGAATTTTCTTCCCTGGACACCAAAAAATTCTTGATTTTTAAAAACTATGAAAACACCATTTTTAAGGATAAAATTCAACCCTGAATCTAATTCTGGCGTCCGTTTTTACATTTGGGTCAAAAAAAAAAATTCACCTCCTGGGCAGAAAAATCCCTGACAGGAATTTTCTTCCCCAAACACGAAAAAAATCTTGATTTTTCAAAGCTATGAAAAACACCATTTTTAAGGACAAAATTCAACCCTGAATCTAATTCTGGCGTCCGTTTTTACATTTGGGTCAAAAAAAAATCACCTCCTGGGCACAAAAATCCCTGACCCCGGCATCAGGAATTTTCTTACCCGGCCACCAAAAAATTCGTGATTTTTAAAAGCTATGAAAAACACCATTTTTAAGGACAAAATTCAACCCCGAATGTCATTCTGGTGTCTGTTTTTACATTTGGGTGGAAAAAAAATTTCACCTCCTGGGTACAAAAATCCCTGACCCTTGGCATCATGAAATTTCTTCCCCGGACACCAAAAAAATCTTGATTTTTAAATGCTATGAAAAACACCATTTTTAAGGACAAAATTCAACCCCGAATCTCATTCTGCTGTCCGTTTTTAGATTTGAGTCAAAAAAACTTTTTCACCTCCCGGGCACAAAAATCTCTGACCCCGGCATCAGGAATTTTCTTCCCCGGACACCAAAAAAATCTTGATTTTTAAAAACTATGATAAACACCATTTTTAAGGACAAAATTCAACCCCGAATGTCATTCTGGTGTCTGTTTTTACATTTGGGTGGAAAAAAAATTTCACCTCCTGGGCACAAAAATCCCTGACCCTGGCATCAGGAATTTTCTTCCCTGGACACCAAAAAATTCGTGATTTTTAAAAGCTATGAAAAACACCATTTTTAAGGATGAAATTCAAGCCCGAATCTCATTCTGGTGTCCGTTTTTAGATTTGAGTCAAAAAAACTTTTTCACTTCCTGGGCACAAAAATCCCTGACCCCGGCATCAGGAATTTTCTTCCCCGGACACCAAAAACTTCTTGATTTTTAAAAGCTATGAAAAACACCATTTTTAAGAATGAAATTCAACCCTGAATCTCATTCTGGTGTCCGTTTTTACATTTGGGTGGGAAAAAAAATTCACCTCCTGGGCACAAAAATCCCTGAATTTTCTTCCCCGGACACCAAAAATTCTTGATTTTTAAAAACTATGAAAAACAGCATTGTTAAGGAAGAAATTCAACCCGGAATCTAATTCTGCTGTCCATTTTTACATTTGGGTCAAAAAAATTTTTTCACCTCCTGGGCACAAAAATGTTTGACCCCGGCATCAGGAATTTTCTTCCCCAGACACCAAAAAAATCTTGATTTTTAAAAGCTATGAAAAACAACATTTTTAAGGATAAAATTCAACCCTGAATCTAATTCTGGCGTCCGTTTTTACATTTGGGTCAAAAAAAAAAATCACCTCCTGGGCAGAAAAATCCCTGACAGGAATTTTCTTCCCCAAACACGAAAAATATCTTGATTTTTCAAAGCTATGAAAAACACCATTTTTAAGGACAAAATTCAACCCTGAATCTAATTCTGGCGTCCGTTTTTACATTTTGGTCAAAAAAAAATCACCTCCTGGGCACAAAAATCCCTGACCCCGGCAGCAGGAATTTTCTCCCCCAAACACAAAAAAAATCTTGATTTTTAAATGCTATGAAAAACACCATTTTTAAGGACAAAATTCAACCCTGAATCTAATTCTGGCGTCCGTTTTTACATTTGGGTAAAAAAAAAATCACCTCCTGGGCAGAAAAATCCCTGACCCCGGCATCAGGAATTTTCTTACCCGGCCACCAAAAAATTCGTGATTTTTAAAAGCTATGAAAAACACCATTTTTAAGGATGAAATTCAAGCCCGAATCTCATTCTGGTGTCCGTTTTTAGATTTGAGTCAAAAAAACTTTTTCACTTCCTGGGCACAAAAATCCCTGACCCCGGCATCAGGAATTTTCTTCCCCGGACACCAAAAAATTCTTGATTTTTAAAAGCTATGAAAAACACCATTTTTAAGAATGAAATTCAACCCTGAATCTCATTCTGGTGTCCGTTTTTACATTTGGGTGGGGAAAAAAATTCACCTCCTGGGCACAAAAATCCCTGAATTCTCTTCCCCGGACACCAAAAATTCTTGATTTTTAAAAACTATGAAAAACAGCATTGTTAAGGAAGAAATTCAACCCTGAATCTAATTCTGCTGTCCATTTTTACATTTGGGTCAAAAAAATTTTTTCACCTCCTGGGCACAAAAATGTTTGACCCCGGCATCAGGAATTTTCTTCCCCAGACACCAAAAAAATCTTGATTTTTAAAAGCTATGAAAAACAACATTTTTAAGGATAAAATTCAACCCTGAATCTAATTCTGGCGTCCGTTTTTACATTTGGGTCAAAAAAAAAAATCACCTCCTGGGCAGAAAAATCCCTGACAGGAATTTTCTTCCCCAAACACGAAAAATATCTTGATTTTTCAAAGCTATGAAAAACACCATTTTTAAGGACAAAATTCAACCCTGAATCTAATTCTGGCGTCCGTTTTTACATTTGGGAAAAAAAAAATCACCTCCTGGGCAGAAAAATCCCTGACCCCGGCATCAGGAATTTTCTTACCCGGCCACCAAAAAATTCGTGATTTTTAAAAGCTATGAAAAACACCATTTTTAAGGACAAAATTCAACCCCGAATCTCATTCTGCTGTCCGTTTTTAGATTTGAGTCAAAAAAACTTTTTCACCTCCCGGGCACAAAAATCTCTGACCCCGGCATCAGGAATTTTCTTCCCCGGACACCAAAAAAATCTTGATTTTTAAAAACTATGATAAACACCATTTTTAAGGACAAAATTCAACCCCGAATGTCATTCTGGTGTCTGTTTTTACATTTGGGTGGAAAAAAAATTTCACCTCCTGGGTACAAAAATCCCTGACCCTTGGCATCATGAAATTTCTTCCCCGGACACCAAAAAAATCTTGATTTTTAAACACTATGAAAAACACTGTTTTTAAGGACAAAATTCAACCCTGAATCTAATTCTGGCGTCCGTATTTACATTTGGGTCAAAAAAAAAATTCACCTCCTGGGCAGAAAAATCCCTGACTCCGGCAGCAGGAATTTTCTCCCCCAAACACGAAAAAAATCTTGATTTTTAAATGCTATGAAAAACACCATTTTTAAGGACAAAATTCAACCCCGAATCTCAATCTGCTGTCCGTTTT
Organism: Vipera berus; assembly: GCF_964194415.1. Lineage (NCBI taxonomy): Eukaryota > Metazoa > Chordata > Lepidosauria > Squamata > Viperidae > Vipera > Vipera berus. The sequence continues at coordinate 132,346,500 of NC_138203.1, forward strand.
TAGATTTGAGTCAAAAAAACTTTTTCACCTCCTGGGCACAAAAATCCCTGACCCCGGCATCAGGAATTTTCTTCCCTGGACTCCAAAAAATTCTTGATTTTTAAAAACTATGAAAACACCATTTTTAAGGATAAAATTCAACCCTGAATCTAATTCTGGCGTCCGTTTTTACATTTGGGTCAAAAAAAAAATTCACCTCCTGGGCAGAAAAATCCCTGACTCCAGCATCAGGAATTTTCTTCCCCAAACACGAAAAAAATCTTGATTTTTCAAAGCTATGAAAAACACCATTTTTAAGGACAAAATTCAACCCTGAATCTAATTCTGGCGTCCGTATTTACATTTGGGTAAAAAAAAATCACCTCCTGGGCACAAAAATCCCTGACCCCGGCAGCAGGAATTTTCTCCCCCAAACACAAAAAAAATCTTGATTTTTAAATGCTATCAAAAACACCATTTTTAAGGACAAAATTCAACCCCGAATCTCATTCTGCTGTCCGTTTTTAGATTTGAGTCAAAAAAACTTTTTCACCTCCCGGGCACAAAAATCTCTGACCCCGGCATCAGGAATTTTCTTCCCTGGACACCAAAAAATTCGTGATTTTTAAAAGCTATGAAAAACACCATTTTTAAGGATGAAATTCAAGCCCGAATCTCATTCTGGTGTCCGTTTTTAGATTTGAGTCAAAAAAACTTTTTCACTTCCTGGGCACAAAAATCCCTGACCCCGGCATCAGGAATTTTCTTCCCCGGACACCAAAAACTTCTTGATTTTTAAAAGCTATGAAAAACACCATTTTTAAGAATGAAATTCAACCCTGAATCTCATTCTGGTGTCCGTTTTTACATTTGGGTGGGAAAAAAAATTCACCTCCTGGGCACAAAAATCCCTGAATTTTCTTCCCCGGACACCAAAAATTCTTGATTTTTAAAAACTATGAAAAACAGCATTGTTAAGGAAGAAATTCAACCCGGAATCTAATTCTGCTGTCCATTTTTACATTTGGGTCAAAAAAATTTTTTCACCTCCTGGGCACAAAAATGTTTGACCCCGGCATCAGGAATTTTCTTCCCCAGACACCAAAAAAATCTTGATTTTTAAAAGCTATGAAAAACAACATTTTTAAGGATAAAATTCAACCCTGAATCTAATTCTGGCGTCCGTTTTTACATTTGGGTCAAAAAAAAAAATCACCTCCTGGGCAGAAAAATCCCTGACAGGAATTTTCTTCCCCAAACACGAAAAATATCTTGATTTTTCAAAGCTATGAAAAACACCATTTTTAAGGACAAAATTCAACCCTGAATCTAATTCTGGCGTCCGTTTTTACATTTTGGTCAAAAAAAAATCACCTCCTGGGCACAAAAATCCCTGACCCCGGCAGCAGGAATTTTCTCCCCCAAACACAAAAAAAATCTTGATTTTTAAATGCTATGAAAAACACCATTTTTAAGGACAAAATTCAACCCTGAATCTAATTCTGGCGTCCGTTTTTACATTTGGGTAAAAAAAAAATCACCTCCTGGGCAGAAAAATCCCTGACCCCGGCATCAGGAATTTTCTTACCCGGCCACCAAAAAATTCGTGATTTTTAAAAGCTATGAAAAACACCATTTTTAAGGATGAAATTCAAGCCCGAATCTCATTCTGGTGTCCGTTTTTAGATTTGAGTCAAAAAAACTTTTTCACTTCCTGGGCACAAAAATCCCTGACCCCGGCATCAGGAATTTTCTTCCCCGGACACCAAAAAATTCTTGATTTTTAAAAGCTATGAAAAACACCATTTTTAAGAATGAAATTCAACCCTGAATCTCATTCTGGTGTCCGTTTTTACATTTGGGTGGGAAAAAAAATTCACCTCCTGGGCACAAAAATCCCTGAATTCTCTTCCCCGGACACCAAAAATTCTTGATTTTTAAAAACTATGAAAAACAGCATTGTTAAGGAAGAAATTCAACCCGGAATCTAATTCTGCTGTCCATTTTTACATTTGGGTCAAAAAAATTTTTTCACCTCCTGGGCACAAAAATGTTTGACCCCGGCATCAGGAATTTTCTTCCCCAGACACCAAAAAAATCTTGATTTTTAAAAGCTATGAAAAACAACATTTTTAAGGATAAAATTCAACCCTGAATCTAATTCTGGCGTCCGTTTTTACATTTGGGTCAAAAAAAAAAATCACCTCCTGGGCAGAAAAATCCCTGACAGGAATTTTCTTCCCCAAACACGAAAAATATCTTGATTTTTCAAAGCTATGAAAAACACCATTTTTAAGGACAAAATTCAACCCTGAATCTAATTCTGGCGTCCGTTTCTACATTTGGGAAAAAAAAAATCACCTCCTGGGCAGAAAAATCCCTGACCCCGGCATCAGGAATTTTCTTACCCGGCCACCAAAAAATTCGTGATTTTTAAAAGCTATGAAAAACACCATTTTTAAGGACAAAATTCAACCCCGAATCTCATTCTGCTGTCCGTTTTTAGATTTGAGTCAAAAAAACTTTTTCACCTCCCGGGCACAAAAATCTCTGACCCCGGCATCAGGAATTTTCTTCCCCGGACACCAAAAAAATCTTGATTTTTAAAAACTATGATAAACACCATTTTTAAGGACAAAATTCAACCCCGAATGTCATTCTGGTGTCTGTTTTTACATTTGGGTGGAAAAAAAATTTCACCTCCTGGGTACAAAAATCCCTGACCCTTGGCATCATGAAATTTCTTCCCCGGACACCAAAAAAATCTTGATTTTTAAACACTATGAAAAACACTGTTTTTAAGGACAAAATTCAACCCTGAATCTAATTCTGGCGTCCGTATTTACATTTGGGTCAAAAAAAAAATTCACCTCCTGGGCAGAAAAATCCCTGACCCCGGCAGCAGGAATTTTCTCCCCCAAACACAAAAAAAATCTTGATTTTTAAATGCTATGAAAAACACCATTTTTAAGGACAAAATTCAACCCCGAATCTCATTCTGCTGTCCGTTTTTAGATTTGAGTCAAAAAAACTTTTTCACCTCCCGGGCACAAAAATCTCTGACCCCGGCATCAGGAATTTTCTTCCCCGGACACCAAAAAAATCTTGATTTTTAAAAACTATGATAAACACCATTTTTAAGGACAAAATTCAACCCCGAATGTCATTCTGGTGTCTGTTTTTACATTTGGGTGGAAAAAAAATTTCACCTCCTGGGTACAAAAATCCCTGACCCTTGGCATCATGAAATTTCTTCCCCGGACACCAAAAAAATCTTGATTTTTAAACACTATGAAAAACACTGTTTTTAAGGACAAAATTCAACCCTGAATCTAATTCTGGCGTCCGTATTTACATTTGGGTCAAAAAAAAAATTCACCTCCTGGGCAGAAAAATCCCTGACTCCGGCAGCAGGAATTTTCTCCCCCAAACACGAAAAAAATCTTGATTTTTAAATGCTATGAAAAACACCATTTTTAAGGACAAAATTCAACCCCGAATCTCATTCTGCTGTCCGTTTTTAGATTTGAGTCAAAAAAACTTTTTCACCTCCTGGGCACAAAAATCCCTGACTCCAGCATCAGGAATTTTCTTCCCCAAACACGAAAAAAATCTTGATTTTTCAAAGCTATGAAAAACACCATTTTTAAGGACAAAATTCAACCCTGAATCTAATTCTGGCGTCCGTTTTTACATTTGGGTAAAAAAAAAAATCACCTCCTGGGCACAAAAATCCCTGACCCCGGCATCAGGAATTTTCTTACCCGGCCACCAAAAAATTCGTGATTTTTAAAAGCTATGAAAAACACCATTTTTAAGGATGAAATTCAAGCCCGAATCTCATTCTGGTGTCCGTTTTTAGATTTGAGTCAAAAAAACTTTTTCACTTCCTGGGCACAAAAATCCCTGACCCCGGCATCAGGAATTTTCTTCCCCGGACACCAAAAAATTCTTGATTTTTAAAAGCTATGAAAAACACCATTTTTAAGAATGAAATTCAACCCTGAATCTCATTCTGGTGTCCGTTTTTACATTTGGGTGGGGAAAAAAATTCACCTCCTGGGCACAAAAATCCCTGAATTTTCTTCCCCGGACACCAAAAATTCTTGATTTTTAAAAACTATGAAAAACAGCATTGTTAAGGAAGAAATTCAACCCGGAATCTAATTCTGCTGTCCATTTTTACATTTGGGTCAAAAAAATTTTTTCACCTCCTGGGCACAAAAATGTTTGACCCCGGCATCAGGAATTTTCTTACCCGGCCACCAAAAAATTCGTGATTTTTAAAAGCTATGAAAAACACCATTTTTAAGGACAAAATTCAACCCCGAATCTCATTCTGCTGTCCGTTTTTAGATTTGAGTCAAAAAAACTTTTTCACCTCCTGGGCACAAAAATCCCTGACCGCGGCATCAGGAATTTTCTTCCCTGGACACCAAAAAATTCTTGATTTTTAAAAACTATGAAAACACCATTTTTAAGGATAAAATTCAACCCTGAATCTAATTCTGGCGTCCGTTTTTACATTTGGGTCAAAAAAAAAAATTCACCTCCTGGGCAGAAAAATCCCTGACAGGAATTTTCTTCCCCAAACACGAAAAAAATCTTGATTTTTCAAAGCTATGAAAAACACCATTTTTAAGGACAAAATTCAACCCTGAATCTAATTCTGGCGTCCGTTTTTACATTTGGGTCAAAAAAAAATCACCTCCTGGGCACAAAAATCCCTGACCCTGGCATCAGGAATTTTCTTCCCTGGACACCAAAAAATTCGTGATTTTTAAAAGCTATGAAAAACACCATTTTTAAGGATGAAATTCAAGCCCGAATCTCATTCTGGTGTCCGTTTTTAGATTTGAGTCAAAAAAACTTTTTCACTTCCTGGGCACAAAAATCCCTGACCCCGGCATCAGGAATTTTCTTCCCCGGACACCAAAAAAATCTTGATTTTTAAAAACTATGATAAACACCATTTTTAAGGACAAAATTCAACCCCGAATGTCATTCTGGTGTCTGTTTTTACATTTGGGTGGAAAAAAAATTTCACCTCCTGGGCACAAAAATCCCTGACCCTGGCATCAGGAATTTTCTTCCCTGGACACCAAAAAATTCGTGATTTTTAAAAGCTATGAAAAACACCATTTTTAAGGATGAAATTCAAGCCCGAATCTCATTCTGGTGTCCGTTTTTAGATTTGAGTCAAAAAAACTTTTTCACTTCCTGGGCACAAAAATCCCTGACCCCGGCATCAGGAATTTTCTTCCCCGGACACCAAAAACTTCTTGATTTTTAAAAGCTATGAAAAACACCATTTTTAAGAATGAAATTCAACCCTGAATCTCATTCTGGTGTCCGTTTTTACATTTGGGTGGGAAAAAAAATTCACCTCCTGGGCACAAAAATCCCTGAATTTTCTTCCCCGGACACCAAAAATTCTTGATTTTTAAAAACTATGAAAAACAGCATTGTTAAGGAAGAAATTCAACCCAGAATCTAATTCTGCTGTCCATTTTTACATTTGGGTCAAAAAAATTTTTTCACCTCCTGGGCACAAAAATGTTTGACCCCGGCATCAGGAATTTTCTTCCCCAGACACCAAAAAAATCTTGATTTTTAAAAGCTATGAAAAACAACATTTTTAAGGATAAAATTCAACCCTGAATCTAATTCTGGCGTCCGTTTTTACATTTGGGTCAAAAAAAAAAATCACCTCCTGGGCAGAAAAATCCCTGACAGGAATTTTCTTCCCCAAACACGAAAAATATCTTGATTTTTCAAAGCTATGAAAAACACCATTTTTAAGGACAAAATTCAACCCTGAATCTAATTCTGGCGTCCGTTTTTACATTTTGGTCAAAAAAAAATCACCTCCTGGGCACAAAAATCCCTGACCCCGGCAGCATGAATTTTCTCCCCCAAACACAAAAAAAATCTTGATTTTTAAATGCTATGAAAAACACCATTTTTAAGGACAAAATTCAACCCTGAATCTAATTCTGGCGTCCGTTTTTACATTTGGGTAAAAAAAAAATCACCTCCTGGGCAGAAAAATCCCTGACCCCGGCATCAGGAATTTTCTTACCCGGCCACCAAAAAATTCGTGATTTTTAAAAGCTATGAAAAACACCATTTTTAAGGATGAAATTCAAGCCCGAATCTCATTCTGGTGTCCGTTTTTAGATTTGAGTCAAAAAAACTTTTTCACTTCCTGGGCACAAAAATCCCTGACCCCGGCATCAGGAATTTTCTTCCCCGGACACCAAAAAATTCTTGATTTTTAAAAGCTATGAAAAACACCATTTTTAAGAATGAAATTCAACCCTGAATCTCATTCTGGTGTCCGTTTTTACATTTGGGTGGGAAAAAAAATTAGCCTCCTGGGCACAAAAATCCCTGAATTCTCTTCCCCGGACACCAAAAATTCTTGATTTTTAAAAACTATGAAAAACAGCATTGTTAAGGAAGAAATTCAACCCGGAATCTAATTCTGCTGTCCATTTTTACATTTGGGTCAAAAAAAATTTTTCACCTCCTGGGCACAAAAATGTTTGACCCCGGCATCAGGAATTTTCTTCCCCAGACACCAAAAAAATCTTGATTTTTAAAAGCTATGAAAAACAACATTTTTAAGGATAAAATTCAACCCTGAATCTAATTCTGGCGTCCGTTTTTACATTTGGGTCAAAAAAAAAAATCACCTCCTGGGCAGAAAAATCCCTGACAGGAATTTTCTTCCCCAAACACGAAAAATATCTTGATTTTTCAAAGCTATGAAAAACACCATTTTTAAGGACAAAATTCAACCCTGAATCTAATTCTGGCGTCCGTTTTTACATTTGGGAAAAAAAAATCACCTCCTGGGCAGAAAAATCCCTGACCCCGGCATCAGGAATTTTCTTACCCGGCCACCAAAAAATTCGTGATTTTTAAAAGCTATGAAAAACACCATTTTTAAGGACAAAATTCAACCCCGAATCTCATTCTGCTGTCCGTTTTTAGATTTGAGTCAAAAAAAACTTTTTCACCTCCCGGGCACAAAAATCTCTGACCCCGGCATCAGGAATTTTCTTCCCCGGACACCAAAAAAATCTTGATTTTTAAAAACTATGATAAACACCATTTTTAAGGACAAAATTCAACCCCGAATGTCATTCTGGTGTCTGTTTTTACATTTGGGTGGAAAAAAAATTTCACCTCCTGGGTACAAAAATCCCTGACCCTTGGCATCATGAAATTTCTTCCCCGCACACCAAAAAAATCTTGATTTTTAAACACTATGAAAAACACTGTTTTTAAGGACAAAATTCAACCCTGAATCTAATTCTGGCGTCCGTATTTACATTTGGGTCAAAAAAAAAATTCACCTCCTGGGCAGAAAAATCCCTGACCCCGGCAGCAGGAATTTTCTCCCCCAAACACAAAAAAAATCTTGATTTTTAAATGCTATCAAAAACACCATTTTTAAGGACAAAATTCAACCCCGAATCTCATTCTGCTGTCCGTTTTTAGATTTGAGTCAAAAAAACTTTTTCACCTCCCGGGCACAAAAATCTCTGACCCCGGCATCAGGAATTTTCTTCCCCGGACACCAAAAAAATCTTCATTTTTAAAAACTATGATAAACACCATTTTTAAGGACAAAATTCAACCCCGAATGTCATTCTGGTGTCTGTTTTTACATTTGGGTGGAAAAAAAATTTCACCTCCTGGGTACAAAAATCCCTGACCCTTGGCATCATGAAATTTCTTCCCCGGACACCAAAAAAATCTTGATTTTTAAACACTATGAAAAACACTGTTTTTAAGGACAAAATTCAACCATGAATCTAATTCTGGCGTCCGTATTTACATTTGGGTCAAAAAAAAAATTCACCTCCTGGGCAGAAAAATCCCTGACTCCGGCAGCAGGAATTTTCTCCCCCAAACACGAAAAAAATCTTGATTTTTAAATGCTATGAAAAACACCATTTTTAAGGACAAAATTCAACCCCGAATCTCATTCTGCTGTCCGTTTTTAGATTTGAGTCAAAAAAACTTTTTCACCTCCTGGGCACAAAAATCCCTGACTCCAGCATCAGGAATTTTCTTCCCCAAACACGAAAAAAATCTTGATTTTTCAAAGCTATGAAAAACACCATTTTTAAGGACAAAATTCAACCCTGAATCTAATTCTGGCGTCCGTTTTTACATTTGGGTAAAAAAAAAAATCACCTCCTGGGCACAAAAATCCCTGACCCCGGCATCAGGAATTTTCTTACCCGGCCACCAAAAAATTCGTGATTTTTAAAAGCTATGAAAAACACCATTTTTAAGGATGAAATTCAAGCCCGAATCTCATTCTGGTGTCCGTTTTTAGATTTGAGTCAAAAAAACTTTTTCACTTCCTGGGCACAAAAATCCCTGACCCCGGCATCAGGAATTTTCTTCCCCGGACACCAAAAAATTCTTGATTTTTAAAAGCTATGAAAAACACCATTTTTAAGAATGAAATTCAACCCTGAATCTCATTCTGGTGTCCGTTTTTACATTTGGGTGGGGAAAAAAATTCACCTCCTGGGCACAAAAATCCCTGACCCCGGCAGCAGGAATTTTCTCCCCCAAACACAAAAAAAATCTTGATTTTTAAATGCTATCAAAAACACCATTTTTAAGGACAAAATTCAACCCCGAATCTCATTCTGCTGTCCGTTTTTAGATTTGAGTCAAAAAAACTTTTTCACCTCCCGGGCACAAAAATCTCTGACCCCGGCATCAGGAATTTTCTTCCCCGGACACCAAAAAAATCTTGATTTTTAAAAACTATGATAAACACCATTTTTAAGGACAAAATTCAACCCCGAATGTCATTCTGGTGTCTGTTTTTACATTTGGGTGAAAAAAAAATTTCACCTCCTGGGTACAAAAATCCCTGACCCTTGGCATCATGAAATTTCTTCCCCGGACACCAAAAAAATCTTGATTTTTAAACACTATGAAAAACACTGTTTTTAAGGACAAAATTCAACCCCGAATCTCATTCTGCTGTCCGTTTTTAGATTTGAGTCAAAAAAACTTTTTCACCTCCTGGGCACAAAAATCCCTGACTCCAGCATCAGGAATTTTCTTCCCCAAACACGAAAAAAATCTTGATTTTTAAAAGCTATGAAAAACACCATTTTTAAGGACAAAATTCAACCCCGAATCTCATTCTGCTGTCCGTTTTTAGATTTGAGTCAAAAAAACTTTTTCACCTCCTGGGCACAAAAATCCCTGACCGCGGCATCAGGAATTTTCTTCCCTGGACACCAAAAAATTCTTGATTTTTAAAAACTATGAAAACACCATTTTTAAGGATAAAATTCAACCCTGAATCTAATTCTGGCGTCCGTTTTTACATTTGGGTCAAAAAAAAAAATTCACCTCCTGGGCAGAAAAATCCCTGACAGGAATTTTCTTCCCCAAACACGAAAAAAATCTTGATTTTTCAAAGCTATGAAAAACACCATTTTTAAGGACAAAATTCAACCCTGAATCTAATTCTGGCGTCCGTTTTTACATTTGGGTCAAAAAAAAATCACCTCCTGGGCACAAAAATCCCTGACCCCGGCATCAGGAATTTTCTTACCCGGCCACCAAAAAATTCGTGATTTTTAAAAGCTATGAAAAACACCATTTTTAAGGACAAAATTCAACCCCGAATGTCATTCTGGTGTCTGTTTTTAGATTTGAGTCAAAAAAACTTTTTCACCTCCTGGGCACAAAAATCCCTGACTCTGGCAGCAGGAATTTTCTCCCCCAAACACGAAAAAAATCTTGATTTTTAAATGCTATGAAAAACACCATTTTTAAGGACAAAATTCAACCCCGAATCTCATTCTGCTGTCCGTTTTTAGATTTGAGTCAAAAAAACTTTTTCACCTCCCGGGCACAAAAATCTCTGACCCCGGCATCAGGAATTTTCTTCCCCGGACACCAAAAAAATCTTGATTTTTAAAAACTATGATAAACACCATTTTTAAGGACAAAATTCAACCCCGAATGTCATTCTGGTGTCTGTTTTTACATTTGGGTGGAAAAAAAATTTCACCTCCTGGGCACAAAAATCCCTGACCCTGGCATCAGGAATTTTCTTACCCGGCCACCAAAAAATTCGTGATTTTTAAAAGCTATGAAAAACACCATTTTTAAGGATGAAATTCAAGCCCGAATCTCATTCTGGTGTCCGTTTTTAGATTTGAGTCAAAAAACCTTTTCACTTCCTGGGCACAAAAATCCCTGACCCCGGCATCAGGAATTTTCTTCCCCGGACACCAAAAAAATCTTGATTTTTAAAAACTATGATGAACACCATTTTTAAGGACAAAATTCAACTCCGAATGTCATTCTGGTGTCTGTTTTTACATTTGGGTAGAAAAAAAATTTCACCTCCTGGGTACAAAAATCCCTGACCCTTGGCATCATGAAATTTCTTCCCCGGACACCAAAAAAATCTTGATTTTTAAACACTATGAAAAACACTGTTTTTAAGGACAAAATTCAACCCTGAATCTAATTCTGGCGTCCGTATTTACATTTGGGTAAAAAAAAAATCACCTCCTGGGCACAAAAATCCCTGACCCCGGCAGCAGGAATTTTCTCCCCCAAACACAAAAAAAATCTTGATTTTTAAATGCTATCAAAAACACCATTTTTAAGGACAAAATTCAACCCCGAATCTCATTCTGCTGTCCGTTTTTAGATTTGAGTCAAAAAAACTTTTTCACCTCCCGGGCACAAAAATCTCTGACCCCCGGCATCAGGAATTTTCTTCCCCGGACACCAAAAAAATCTTGATTTTTAAAAACTATGATAAACACCATTTTTAAGGACAAAATTCAACCCCGAATGTCATTCTGGTGTCTGTTTTTACATTTGGGTGAAAAAAAAATTTCACCTCCTGGGTACAAAAATCCCTGACCCTTGGCATCATGAAATTTCTTCCCCGGACACCAAAAAAATCTTGATTTTTAAACACTATGAAAAACACTGTTTTTAAGGACAAAATTCAACCCTGAATCTAATTCTGGCGTCCGTATTTACATTTGGGTCAAAAAAAAAATTCACCTCCTGGGCAGAAAAATCCCTGACTCCGGCAGCAGGAATTTTCTCCCCCAAACACGAAAAAAATCTTGATTTTTAAATGCTATGAAAAACACCATTTTTAAGGACAAAATTCAATCCCGAATCTCATTCTGTTGTCCGTTTTTAGATTTGAGTCAAAAAAACTTTTTCACCTCCTGGGCACAAAAATCCCTGACCCCGGCATCAGGAATTTTCTTCCCTGGACACCAAAAAATTCTTGATTTTTAAAAACTATGAAAACACCATTTTTAAGGATAAAATTCAACCCTGAATCTAATTCTGGCGTCCGTTTTTACATTTGGGTAAAAAAAAAATTCACCTCCTGGGCAGAAAAATCCCTGACTCCGGCATCAGGAATTTTCTTCCCCAAACACGAAAAAAATCTTGATTTTTCAAAGCTATGAAAAACACCATTTTTAAGGACAAAATTCAACCCTGAATCTAATTCTGGTGTCCGTTTTTACATTTGGGAAAAAAAAATCACCTCCTGGGCACAAAAATCCCTGACCCCGGCATCAGGAATTTTCTTACCCGGCCACCAAAAAATTCGTGATTTTTAAAAGCTATGAAAAACACCATTTTTAAGGATGAAATTCAAGCCCGAATCTCATTCTGGTGTCCGTTTTTAGATTTGAGTCAAAAAAACTTTTTCACTTCCTGGGCACAAAAATCCCTGACCCCGGCATCAGGAATTTTCTTCCCCGGACACCAAAAAATTCTTGATTTTTAAAAGCTATGAAAAACACCATTTTTAAGAATGAAATTCAACCCTGAATCTCATTCTGGTGTCCGTTTTTACATTTGGGTGGGGAAAAAAATTCACCTCCTGGGCACAAAAATCCCTGAATTTTCTTCCCCGGACACCAAAAATTCTTGATTTTTAAAAACTATGAAAAACAGCATTGTTAAGGAAGAAATTCAACCCGGAATCTAATTCTGCTGTCCATTTTTACATTTGGGTCAAAAAAAATTTTTCACCTCCTGGGCACAAAAATCTTTGACCCCGGCATCAGGAATTTTCTTCCCCAGACACCAAAAAAATCTTGATTTTTAAAAGCTATGAAAAACAACATTTTTAAGGATAAAATTCAACCCTGAATCTAATTCTGGCATCCGTTTTTACATTTGGGTCAAAAAAAAAAAATCACCTCCTGGGCAGAAAAATCCCTGACAGGAATTTTCTTCCCCAAACACGAAAAATATCTTGATTTTTCAAAGCTATGAAAAACACCATTTTTAAGGACAAAATTCAACCCTGAATCTAATTCTGCCGTCCGTTTTTACATTTGGGTAAAAAAAAAATCACCTCCTGGGCACAAAAATCCCTGACCCCGGCAGCAGGAATTTTCTCCCCCAAACACAAAAAAAATCTTGATTTTTAAATGCTATCAAAAACACCATTTTTAAGGACAAAATTCAACCCCGAATCTCATTCTGCTGTCCGTTTTTAGATTTGAGTCAAAAAAACTTTTTCACCTCCCGGGCACAAAAATCTCTGACCCCCGGCATCAGGAATTTTCTTCCCCGGACACCAAAAAAATCTTGATTTTTAAAAACTATGATAAACACCATTTTTAAGGACAAAATTCAACCCCGAATGTCATTCTGGTGTCTGTTTTTACATTTGGGTGAAAAAAAAATTTCACCTCCTGGGTACAAAAATCCCTGACCCTTGGCATCATGAAATTTCTTCCCCGGACACCAAAAAAATCTTGATTTTTAAACACTATGAAAAACACTGTTTTTAAGGACAAAATTCAACCCTGAATCTAATTCTGGCGTCCGTATTTACATTTGGGTCAAAAAAAAAATTCACCTCCTGGGCAGAAAAATCCCTGACTCCGGCAGCAGGAATTTTCTCCCCCAAACACGAAAAAAATCTTGATTTTTAAATGCTATGAAAAACACCATTTTTAAGGACAAAATTCAATCCCGAATCTCATTCTGTTGTCCGTTTTTAGATTTGAGTCAAAAAAACTTTTTCACCTCCTGGGCACAAAAATCCCTGACCCCGGCATCAGGAATTTTCTTCCCTGGACACCAAAAAATTCTTGATTTTTAAAAACTATGAAAACACCATTTTTAAGGATAAAATTCAACCCTGAATCTAATTCTGGCGTCCGTTTTTACATTTGGGTAAAAAAAAAATTCACCTCCTGGGCAGAAAAATCCCTGACTCCGGCATCAGGAATTTTCTTCCCCAAACACGAAAAAAATCTTGATTTTTCAAAGCTATGAAAAACACCATTTTTAAGGACAAAATTCAACCCTGAATCTAATTCTGGTGTCCGTTTTTACATTTGGGAAAAAAAAATCACCTCCTGGGCACAAAAATCCCTGACCCCGGCATCAGGAATTTTCTTACCCGGCCACCAAAAAATTCGTGATTTTTAAAAGCTATGAAAAACACCATTTTTAAGGATGAAATTCAAGCCCGAATCTCATTCTGGTGTCCGTTTTTAGATTTGAGTCAAAAAAACTTTTTCACTTCCTGGGCACAAAAATCCCTGACCCCGGCATCAGGAATTTTCTTCCCCGGACACCAAAAAATTCTTGATTTTTAAAAGCTATGAAAAACACCATTTTTAAGAATGAAATTCAACCCTGAATCTCATTCTGGTGTCCGTTTTTACATTTGGGTGGGGAAAAAAATTCACCTCCTGGGCACAAAAATCCCTGAATTTTCTTCCCCGGACACCAAAAATTCTTGATTTTTAAAAACTATGAAAAACAGCATTGTTAAGGAAGAAATTCAACCCGGAATCTAATTCTGCTGTCCATTTTTACATTTGGGTCAAAAAAAATTTTTCACCTCCTGGGCACAAAAATGTTTGACCCCGGCATCAGGAATTTTCTTCCCCAGACACCAAAAAAATCTTGATTTTTAAAAGCTATGAAAAACAACATTTTTAAGGATAAAATTCAACCCTGAATCTAATTCTGGCATCCGTTTTTACATTTGGGTCAAAAAAAAAAAATCACCTCCTGGGCAGAAAAATCCCTGACAGGAATTTTCTTCCCCAAACACGAAAAATATCTTGATTTTTCAAAGCTATGAAAAACACCATTTTTAAGGACAAAATTCAACCCTGAATCTAATTCTGGCGTCCGTTTTTACATTTGGGTAAAAAAAAAATCACCTCCTGGGCACAAAAATCCCTGACCCCGGCAGCAGGAATTTTCTCCCCCAAACACGAAAAAAATCTTGATTTTTAAATGCTATGAAAAACACCATTTTTAAGGACAAAATTCAACCCCGAATCTCATTCTGCTGTCCGTTTTTAGATTTGAGTCAAAAAAACTTTTTCACCTCCTGGGCACAAAAATCCCTGACTCCAGCATCAGGAATTTTCTTCCCCAAACACGAAAAAAATCTTGATTTTTCAAAGCTATGAAAAACACCATTTTTAAGGACAAAATTCAACCCTGAATCTAATTCTGGCGTCCGTTTTTACATTTGGGTAAAAAAAAAATCACCTCCTGGGCACAAAAATCCCTGACCCCGGCATCAGGAATTTTCTTACCCGGCCACCAAAAAATTCGTGATTTTTAAAAGCTATGAAAAACACCATTTTTAAGGACAAAATTCAACCCCGAATCTCATTCTGCTGTCCGTTTTTAGATTTGAGTCAAAAAAACTTTTTCACCTCCTGGGCACAAAAATCCCTGACCGCGGCATCAGGAATTTTCTTCCCTGGACACCAAAAAATTCTTGATTTTTAAAAACTATGAAAACACCATTTTTAAGGATAAAATTCAACCCTGAATCTAATTCTGGCGTCCGTTTTTACATTTGGGTCAAAAAAAAAAATTCACCTCCTGGGCAGAAAAATCCCTGACAGGAATTTTCTTCCCCAAACACGAAAAAAATCTTGATTTTTCAAAGCTATGAAAAACACCATTTTTAAGGACAAAATTCAACCCTGAATCTAATTCTGGCGTCCGTTTTTACATTTGGGTCAAAAAAAAATCACCTCCTGGGCACAAAAATCCCTGACCCCGGCATCAGGAATTTTCTTACCCGGCCACCAAAAAATTCGTGATTTTTAAAAGCTATGAAAAACACCATTTTTAAGGACAAAATTCAACCCCGAATGTCATTCTGGTGTCTGTTTTTAGATTTGAGTCAAAAAAACTTTTTCACCTCCTGGGCACAAAAATCCCTGACTCTGGCAGCAGGAATTTTCTCCCCCAAACACGAAAAAAATCTTGATTTTTAAATGCTATGAAAAACACCATTTTTAAGGACAAAATTCAACCCCGAATCTCATTCTGCTGTCCGTTTTTAGATTTGAGTCAAAAAAACTTTTTCACCTCCCGGGCACAAAAATCTCTGACCCCGGCATCAGGAATTTTCTTCCCCGGACACCAAAAAAATCTTGATTTTTAAAAACTATGATAAACACCATTTTTAAGGACAAAATTCAACCCCGAATGTCATTCTGGTGTCTGTTTTTACATTTGGGTGGAAAAAAAATTTCACCTCCTGGGCACAAAAATCCCTGACCCTGGCATCAGGAATTTTCTTCCCTGGACACCAAAAAATTCGTGATTTTTAAAAGCTATGAAAAACACCATTTTTAAGGATGAAATTCAAGCCCGAATCTCATTCTGGTGTCCGTTTTTAGATTTGAGTCAAAAAAACTTTTTCACTTCCTGGGCACAAAAATCCCTGACCCCGGCATCAGGAATTTTCTTCCCCGGACACCAAAAACTTCTTGATTTTTAAAAGCTATGAAAAACACCATTTTTAAGAATGAAATTCAACCCTGAATCTCATTCTGGTGTCCGTTTTTACATTTGGGTGGGAAAAAAAATTCACCTCCTGGGCACAAAAATCCCTGAATTTTCTTCCCCGGACACCAAAAATTCTTGATTTTTAAAAACTATGAAAAACAGCATTGTTAAGGAAGAAATTCAACCCGGAATCTAATTATGCTGTCCATTTTTACATTTGGGTCAAAAAAATTTTTTCACCTCCTGGGCACAAAAATGTTTGACCCCGGCATCAGGAATTTTCTTCCCCAGACACCAAAAAAATCTTGATTTTTAAAAGCTATGAAAAACAACATTTTTAAGGATAAAATTCAACCCTGAATCTAATTCTGGCGTCCGTTTTTACATTTGGGTCAAAAAAAAAAATCACCTCCTGGGCAGAAAAATCCCTGACAGGAATTTTCTTCCCCAAACACGAAAAATATCTTGATTTTTCAAAGCTATGAAAAACACCATTTTTAAGGACAAAATTCAACCCTGAATCTAATTCTGGCGTCCGTTTTTACATTTTGGTCAAAAAAAAATCACCTCCTGGGCACAAAAATCCCTGACCCCGGCAGCAGGAATTTTCTCCCCCAAACACAAAAAAAATCTTGATTTTTAAATGCTATGAAAAACACCATTTTTAAGGACAAAATTCAACCCTGAATCTAATTCTGGCGTCCGTTTTTACATTTGGGTAAAAAAAAAATCACCTCCTGGGCAGAAAAATCCCTGACCCCGGCATCAGGAATTTTCTTACCCGGCCACCAAAAAATTCGTGATTTTTAAAAGCTATGAAAAACACCATTTTTAAGGATGAAATTCAAGCCCGAATCTCATTCTGGTGTCCGTTTTTAGATTTGAGTCAAAAAAACTTTTTCACTTCCTGGGCACAAAAATCCCTGACCCCGGCATCAGGAATTTTCTTCCCCGGACACCAAAAAATTCTTGATTTTTAAAAGCTATGAAAAACACCATTTTTAAGAATGAAATTCAACCCTGAATCTCATTCTGGTGTCCGTTTTTACATTTGGGTGGGAAAAAAAATTCACCTCCTGGGCACAAAAATCCCTGAATTCTCTTCCCCGGACACCAAAAATTCTTGATTTTTAAAAACTATGAAAAACAGCATTGTTAAGGAAGAAATTCAACCCGGAATCTAATTCTGCTGTCCATTTTTACATTTGGGTCAAAAAAATTTTTTCACCTCCTGGGCACAAAAATGTTTGACCCCGGCATCAGGAATTTTCTTCCCCAGACACCAAAAAAATCTTGATTTTTAAAAGCTATGAAAAACAACATTTTTAAGGATAAAATTCAACCCTGAATCTAATTCTGGCGTCCGTTTTTACATTTGGGTCAAAAAAAAAAATCACCTCCTGGGCAGAAAAATCCCTGACAGGAATTTTCTTCCCCAAACACGAAAAATATCTTGATTTTTCAAAGCTATGAAAAACACCATTTTTAAGGACAAAATTCAACCCTGAATCTAATTCTGGCGTCCGTTTTTACATTTGGGAAAAAAAAAATCACCTCCTGGGCACAAAAATCCCTGACCCCGGCATCAGGAATTTTCTTACCCGGCCACCAAAAAATTCGTGATTTTTAAAAGCTATGAAAAACACCATTTTTAAGGACAAAATTCAACCCCGAATCTCATTCTGCTGTCCGTTTTTAGATTTGAGTCAAAAAAACTTTTTCACCTCCCGGGCACAAAAATCTCTGACCCCGGCATCAGGAATTTTCTTCCCCGGACACCAAAAAAATCTTGATTTTTAAAAACTATGATAAACACCATTTTTAAGGACAAAATTCAACCCCGAATGTCATTCTGGTGTCTGTTTTTACATTTGGGTGGAAAAAAAATTTCACCTCCTGGGTACAAAAATCCCTGACCCTTGGCATCATGAAATTTCTTCCCCGGACACCAAAAAAATCTTGATTTTTAAACACTATGAAAAACACTGTTTTTAAGGACAAAATTCAACCCTGAATCTAATTCTGGCGTCCGTATTTACATTTGGGTCAAAAAAAAAATTCACCTCCTGGGCAGAAAAATCCCTGACTCCGGCAGCAGGAATTTTCTCCCCCAAACACGAAAAAAATCTTGATTTTTAAATGCTATGAAAAACACCATTTTTAAGGACAAAATTCAACCCCGAATCTCATTCTGCTGTCCGTTTTTAGATTTGAGTCAAAAAAACTTTTTCACCTCCTGGGCACAAAAATCCCTGACCCCGTCATCAGGAATTTTCTTCCCTGGACTCCAAAAAATTCTTGATTTTTAAAAACTATGAAAACACCATTTTTAAGGATAAAATTCAACCCTGAATCTAATTCTGGCGTCCGTTTTTACATTTGGGTCAAAAAAAAAAAATCACCTCCTGGGCAGAAAAATCCTTGACTCCGGCATCAGGAATTTTCTTCCCCAAACACGAAAAAAATCTTGATTTTTCAAAGCTATGAAAAACACCATTTTTAAGGACAAAATTCAACCCTGAATCTAATTCTGGCGTCCGTTTTTACATTTGGGTCAAAAAAAAATCACCTCCTGGGCACAAAAATCCCTGACCCCGGCATCAGGAATTTTCTTACCCGGCCACCAAAAAATTCGTGATTTTTAAAAGCTATGAAAAACACCATTTTTAAGGATGAAATTCAAGCCCGAATCTCATTCTGGTGTCCGTTTTTAGATTTGAGTCAAAAAAACTTTTTCACTTCCTGGGCACAAAAATCCCTGACCCCGGCATCAGGAATTTTCTTCCCCGGACACCAAAAATTCTTGATTTTTAAAACCTATGAAAAACACCATTTTAAGGAAGAAATTCAACCCAGAATCTAATTCTGCTGTCCATTTTTACATTTGGGTCAAAAAAATTTTTTCACCTCCTGGGCACAAAAATGTTTGACCCCGGCATCAGGAATTTTCTTCCCCAGACACCAAAAAAATCTTGATTTTTAAAAGCTATGAAAAACAACATTTTTAAGGATAAAATTCAACCCCGAATCTAATTCTGGCGTCCGTATTTACATTTGGGTCAAAAAAAAATCACCTCCTGGGCAGAAAAATCCCTGACTCCGGCAGCAGGAATTTTCTCCCCCAAACATGAAAAAAATCTTGATTTTTAAATGCTATGAAAAACACCATTTTTAAGGACAAAATTCAACCCCGAATCTCATTCTGCTGTCCGTTTTTAGATTTGAGTCAAAAAAACTTTTTCACCTCCCGGGCACAAAAATCTCTGACCCTGGCATCAGGAATTTTCTTCCCCGGACACCAAAAAAATCTTGATTTTTAAAAACTATGATAAACACCATTTTTAAGGACAAAATTCAACCCCGAATGTCATTCTGGTGTCTGTTTTTACATTTGGGTCAAAAAAAAATTTCACCTCCTGGGTACAAAAATCCCTGACCCTGACCCCGGCATCAGGAATTTTCTTCCCCGGACACCAAAAATTCTTGATTTTTAAAAACAATGAAAAACAGCATTGTTAAGGAAGAAATTCAACCTGGAATCTAATTCTGCTGTCCATTTTTACATTTGGGTCAAAAAAATTTTTTAACCTCCTGGGCACAAAAATGTTTGACCCCGGCATCAGGAATTTTCTTCCCCAGTCACCAAAAAAATCTTGATTTTTAAATGCTATGAAAAACACCATTTTTAAGGACAAAATTCAACCCCGAATCTCATTCTGCTGTCCGTTTTTAGATTTGAGTCAAAAAAACTTTTTCACCTCCTGGGCACAAAAATCTCTGACCCCGGCATCAGGAATTTTCTTCCCCGGACACCAAAAAAATCTTGATTTTTAAAAACTATGATAAACACCATTTTTAAGGACAAAATTCAACCCTGAATCTAATTCTGGCGTCCGTTTTTACATTTGGGTCAAAAAAAAATCACCTCCTGGGCACAAAAATCCCTGACCCCGGCATCAGGAATTTTCTTACCCGGCCACCAAAAAATTCGTGATTTTTAAAAGCTATGAAAAACACCATTTTTAAGGATGAAATTCAAGCCCGAATCTCATTCTGGTGTCCGTTTTTAGATTTGAGTCAAAAAAACTTTTTCACTTCCTGGGCACAAAAATCCCTGACCCCGGCATCAGGAATTTTCTTCCCCGGACACCAAAAATTCTTGATTTTTAAAACCTATGAAAAACACCATTTTAAGGAAGAAATTCAACCCAGAATCTAATTCTGCTGTCCATTTTTACATTTGGGTCAAAAAAAATTTTTCACCTCCTGGGCACAAAAATGTTTGACCCCGGCATCAGGAATTTTCTTCCCCAGACACCAAAAAAATCTTGATTTTTAAAAGCTATGAAAAACAACATTTTTAAGGATAAAATTCAACCCCGAATCTAATTCTGGCGTCCGTATTTACATTTGGGTCAAAAAAAAATCA
Organism: Vipera berus; assembly: GCF_964194415.1. Taxonomy (NCBI): domain Eukaryota; kingdom Metazoa; phylum Chordata; class Lepidosauria; order Squamata; family Viperidae; genus Vipera; species Vipera berus. Next base: position 132,366,745 of record NC_138203.1, read on the forward strand.
CCTCCTGGGCAGAAAAATCCCTGACTCCGGCAGCAGGAATTTTCTCCCCCAAACATGAAAAAAATCTTGATTTTTAAATGCTATGAAAAACACCATTTTTAAGGACAAAATTCAACCCCGAATCTCATTCTGCTGTCCGTTTTTAGATTTGAGTCAAAAAAACTTTTTCACCTCCCGGGCACAAAAATCTCTGACCCTGGCATCAGGAATTTTCTTCCCCGGACACCAAAAAAATCTTGATTTTTAAAAACTATGATAAACACCATTTTTAAGGACAAAATTCAACCCCGAATGTCATTCTGGTGTTCTGTTTTTACATTTGGGTGGAAAAAAATTTCACCTCCTGGGTACAAAAATCCCTGACCCTGACCCCGGCATCAGGAATTTTCTTCCCCGGACACCAAAAATTCTTGATTTTTAAAAACAATGAAAAACAGCATTGTTAAGGAAGAAATTCAACCCGGAATCTAATTCTGCTGTCCATTTTTACATTTGGGTCAAAAAAAATTTTTAACCTCCTGGGCACAAAAATGTTTGACCCCGGCATCAGGAATTTTCTTCCCCAGTCACCAAAAAAATCTTGATTTTTAAATGCTATGAAAAACACCATTTTTAAGGACAAAATTCAACCCCGAATCTCATTCTGCTGTCCGTTTTTAGATTTGAGTCAAAAAAACTTTTTCACCTCCTGGGCACAAAAATCTCTGACCCCGGCATCAGGAATTTTCTTCCCCGGACACCAAAAAAATCTTGATTTTTAAAAACTATGATAAACACCATTTTTAAGGACAAAATTCAACCCCGAATGTCATTCTGGTGTCTGTTTTTACATTTGGGTGGAAAAAAATTTCACCTCCTGGGTACAAAAATCCCTGACCCTTGGCATCATGAAATTTCTTCCCCGGACACCAAAGAAATCTTGATTTTTAAACACTATGAAAAACACTGTTTTTAAGGACAAAATTCAACCCTGAATCTAATTCTGGCGTCCGTATTTACATTTGGGTCAAAAAAAAAATTCACCTCCTGGGCAGAAAAATCCCTGACTCCGGCAGCAGGAATTTTCTCCCCCAAACACGAAAAAAATCTTGATTTTTAAATGCTATGAAAAACACCATTTTTAAGGACAAAATTCAACCCCGAATCTCATTCTGCTGTCTGTTTTTAGATTTGAGTCAAAAAAACTTTTTCACCTCCCGGGCACAAAAATCTCTGACCCCGGCATCAGGAATTTTCTTCCCCGGACACCAAAAAAATCTTGATTTTTAAAAACTATGATAAACACCATTTTTAAGGACAAAATTCAACCCCGAATGTCATTCTGGTGTCTGTTTTTACATTTGGGTGGAAAAAAAATTTCACCTCCTCGGCACACAAAAATCCCTGACCCCGGCATCAGGAATTTTCTTCTCTGGACACCAAAAAATTATTGATTTTTAAAAACTATGAAAACACCATTTTTAAGGATAAAATTCAACCCTGAATCTAATTCTGGCGTCCGTTTTTACATTTGGGTCAAAAAAAAAAATCACCTCCAGGGCAGAAAAATCCTTGACTCCGGCATCAGGAATTTTCTTCCCCAAACACGAAAAAAATCTTGATTTTTCAAAGCTATGAAAAACACCATTTTTAAGGACAAAATTCAACCCTGAATCTAATTCTGGCGTCCGTTTTTACATTTGGGTCAAAAAAAAATCACCTCCTGGGCACAAAAATCCCTGACCCCGGCATCAGGAATTTTCTTACCCGGCCACCAAAAAATTCGTTATTTTTAAAAGCTATGAAAAACACCATTTTTAAGGATGAAATTCAAGCCCGAATCCCATTCTGGTGTCCGTTTTTAGATTTGAGTCAAAAAAACTTTTTCACTTCCTGGACACAAAAATCCCTGACCCCGGCATCAGGAATTTTCTTCCCCGGACACCAAAAATTCTTGATTTTTAAAAACTATGAAAAACAGCATTGTTAAGGAAGAAATTCAACCCGGAATCTAATTCTGCTGTCCATTTTTACATTTGGGTCAAAAAAATTTTTTCACCTCCTGGGCACAAAAATGTTTGACCCCGGCATCAGGAATTTTCTTCCCCAGACACCAAAAAAATCTTGATTTTTAAAAGCTATGAAAAACAACATTTTTAAGGATAAAATTCAACCCTGAATCTAATTCTGGCGTCCGTATTTACATTTGGGTCAAAAAAAAATTCGCCTCCTGGGCAGAAAAATCCCTGACTCCGGCAGCAGGAATTTTCTCCCCCAAACACGAAAAAAATCTTGATTTTTAAATGCTATGAAAAACACCATTTTTAAGGACAAAATTCAACCCCGAATCTCATTCTGCTGTCCGTTTTTAGATTTGAGTCAAAAAAACTTTTTCACCTCCTGGGCACAAAAATCTCTGACCCCGGCATCAGGAATTTTCTTCCCCGGACACCAAAAAAATCTTGATTTTTAAAAACTATGATAAACACCATTTTTAAGGACAAAATTCAACCCCGAATGTCATTCTGGTGTCTGTTTTTACATTTGGGTGAAAAAAAAATTTCACCTCCTGGGTACAAAAATCCCTGACCCTTGGCATCATGAAATTTCTTCCCCGGACACCAAAGAAATCTTGATTTTTAAACACTATGAAAAACACTGTTTTTAAGGACAAAATTCAACCCTGAATCTAATTCTGGCGTCCGTATTTACATTTGGGTCAAAAAAAAAATTCACCTCCTGGGCAGAAAAATCCCTGACTCCGGCAGCAGGAATTTTCTCCCCCAAACACGAAAAAAATCTTGATTTTTAAATGCTATGAAAAACACCATTTTTAAGGACAAAATTCAACCCCGAATCTCATTCTGCTGTCCGTTTTTAGATTTGAGTCAAAAAAACTTTTTCACCTCCCGGGCACAAAAATCTCTGACCCCGGCATCAGGAATTTTCTTCCCCGGACACCAAAAAAATCTTGATTTTTAAAAACTATGATAAACACCATTTTTAAGGACAAAATTCAACCCCGAATGTCATTCTGGTGTCTGTTTTTACATTTGGGTGGAAAAAAAATTTCACCTCCTGGGTACAAAAATCCCTGACCCTTGGCATCATGAAATTTCTTCCCCGGACACCAAAAAAATCTTGATTATTAAACACGATGAAAAACACTGTTTTTAAGGACAAAATTCAACCCTGAATCTAATTCTGGCGTCCGTATTTACATTTGGGTAAAAAAAAAAATCACCTCCTGGGCACAAAAATCCCTGACTCCGGCAGCAGGAATTTTCTCCCCCAAACACGAAAAAAATCTTGATTTTTAAATGCTATGAAAAACACCATTTTTAAGGACAAAATTCAACCCCGAATCTCATTCTGCTGTCCGTTTTTAGATTTGAGTCAAAAAAACTTTTTCACCTCCTGGGCACACAAAAATCCCTGACCCCGGCATCAGGAATTTTCTTCTCTGGACACCAAAAAATTCTTGATTTTTAAAAACTATGAAAACACCATTTTTAAGGATAAAATTCAACCCTGAATCTAATTCTGGCGTCCGTTTTTACATTTGGGTCAAAAAAAAAAAAATCACCTCCTGGGCAGAAAAATCCTTGACTCCGGCATCAGGAATTTTCTTCCCCAAACACGAAAAAAATCTTGATTTTTCAAAGCTATGAAAAACACCATTTTTAAGGACAAAATTCAACCCTGAATCTAATTCTGGCGTCCGTTTTTACATTTGGGTCAAAAAAAAATCACCTCCTGGGCACAAAAATCCCTGACCCCAGGCATCAGGAATTTTCTTACCCGGCCACCAAAAAATTCGTGATTTTTAAAAGCTATGAAAAACACCATTTTTAAGGATGAAATTCAAGCCCGAATCTCATTCTGGTGTCCGTTTTTAGATTTGAGTCAAAAAAACTGTTTCACTTCCTGGGCACAAAAATCCCTGACCCCGGCATCAGGAATTTTCTTCCCCGGACACCAAAAATTCTTGATTTTTAAAAACTATGAAAAACACCATTTTAAGGAAGAAATTCAACCCAGAATCTAATTCTGCTGTCCATTTTTACATTTGGGTCAAAAAAATTTTTTCACCTCCTGGGCACAAAAATGTTTGACCCCGGCATCAGGAATTTTCTTCCCCAGACACCAAAAAAATCTTGATTTTTAAAAGCTATGAAAAACAACATTTTTAAGGATAAAATTCAACCCCGAATCTAATTCTGGCGTCCGTATTTACATTTGGGTCAAAAAAAAATCACCTCCTGGGCAGAAAAATCCCTGACTCCGGCAGCAGGAATTTTCTCCCCCAAACATGAAAAAAATCTTGATTTTTAAATGCTATGAAAAACACCATTTTTAAGGACAAAATTCAACCCCGAATCTCATTCTGCTGTCCGTTTTTAGATTTGAGTCAAAAAAACTTTTTCACCTCCCGGGCACAAAAATCTCTGACCCCGGCATCAGGAATTTTCTTCCCCGGACACCAAAAAAATCTTGATTTTTAAAAACTATGATAAACACCATTTTTAAGGACAAAATTCAACCCCGAATGTCATTCTGGTGTCTGTTTTTACATTTGGGTGGAAAAAAATTTCACCTCCTGGGTACAAAAATCCCTAACCCTGACCCCGGCATCAGGAATTTTCTTCCCCGGACACCAAAAATTCTTGATTTTTAAAAACTATGAAAAACAGCATTGTTAAGGAAGAAATTCAACCCGGAATCTAATTCTGCTGTCCATTTTTACATTTGGGTCAAAAAAATTTTTTCACCTCCTGGGCACAAAAATGTTTGACCCCGGCATCAGGAATTTTCTTCCCCAGACACCAAAAAAATCTTGATTTTTAAAAGCTATGAAAAACAACATTTTTAAGGATAAAATTCAACCCCGAATCTAATTCTGGCGTCCGTATTTACATTTGGGTCAAAAAAAAATCACCTCCTGGGCAGAAAAATCCCTGACTCCGGCAGCAGGAATTTTCTCCCCCAAACATGAAAAAAATCTTGATTTTTAAATGCTATGAAAAACACCATTTTTAAGGACAAAATTCAACCCCGAATCTCATTCTGCTGTCCGTTTTTAGATTTGAGTCAAAAAAACTTTTTCACCTCCCGGGCACAAAAATCTCTGACCCCGGCATCAGGAATTTTCTTCCCCGGACACCAAAAAAATCTTGATTTTTAAAAACTATGATAAACACCATTTTTAAGGACAAAATTCAACCCCGAATGTCATTCTGGTGTCTGTTTTTACATTTGGGTGGAAAAAAATTTCACCTCCTGGGTACAAAAATCCCTGACCCTGACCCCGGCATCAGGAATTTTCTTCCCCGGACACCAAAAATTCTTGATTTTTAAAAACTATGAAAAACAGCATTGTTAAGAAAGAAATTCAACCCGGAATCTAATTCTGCTGTCCATTTTTACATTTGGGTCAAAAAAAATTTTTCACCTCCTGGGCACAAAAATGTTTGACCCCGGCATCAGGAATTTTCTTCCCCAAACACGAAAAAAATCTTGATTTTTAAATGCTATGAAAAACACCATTTTTAAGGACAAAATTCAACCCCGAATCTCATTCTGCTGTCCGTTTTTAGATTTGAGTCAAAAAAACTTTTTCACCTCCTGGGCACACAAAAATCCCTGACCCCGGCATCAGGAATTTTCTTCTCTGGACACCAAAAAATTCTTGATTTTTAAAAACTATGAAAACACCATTTTTAAGGATAAAATTCAACCCTGAATCTAATTCTGGCGTCCGTTTTTACATTTGGGTCAAAAAAAAAAAATCACCTCCTGGGCAGAAAAATCCTTGACTCCGGCATCAGGAATTTTCTTCCCCAAACACGAAAAAAATCTTGATTTTTCAAAGCTATGAAAAACACCATTTTTAAGGACAAAATTCAACCCTGAATCTAATTCTGGCGTCCGTTTTTACATTTGGGTCAAAAAAAAATCACCTCCTGGGCACAAAAATCCCTGACCCCGGCATCAGGAATTTTCTTACCCGGCCACCAAAAAATTCGTGATTTTTAAAAGCTATGAAAAACACCATTTTTAAGGATGAAATTCAAGCCCGAATCTCATTCTGGTGTCCGTTTTTAGATTTGAGTCAAAAAAACTTTTTCACTTCCTGGGCACAAAAATCCCTGACCCCGGCATCAGGAATTTTCTTCCCCGGACACCAAAAATTCTTGATTTTTAAAAACTATGAAAAACACCATTTTAAGGAAGAAATTCAACCCAGAATCTAATTCTGCTGTCCATTTTTACATTTGGGTCAAAAAAATTTTTTCACTTCCTGGGCACAAAAATGTTTGACCCCGGCATCAGGAATTTTCTTCCCCGGACACCAAAAAAATCTTGATTTTTAAAAACTATGATAAACACCATTTTTAAGGACAAAATTCAACCCCGAATGTCATTCTGGTGTCTCTTTTTACATTTGGGTGGAAAAAAATTTCACCTCCTGGGTACAAAAATCCCTGACCCTGACCCCGGCATCAGGAATTTTCTTCCCCGGACACCAAAAATTCTTGATTTTTAAAAACTATGAAAAACAGCATTGTTAAGGAAGAAATTCAACCCGGAATCTAATTCTGCTGTCCATTTTTACATTTGGGTCAAAAAAAATTTTTAACCTCCTGGGCACAAAAATGTTTGACCCCGGCATCAGGAATTTTCTTCCCCAGTCACCAAAAAAATCTTGATTTTTAAATGCTATGAAAAACACCATTTTTAAGGACAAAATTCAACCCCGAATCTCATTCTGCTGTCCGTTTTTAGATTTGAGTCAAAAAAACTTTTTCACCTCCTGGGCACAAAAATCTCTGACCCCGGCATCAGGAATTTTCTTCCCCGGACACCAAAAAAATCTTGATTTTTAAAAACTATGATAAACACCATTTTTAAGGACAAAATTCAACCCCGAATGTCATTCTGGTGTCTGTTTTTACATTTGGGTGGAAAAAAATTTCACCTCCTGGGTACAAAAATCCCTGACCCTTGGCATCATGAAATTTCTTCCCCGGACACCAAAGAAATCTTGATTTTTAAACACTATGAAAAACACTGTTTTTAAGGACAAAATTCAACCCTGAATCTAATTCTGGCGTCCGTATTTACATTTGGGTCAAAAAAAAAATTCACCTCCTGGGCAGAAAAATCCCTGACTCCGGCAGCAGGAATTTTCTCCCCCAAACACGAAAAAAATCTTGATTTTTAAATGCTATGAAAAACACAATTTTTAAGGACAAAATTCAACCCCGAATCTCATTCTGCTGTCTGTTTTTAGATTTGAGTCAAAAAAACTTTTTCACCTCCCGGGAACAAAAATCTCTGACCCCGGCATCAGGAATTTTCTTCCCCGGACACCAAAAAAATCTTGATTTTTAAAAACTATGATAAACACCATTTTTAAGGACAAAATTCAACCCCGAATGTCATTCTGGTGTCTGTTTTTACATTTGGGTGGAAAAAAAATTTCACCTCCTGGGCACACAAAAATCCCTGACCCCGGCATCAGGAATTTTCTTCTCTGGACACCAAAAAATTCTTGATTTTTAAAAACTATGAAAACACCATTTTTAAGGATAAAATTCAACCCTGAATCTAATTCTGGCGTCCGTTTTTACATTTGGGTCAAAAAAAAAAAATCACCTCCTGGGCAGAAAAATCCTTGACTCCGGCATCAGGAATTTTCTTCCCCAAACACGAAAAAAATCTTGATTTTTCAAAGCTATGAAAAACACCATTTTTAAGGACAAAATTCAACCCTGAATCTAATTCTGGCGTCCGTTTTTACATTTGGGTCAAAAAAAAAAATCACCTCCTGGGCACAAACATCCCTGACCCCGGCATCAGGAATTTTCTTACCCGGCCACCAAAAAATTCGTTATTTTTAAAAGCTATGAAAAACACCATTTTTAAGGATGAAATTCAAGCCCGAATCCCATTCTGGTGTCCGTTTTTAGATTTGAGTCAAAAAAACTTTTTCACTTCCTGGACACAAAAATCCCTGACCCCGGCATCAGGAATTTTCTTCCCCGGACACCAAAAATTCTTGATTTTTAAAAACTATGAAAAACAGCATTGTTAAGGAAGAAATTCAACCCGGAATCTAATTCTGCTGTCCATTTTTACATTTGGGTCAAAAAAATTTTTTCACCTCCTGGGCACAAAAATGTTTGACCCTGGCATCAGGAATTTTCTTCCCCAGACACCAAAAAAATCTTGATTTTTAAAAGCTATGAAAAACAACATTTTTAAGGATAAAATTCAACCCTGAATCTAATTCTGGCGTCCGTATTTACATTTGGGTCAAAAAAAAATTCGCCTCCTGGGCAGAAAAATCCCTGACTCCGGCAGCAGGAATTTTCTCCCCCAAACACGAAAAAAATCTTGATTTTTAAATGCTATGAAAAACACCATTTTTAAGGACAAAATTCAACCCCGAATCTCATTCTGCTGTCCGTTTTTAGATTTGAGTCAAAAAAAATTTTTCACCTCCCGGGCACAAAAATCTCTGACCCCGGCATCAGGAATTTTCTTCCCCGGACACCAAAAAAATCTTGATTTTTAAAAACTATGATAAACACCATTTTTAAGGACAAAATTCAACCCCGAATGTCATTCTGGTGTCTGTTTTTACATTTGGGTGGAAAAAAAATTTCACCTCCTGGGTACAAAAATCCCTGACCCTTGGCATCATGAAATTTCTTCCCCGGACACCAAAAAAATCTTGATTATTAAACACGATGAAAAACACTGTTTTTAAGGACAAAATTCAACCCTGAATCTAATTCTGGCGTCCGTATTTACATTTGGGTCAAAAAAAAAATCACCTCCTGGGCACAAAAATCCCTGACTCCGGCAGCAGGAATTTTCTCCCCCAAACACGAAAAAAATCTTGATTTTTAAATGCTATGAAAAACACCATTTTTAAGGACAAAATTCAACCCCGAATCTCATTCTGCTGTCCGTTTTTAGATTTGAGTCAAAAAAACTTTTTCACCTCCTGGGCACACAAAAATCCCTGACCCCGGCATCAGGAATTTTCTTCTCTGGACACCAAAAAATTCTTGATTTTTAAAAACTATGAAAACACCATTTTTAAGGATAAAATTCAACCCTGAATCTAATTCTGGCGTCCGTTTTTACATTTGGGTCAAAAAAAAAATTCACCTCCTGGGCAGAAAAATCCCTGACAGGAATTTTCTTCCCCAAACACGAAAAAAATCTTGATTTTTCAAAGCTATGAAAAACACCATTTTTAAGGACAAAATTCAACCCTGAATCTAATTCTGGCGTCCGTTTTTACATTTGGGTCAAAAAAAAATCACCTCCTGGGCACAAAAATCCCTGACCCTGGCATCAGGAATTTTCTTACCCGGCCACCAAAAAATTCGTGATTTTTAAAAGCTATGAAAAACACCATTTTTAAGGATGAAATTCAAGCCCGAATCTCATTCTGGTGTCCGTTTTTAGATTTGAGTCAAAAAACTTTCTCACTTCCTGGGCACAAAAATCCCTGACCCCGGCATCAGGAATTTTCTTCCCCGGACACCAAAAAATTCTTGATTTTTAAAAGCTATGAAAAACACCATTTTTAAGAATGAAATTCAACCCTGAATCTCATTCTGGTGTCCGTTTTTACATTTGGGTGGAAAAAAAATTTCACCTCCTGGGCACAAAAATCCCTGAATTTTCTTCCCCGGACACCAAAAATTCTTGATTTTTAAAAACTATGAAAAACAGCATTGTTAAGGAAGAAATTCAACCCGGAATCTAATTCTGCTGTCCATTTTTACATTTGGGTCAAAAAATTTTTTTCACCTCCTGGGCACAAAAATGTTTGACCCCGGCATCAGGAATTTTCTTCCCCGGACACCAAAAAAATCTTGATTTTTAAAAACTATGATAAACACCATTTTTAAGGACAAAATTCAACCCCGAATGTCATTCTGGTGTCTGTTTTTACATTTGGGTGGAAAAAAAATTCACCTCCTGGGTACAAAAATCCCTGACCCTTGGCATCATGAAATTTCTTCCCCGGACACCAAAGAAATCTTGATTTTTCAACACTATGAAAAACACTGTTTTTAAGGACAAAATTCAACCCTGAATCTAATTCTGGCGTCCGTATTTACATTTGGGTCAAAAAAAAAAATTCACCTCCTGGGCAGAAAAATCCCTGACTCCGGCAGCAGGAATTTTCTCCCCCAAACACGAAAAAAATCTTGATTTTTAAATGCTATGAAAAACACCATTTTTAAGGACAAAATTCAACCCCGAATCTCATTCTGCTGTCTGTTTTTAGATTTGAGTCAAAAAAACTTTTTCACCTCCCGTGCACAAAAATCTCTGACCCCGGCATCAGGAATTTTCTTCCCCGGACACCAAAAAAATCTTGATTTTTAAAAACTATGATAAACACCATTTTTAAGGACAAAATTCAACCCCGAATGTCATTCTGGTGTCTGTTTTTACATTTGGGTGGAAAAAAAATTTCACCTCCTGGGTACAAAAATCCCTGACCCTTGGCATCATCAAATTTCTTCCCCGGACACCAAAAAAATCTTGATTTTTAAACACTATGAAAAACACTGTTTTTAAGGACAAAATTCAACCCTGAATCTAATTCTGGCGTCCGTATTTACATTTGGGTCAAAAAAAAAATTCACCTCCTGGGCAGAAAAATCCCTGACTCCGGCAGCAGGAATTTTCTCCCCCAAACACGAAAAAAATCTTGATTTTTAAATGCTATGAAAAACACCATTTTTAAGGACAAAATTCAACCCCGAATCTCATTCTGCTGTCCGTTTTTAGATTTGAGTCAAAAAAACTTTTTCACCTCCTGGGCACAAAAATCCCTGACCCCGGCATCAGGAATTTTCTTGCCTGGACACCAAAAAATTCTTGATTTTTAAAAACTATGAAAACACCATTTTTAAGGATAAAATTCAACCCTGAATCTAATTCTGGCGTCCGTTTTTACATTTGGGTAAAAAAAAAATCACCTCCTGGGCAGAAAAATCCCTGACCCCGGCAGCAGGAATTTTCTCCCCCAAACACAAAAAAAATCTTGATTTTTAAATGCTATCAAAAACACCATTTTTAAGGACAAAATTCAACCCCGAATCTCATTCTGCTGTCCGTTTTTAGATTTGAGTCAAAAAAACTTTTTCACCTCCCGGGCACAAAAATCTCTGACCCCGGCATCAGGAATTTTCTTCCCCGGACACCAAAAAATTCGTGATTTTTAAAAGCTATGAAAAACACCATTTTTAAGGATGAAATTCAAGCCCGAATCTCATTCTGGTGTCCGTTTTTAGATTTGAGTTAAAAAAACTTTTTCACTTCCTGGGCACAAAAATCCCTGACCCCGGCATCAGGAATTTTCTTCCCCGGACACCAAAAAATTCTTGATTTTTCAAAGCTATGAAAAACACAATTTTTAAGAATGAAATTCAACCCTGAATCTCATTCTGGTGTCCGTTTTTACATTTGGGTGGAAAAAAAAATTCACCTCCTGGGCACAAAAATCCCTGAATTTTCTTCCCCGGACACCAAAAATTCTTGATGTTTAAAAACTATGAAAAACAGCATTGTTAAGGAAGAAATTCAACCCGGAATCTAATTCTGCTGTCCATTTTTACATTTGGGTCAAAAAAATTTTTTCACCTCCTGGGCACAAAAATGTTTGACCCCGGCATCAGGAATTTTCTTCCCCAGACACCAAAAAAATCTTGATTTTTAAAAGCTATGAAAACACCATTTTTAAGGATAAAATTCAACCCTGAATCTAATTCTGGCGTCCGTTTTACATTTGGGTCAAAAAAAAAATTCACCTCCTGGGCAGAAAAATCCCTGACTCCGGCATCAGGAATTTTCTTCCCCAAACACGAAAAAAATCTTGATTTTTCAAAGCTATGAAAAACACCATTTTTAAGGACAAAATTCAACCCTGAATCTAATTCTGGCGTCTGTTTTTACATTTGGGTAAAAAAAAAATCACCTCCTGGGCAGAAAAATCCCTGACTCCGGCAGCAGGAATTTTCTCCCCCAAACACGAAAAAAATCTTGATTTTTAAATGCTATGAAAAACACCAATTTTAAGGACAAAATTCAACCCCGAATGTCATTCTGGTGTCTGTTTTTACATTTGGGTGGAAAAAAAATTTCACCTCCTGGGTACAAAAATCCCTGACCCTTGGCATCATGAAATTTTTTCCCCGGACGCCAAAAAAATCTTGATTTTTAAACACTATGAAAAACACTGTTTTTAAGGACAAAATTCAACCCTGAATCTAATTCTGGCGTCCGTATTTACATTTGGGTCAAAAAAAAAATTCACCTCCTGGGCAGAAAAATCCCTGACCCCGGCATCAGGAATTTTCTTACCCGGCCACCAAAAAATTCGCGATTTTTAAAAGCTATGAAAAACACCATTTTTAAGGATGTAATTCAAGCCCGAATCTCATTCTGGTGTCCGTTTTTAGATTTGAGTTAAAAAAACTTTTTCACTTCCTGGGCACAAAAATCCCTGACCCCGGCATCAGGAATTTTCTTCCCCGGACACCAAAAAATTCTTGATTTTTCAAAGCTATGAAAAACACCATTTTTAAGAATGAAATTCAACCCTGAATCTCATTCTGGTGTCCGTTTTTACATTCGGGTGGAAAAAAAAATTCACCTCCTGGGCACAAAAATCCCTGAATTTTCTTCCCCGGACACCAAAAATTCTTGATGTTTAAAAACTATGAAAAACAGCATTGTTAAGGAAGAAATTCAACCCGGAATCTAATTCTGCTGTCCATTTTTACATTTGGGTCAAAAAATTTTTTTCACCTCCTGGGCACAAAAATGTTTGACCCCGGCATCAGGAATTTTCTTCCCCAGACACCAAAAAAATCTTGATTTATAAAAGCTATGAAAACACCATTTTTAAGGATAAAATTCAACCCTGAATCTAATTCTGGCGTCCGTTTTACATTTGGGTCAAAAAAAAAATTCACCTCCTGGGCAGAAAAATCCCTGACTCTGGCATCAGGAATTTTCTTCCCCAAACACGAAAAAAATCTTGATTTTTCAAAGCTATGAAAAACACCATTTTTAAGGACAAAATTCAACCCTGAATCTAATTCTGGCGTCCGTTTTTACATTTGGGTAAAAAAAAATCACCTCCTGGGCAGAAAAATCCCTGACTCCGGCAGCAGGAATTTTCTCCCCCAAACACGAAAAAAATCTTGATTTTTAAATGCTATGAAAAACACCATTTTTAAGGACAAAATTCAACCCCGAATCTCATTCTGGTGTCCGTTTTTAGATTTGAGTCAAAAAAACTTTTTCACTTCCTGGGCACAAAAATCCCTGACCCCGGCATCAGGAATTTTCTTCCCCGGACACCAAAAAATTCTTGATTTTTCAAAGCTATGAAAAACACCATTTTTAAGAATGAAATTCAACCCTGAATCTCATTCTGGTGTCCGTTTTTACATTTGGGTGGAAAAAAAAAATTCACCTCCTGGGCACAAAAATCCCTGAATTTTCTTCCCCGGACACCAAAAATTCTTGATTTTTAAAAACTATGAAAAACAGCATTGTTAAGGAAGAAATTCAACCCGGAATCTAATTCTGCTGTCCATTTTTACATTTGGGTCAAAAAAATTTTTTCACCTCCTGGGCACAAAAATGTTTTACCCCGGCATCAGGAATTTTCTTCCCCAGACACCAAAAAAATCTTGATTTTTAAAAGCTATGAAAAACAACATTTTTAAGGATAAAATTCAACCCTGAATCTAATTCTGGCGTCCGTATTTACATTTGGGTCAAAAAAAAAATTCGCCTCCTGGGCAGAAAAATCCCTGACTCCGGCAGCAGGAATTTTCTCCCCCAAACACGAAAAAAATCTTGATTTTTAAATGCTATGAAAAACACCATTTTTAAGGACAAAATTCAACCCCGAATCTCATTCTGCTGTCCGTTTTTAGATTTGAGTCAAAAAAACTTTTTCACCTCCTGGGCACAAAAATCCCTGACCCCGGCATCAGGAATTTTCTTCCCTGGACACCAAAAAATTCTTGATTTTTAAAAACTATGAAAACACCATTTTTAAGGATAAAATTCAACCCTGAATCTAATTCTGGCGTCCGTTTTTACATTTGGGTAAAAAAAAATCACCTCCTGGGCACAAAAATCCCTGACCCCGGCAGCAGGAATTTTCTCCCCCAAACACAAAAAAAATCTTGATTTTTAAATGCTATCAAAAACACAATTTTTAAGGACAAAATTCAACCCCGAATCTCATTCTGCTGTCCGTTTTTAGATTTGAGTCAAAAAAACTTTTTCACCTCCCGGGCACAAAAATCTCTGACCCCGGCATCAGGAATTTTCTTCCCCGGACACCAAAAAATTCGTGATTTTTAAAAGCTATGAAAAACACCATTTTTAAGGATGAAATTCAAGCCCGAATCTCATTCTGGTGTCCGTTTTTAGATTTGAGTTAAAAAAACTTTTTCACTTCCTGGGCACAAAAATCCCTGACCCCGGCATCAGGAATTTTCTTCCCCGGACACCAAAAAATTCTTGATTTTTCAAAGCTATGAAAAACACCATTTTTAAGAATGAAATTCAACCCTGAATCTCATTCTGGTGTCCGTTTTTACATTTGGGTGGAAAAAAAAATTCACCTCCTGGGCACAAAAATCCCTGAATTTTCTTCCCCGGACACCAAAAATTCTTGATGTTTAAAAACTATGAAAAACAGCATTGTTAAGGAAGAAATTCAACCCGGAATCTAATTCTGCTGTCCATTTTTACATTTGGGTCAAAAAAAAATTTTCACCTCCTGGGCACAAAAATGTTTGACCCCGGCATCAGGAATTTTCTTCCCCAGACACCAAAAAAATCTTGATTTTTAAAAGCTATGAAAACACCATTTTTAAGGATAAAATTCAACCCTGAATCTAATTCTGGCGTCCGTTTTACATTTGGGTCAAAAAAAAAATTCACCTCCTGGGCAGAAAAATCCCTGACTCCGGCATCAGGAATTTTCTTCCCCAAACACGAAAAAAATCTTGATTTTTCAAAGCTATGAAAAACACCATTTTTAAGGACAAAATTCAACCCTGAATCTAATTCTGGCGTCTGTTTTTACATTTGGGTAAAAAAAAAATCACCTCCTGGGCAGAAAAATCCCTGACTCCGGCAGCAGGAATTTTCTCCCTCAAACACGAAAAAAATCTTGATTTTTAAATGCTATGAAAAACACCAATTTTAAGGACAAAATTCAACCCCGAATGTCATTCTGGTGTCTGTTTTTACATTTGGGTGGAAAAAAAATTTCACCTCCTGGGTACAAAAATCCCTGACCCTTGGCATCATGAAATTTTTTCCCCGGACGCCAAAAAAATCTTGATTTTTAAACACTATGAAAAACACTGTTTTTAAGGACAAAATTCAACCCTGAATCTAATTCTGGCGTCCGTATTTACATTTGGGTCAAAAAAAAAATTCACCTCCTGGGCAGAAAAATCCCTGACTCCGGCATCAGGAATTTTCTTCCCCAAACACGAAAAAAATCTTGATTTTTCAAAGCTATGAAAAACACCATTTTTAAGGACAAAATTCAACCCTGAATCTAATTCTGGCGTCCGTTTTTACATTTCGGTCAAAAAAAAATCACCTCCTGGGCACAAAAATCCCTGACCCCGGCATCAGGAATTTTCTTACCCGGCCACCAAAAAATTCGCGATTTTTAAAAGCTATGAAAAACACCATTTTTAAGGATGTAATTCAAGCCCGAATCTCATTCTGGTGTCCGTTTTTAGATTTGAGTTAAAAAAACTTTTTCACTTCCTGGGCACAAAAATCCCTGACCCCGGCATCAGGAATTTTCTTCCCCGGACACCAAAAATTTCTTGATTTTTCAAAGCTATGAAAAACACCATTTTTAAGAATGAAATTCAACCCTGAATCTCATTCTGGTGTCCGTTTTTACATTCGGGTGGAAAAAAAAATTCACCTCCTGGGCACAAAAATCCCTGAATTTTCTTCCCCGGACACCAAAAATTCTTGATGTTTAAAAACTATGAAAAACAGCATTGTTAAGGAAGAAATTCAACCCGGAATCTAATTCTGCTGTCCATTTTTACATTTGGGTCAAAAAAATTTTTTCACCTCCTGGGCACAAAAATGTTTGACCCCGGCATCAGGAATTTTCTTCCCCAGACACCAAAAAAATCTTGATTTATAAAAGCTATGAAAACACCATTTTTAAGGATAAAATTCAACCCTGAATCTAATTCTGGCGTCCGTTTTACATTTGGGTCAAAAAAAAAATTCACCTCCTGGGCAGAAAAATCCCTGACCCCGGCATCAGGAATTTTCTTACCCGGCCACCAAAAAATTCGTGATTTTTAAAAGCTATGAAAAACACCATTTTTAAGGATGAAATTCAAGCCCGAATCTCATTCTGGTGTCCGTTTTTAGATTTGAGTCAAAAAAACTTTTTCACCTCCTGGGCACACAAAAATCCCTGACCCCGGCATCAGGAATTTTCTTCTCTGGACACCAAAAAATTCTTGATTTTTAAAAACTATGAAAACACCATTTTTAAGGATAAAATTCAACCCTGAATCTAATTCTGGCGTCCGTTTTTACATTTGGGTCAAAAAAAAAAATCACCTCCTGGGCAGAAAAATCCTTGACTCCGGCATCAGGAATTTTCTTCCCCAAACACGAAAAAAATCTTGATTTTTCAAAGCTATGAAAAACACCATTTTTAAGGACAAAATTCAACCCTGAATCTCATTCTGCTGTCCGTTTTTAGATTTGAGTCAAAAAAACTTTTTCACCTCCTGGGCACAAAAATCCCTGACCCCGGCATCAGGAATTTTCTTCCCTGGACACCAAAAAATTCTTGATTTTTAAAAACTATGAAAACACCATTTTTAAGGATAAAATTCAACCCTGAATCTAATTCTGGCGTCCGTTTTACATTTGGGTCAAAAAAAAATTCACCTCCTGGGCAGAAAAATCCCTGACTCCGGCATCAGGAATTTTCTTCCCCAAACACGAAAAAAATCTTGATTTTTCAAAGCTATGAAAAACACCATTTTTAAGGACAAAATTCAACCCTGAATCTAATTCTGGCGTCCGTTTTTACATTTGGGTCAAAAAAAATCACCTCCTGGGCACAAAAATCCCTGACCCCGGCATCAGGAATTTTCTTACCCGGCCACCAAAAAATTCGTGATTTTTAAAAGCTATGAAAAACACCATTTTTAAGGATGAAATTCAAGCCCGAATCTCATTCTGGTGTCCGTTTTTAGATTTGAGTCAAAAAAACTTTTTCACCTCCTGGGCACACAAAAATCCCTGACCCCGGCATCAGGAATTTTCTTCTCTGGACACCAAAAAATTCTTGATTTTTAAAAACTATGAAAACACCATTTTTAAGGATAAAATTCAACCCTGAATCTAATTCTGGCGTCCGTTTTTACATTTGGGTCAAAAAAAAAAATCACCTCCTGGGCAGAAAAATCCTTGACTCCGGCATCAGGAATTTTCTTCCCCAAACACGAAAAAAATCTTGATTTTTCAAAGCTATGAAAAACACCATTTTTAAGGACAAAATTCAACCCTGAATCTAATTCTGGCGTCCGTTTTTAAGTTTAAGTTTAAGTTTTATTTAATTTGTATACCGCCCTTCTCCTTGGTAGGGACTCAGGGCGGTTCACAGGGCATATATAAAAAAGACAATACAAAAATTAAAAAAGATTAAACCCATGCCCGGTTAAAACAGTAATACAAATCTAAAACAACAAATTAAAACCCATAATCCCCCGTCAGGCCAGACCAGCCATTTCAAATAGGTGGGTCTTCAGGCCACGACGGAAAGTTCGGAGGTCTGATGCCATCCGGAGCTCTACCGGCAGTTGATTCCATAATGCCGGAGCGCCCACAGAGAAGGCCCTCCCCCTGGGGGCCACCAGTCGGCATTCCTTGACTGGCGGCACCCTGAGGAGGCCCTCTCTGTGGGAACGCACAGGGCGGAGGGGAGTTGATGCCGGCAGCAGGTGGTCCCTGAGATATCCCGGACCCATGCCATGTAGGGACTTAAAGATCGTAACCAAAACCTTGAACCTCACCCGAAAGACAACTGGTAACCAATGCAGCTCGCGGAGCAAAGGTGTAACATGGGAGTACCGGGAAACTCCCAAGACAACTCTCGCGGCCGCATTCTGTACCAGCTGGAGCCTCCGAGTGGTCTTCAAGGGAAGCCCCATGTAGAGAGCATTACAGTAGTCAAGGCGAGAGGTCACGAGCGCATGAGTGACCGTACACAGGGCATCCCGGTTCAGATAGGGCCGCAACTGGTGCACCAGGCGAACCTGGGCGAAAGCCCCCCTAGTCACGGCCACTATATGATCTTCCAAGGTAAGCCGTGAATCTAGGAGGACTCCCAAGTTGCGAGCCCTATCCACGGGGGGTAAGAGCTCACCCCCCATAGAAAGAGATGGAACATTTTGAATGTCCCGGGATGCCGGAATGTACAGCCACTCAGTCTTGTCAGGGTTGAGTTGAAGTCTGTTCCTCCCCATCCAGACCCGAACCGCCTCCAGGCAACGGGACATCACAGCGAGGGCATCACTGGGGTGGTTTGGGGTCGAAAAGAAAAGTTGGGTATCATCAGCATATTGATGATACCCAACTCCAAAACCACGAATGATCTCACCCAGCGGTTTCATGTAGATGTTGAACAGGAGAGGCGAGAGAACCGACCCCTGAGGAACTCCACAAACGAGAGACCTAGGGGCCGATCTCTGCCCCCCTGCCAACACCGACTGCGTGCGTCCCAGGAGATAGGAGGAGAACCACTGAAGAACTGTGCCTCCCACTCCCAATCCCCTGAGACGCCGCAGCAGGATACCATGGTCGATGGTATCGAAAGCCACCGAGAGGTCTAATAGGACTAGGACAGAGGAATATCCCCTATCCCGAGCCCTCCAGAGATCATTCACCAGAGCGACCAATGCCGTCTCCGTGCTGTACCCGGGCCTGAAACCCGATTGGTAGGGGTCCAGATAATCCGCTTCATCCAGGACCAGAGGGAGCTGATGCGCCACCACACTCTCGACAACCTTCGCAAGAAAGCGAAGGTTGGAGACTGGACGAAAGTTGTTTAAAACAGCTGGGTCCAAGGCAGGCTTCTTGAGGAGAGGTCTCACCACCGCCTCCTTCAAGACGGTGGGGAAATAACCCTCACTCAAAGAAGCAGATATAACCGCCTGGAGCCAGCCTCGTGTCCTCTCCCTAGCTGCATAAACCAGCCAGGAAGGGCACGGGTCCAACAAACATGTGGAGGAGCTCAGCCTCCCCATAATCCTGTCCACTTCATCAGGGGTCACAGAATCAAACTCTTCCCAGGTAACATTGACAAGACCGCCCGTGTCCTGATCGCCTGACTCTGCCCAGCTGGAGTCCAAACCGGTCCGAATCCGAGCGATTTTATCCGACAGATGTTGGCTAAATTCCTCGGCACGACCCTGCAAGGGATCCTCCCTCACCTCCTGATTAAGAAGTGAGCGAGTCACCCTAAACAAGGCGGCCGGGCGATTATCTGCGGACGCGATGAGGGTGGAGAAGTAATTGCACCTCGCCACCCTCATCGCTGCGAGATAAGACCTAATGTAGGTTCTTAACCGCAACCGGTCGGGTTCGGATCGGCTAGACCTCCAGCAGCTCTCTAGGCCCCGTTTCCGACGCTTCATCTCCCGGAGCTCCGCGGAAAACCATGGAGCTCGCTGGGATCTGCGCCGGGTCAGGGGCCGCAAGGGTACAACCCGGTCAAGTGCCTCAGTGGCTGCCCTTTCCCAGGCTTCCACTAAGGCATCCGCCGAGCTGTGAGCAGTGGAGGCAGGTGGGGACCCCAGCGCCGCTTGGAATCTATCAGGATCCATTAAGCATCTGTGGCGGTACCATCTAATTGGCTCCGTGCCCCCACGGCGGGGGGTGGCAAAACTGAAGACCGGCCGCAGGAGATGATGATCGGTCCATGACAGGGGCATAATAAATGGAGAGCCCCCACCTAGATCATCCAACCACCGTCTAGATAAAAAAATCAGGTCAAGGGTGTGGCCTCCCTCATGAGTTGGCTGTGAAATTACTTGCGTCAGGTCCATGGCCGCCATGGAAGCCATGAACTCCCGAGCTAGCTCCGATGAACCTCCTAGGGATGGTAGATTGAAGTCTCCCAAAACTATAAGTTTGGGAAACTCAACCACCAAGCCCGAGAGGATATCGAGCAGCTCGGGCAGGGCTGCCGCTGTGTGACTAGGCGAAATGTACACCAGCAGCAAGCCCAACTGCGCCCCAGGACCAAATCTCATAAAGAGAGACTCACACCCGACTATCTGAGAAACGGTGGCCTCCCGCGGACATAAGGTCTCCCTAATAGTAACCACCACTCCCCCACCCCTACCATGAGCTCGTGGCCGGTGTAGCACCCGGAAGCCTGGTGGGCAGAGGTCAACCAAAGGGACCCCACCCTCTGGGCCCAACCAAGTCTCCGTGATGCAAGCCAGGTCCGCATGCTCACCCTCAACTAAATCCCTAACGAGGGGAGCTTTATTAACCACGGACCTGGCATTCAGGTACACCAGCCGGAGCTCAGGAGGCTGCACATCCTCGCTCCCGGGATCTCGGGGAAGAAGCAGAGGGTCGGAGCGCCTCACCGCTTGCAAATAGCGGGGACGGCCCTCCCGGTAGTGATACGGCCCCCTGTCTATCCGCCTGCTGCCATTCCCCGTCGTGGGAATTGATAATCCCACGACCCGCTCATGAGCCCCGGCGACAACACCACCCCGTTCTCCCCCCGTGCTATCAGACCCAAGGCTGGTCTGAACCATGGTAGATCGGCCACCCCCCATAGCCAAACAACCGGTATCTCCCACCCCGCTCCCTAGCCCTATAAAAAATTTAGATAAAAAAAAATAATCAGAGGCTTTCTAGATTTACATGAACAGCCCCTGCCCCTGCCCAGCCATCTCTCAGAGACCAAAAACTCGGGCCCGTCATCAAGGTTATCAACATTTAAGGAGGCAGGTCGCACCCAGGAGAGGGGGGCACCCCTGAGGGCGTACAAACGCGTGCTCGTATATTGCCGCATAAGTATAAAAAAGTCCAAACAGTCCAGGATAGGCATCCCTGAGTTGTCCATGGGAGGATTGAACATGACCGAAGTCTGGATCCCGACCCAACTTCACTGCCACTCAGTTGGGTGGCCCCCAAGACAGGCCGCAGCCCGTTCTCTCACAACGGGTAGAGACTCCATTCCTGGGGGTGGACCAGGTATCCTCTGGGTAGGCAAACCCCATGGAGCTCCCACCTCTATGAGGTTGCAAATGGAAAGGTCCAGCCACTCTCCCACCGTGGCCGATACCCAGGTATGTCGAAAGTCCAAAGGGAGAGGGGAGAGGATAGGCAGGCAGATGGTAAAAAGTGTGTCCAAGGCAAGGAGGGTAGGCAGGCCAGAATAAAAATAGTCTGAATCACCGGCGTCACTGCAAGAGCAGTCCAAAGATGATACACGATGCAGGAGCCCCATGTCGTCCTTGCTCCGGTAAGATAACTCCCGGTCGTCCTCTTCGCCACCCAAGCGGTCCGAAGACGCCGTCGCCATAAGAGGCGGCCTGAAGCAAGGGTATAGGTCAACCATCGTCGCCAAGGTAAGTAGTAATAGTCGCCCTCTCCACCGCCAAAACGGCCCGAGGGCGACACCACCACCAAAACGGGCCAAGGCGGCTTAGGGCCACATGGAAGTCCCGCCGCCGGCGAAAAGATCAAAAGCCCAAAGGCACCAGAGTCAGCAGCCGGCCCCCGCAGACTGGGCAACAGTCTCAGGAACGCCGGTACAGACAAAAATGGCCCTAAAGCCAGCTGGTGAATTCCCGAGCGTCCGGAGCATATCGTCGTCACCGTCGCTGCCAAACCCAGGCCACCGCCGCCATCGCCATCACCGCCGAGCGCGGCCCAAAAAATCGTCGCGCAGGCTGCCACCCGCACCAAGGCCGCCGCCCACGCCGCCGCCGCCACCATCACCGCCGCCGACCGGACAGCCCAACGGGCCCCACAGGCACACTCCCCACTGACGGGCGTCCTCCCCATCAGCCCGAGCCGGCCCGAGAACAACCAAAGTGGCCCGGACGGCCCGAAAGCAGCAGGGAGCGCCACGCCAGCCACGAGCAGCCCGAACGCTCCGGAGCGTTTTACATTTGGGTCAAAAAAAAATCACCTCCTGGGCACAAAAATCCCTGACCCCGGCATCAGGAATTTTCTTACCCGGCCACCAAAAAATTCGTGATTTTTAAAAGCTATGAAAAACACCATTTTTAAGGATGAAATTCAAGCCCGAATCTCATTCTGGTGTCCGTTTTTAGATTTGAGTTAAAAAAACTTTTTCAATTCCTGGGCACAAAAATCCCTGACCCCGGCATCAGGAATTTTCTTCCCCGGACACCAAAAAATTCTTGATTTTTCAAAGCTATGAAAAACACCATTTTTAAGAATGAAATTCAACCCTGAATCTCATTCTGGTGTCCGTTTTTACATTTGGGTGGAAAAAAAAATTCACCTCCTGGGCACAAAAATCCCTGAATTTTCTTCCCCGGACACCAAAAATTCTTGATGTTTAAAAACTATGAAAAACAGCATTGTTAAGGAAGAAATTCAACCCGGAATCTAATTCTGCTGTCCATTTTTACATTTGGGTCAAAAAAAATTTTTCACCTCCTGGGCACAAAAATGTTTGACCCCGGCATCAGGAATTTTCTTCCCCAGACACCAAAAAAATCTTGATTTTTAAAAGCTATGAAAAACAACATTTTTAAGGATAAAATTCAACCCTGAATCTAATTCTGGCATCCGTATTTACTTTTGGGTCCAAAAAAAAATTCGCCTCCTGGGCAGAAAAATCCCTGACTCCGGCAGCAGGAATTTTCTCCCCCAAACACGAAAAAAATCTTGATTTTTAAATGCTATGAAAAACACCATTTTTAAGGACAAAATTCAACCCCGAATCTCATTCTGCTGTCCGTTTTTAGATTTGAGTCAAAAAAACTTTTTCACCTCCTGGGCACAAAAATCCCTGACTGCGGCATCAGGAATTTTCTTCCCTGGACACCAAAAAATTCTTGATTTTTAAAAACTATGAAAACACCATTTTTAAGGATAAAATTCAACCCTGAATCTAATTCTGGCGTCCGTTTTTACATTTGGGTCAAAAAAAAAATTCACCTCCTGGGCAGAAAAATCCCTGACAGGAATTTTCTTCCCCAAACACGAAAAATATCTTGATTTTTCAAAGCTATGAAAAACACCATTTTTAACGACAAAATTCAACCCTGAATCTAATTCTGGCGTCCGTTTTTACATTTGGGTCAAAAAAAAATCACCTCCTGGGCACAAAAATCCCTGACCCCGGCAGCAGGAATTTTCTCCCCCAAACACGAAAAAAATCTTGATTTTTAAATGCTATGAAAAACACCATTTTTAAGGACAAAATTCAACCCCGAATCTCATTCTGCTGTCCATTTTTAGATTTGAGTCAAAAAAACTTTTTCACCTCCCGGGCACAAAAATCTCTGACCCCGGCATCAGGAATTTTCTTCCCCGGACACCAAAAAAATCTTGATTTTTAAAAACTATGATAAACACCATTTTTAAGGACAAAATTCAACCCCGAATGTCATTCTGGTGTCTGTTTTTACATTTGGGTGGAAAAAAATTTTCACCTCCTGGGTACAAAAATCCCTGACCCTTGGCATCATCAAATTTCTTCCCCGGACACCAAAAAAATCTTGATTTTTAAACACTATGAAAAACACTGTTTTTAAGGACAAAATTCAACCCTGAATCTAATTCTGGCGTCCGTATTTACATTTGGGTCAAAAAAAAAATTCACCTCCTGGGCAGAAAAATCCCTGACTCTGGCAGCAGGAATTTTCTCCCCCAAACACGAAAAAAATCTTGATTTTTAAATGCTATGAAAAACACCATTTTTAAGGACAAAATTCAACCCCGAATCTCATTCTGCTGTCCGTTTTTAGATTTGAGTCAAAAAAACTTTTTCACCTCCTGGGCACAAAAATCCCTGACCCCGGCATCAGGAATTTTCTTCCCTGGACTCCAAAAAATTCTTGATTTTTAAAAACTATGAAAACACCATTTTTAAGGATAAAATTCAACCCTGAATCTAATTCTGGTGTCCGTTTTACATTTGGGTCAAAAAAAAAATTCACCTCCTGGGCAGAAAAATCCCTGACTCCGGCATCAGGAATTTTCTTCCCCAAACACGAAAAAAATCTTGATTTTTCAAAGCTATGAAAAACACCATTTTTAAGGACAAAATTCAACCCCGAATCTCATTCTGCTGTCCGTTTTTAGATTTGAGTCAAAAAAACTTTTTCACCTCCTGGGCACAAAAATCCCTGACCCCGGCATCAGAAATTTTCTTACCCGGCCACCAAAAAATTCTTGATTTTTCAAAGCTATGAAAAACACCATTTTTAAGAATGAAATTCAACCCTGAATCTCATTCTGGTGTCCGTTTTTACATTTGGGTGGGGGAAAAAAATTCACCTCCTGGGCACAAAAATCCCTGACCCTTGGCATCATGAAATTTCTTCCCCGGACACCAAAGAAATCTTGATTTTTAAACACTATGAAAAACACTGTTTTTAAGGACAAAATTCAACCCTGAATCTAATTCTGGCGTCCGTATTTACATTTGGGTCAAAAAAAAAAATTCACCTCCTGGGCAGAAAAATCCCTGACTCCGGCAGCAGGAATTTTCTCCCCCAAACACGAAAAAATCTTGATTTTTAAATGCTATGAAAAACACCATTTTTAAGGACAAAATTCAACCCCGAATCTCATTCTGCTGTCCGTTTTTAGATTTGAGTCAAAAAAACTTTTTCACCTCCCGGGCACAAAAATCTCTGACCCCGGCATCAGGAATTTTCTTCCCCGGACACCAAAAAAATCTTGATTTTTAAAAACTATGATAAACACCATTTTTAAGGACAAAATTCAACCCCGAATGTCATTCTGGTGTCTGTTTTTACATTTGGGTGGAAAAAAAATTTCACCTCCTGGGTACAAAAATCCCTGACCCTTGGCATCATGAAATTTCTTCCCCGGACACCAAAAAAATCTTGATTTTTAAACACGATGAAAAACACTGTTTTTAAGGACAAAATTCAACCCTGAATCTAATTCTGGCGTCCGTATTTACATTTGGGTCAAAAAAAAAATCACCTCCTGGGCACAAAAATCCCTGACTCCGGCAGCAGGAATTTTCTCCCCCAAACACGAAAAAAATCTTGATTTTTAAATGCTATGAAAAACACCATTTTTAAGGACAAAATTCAACCCCGAATCTCATTCTGCTGTCCGTTTTTAGATTTGAGTCAAAAAAACTTTTTCACCTCCTGGGCACACAAAAATCCCTGACCCCGGCATCAGGAATTTTCTTCTCTGGACACCAAAAAATTCTTGATTTTTAAAAACTATGAAAACACCATTTTTAAGGATAAAATTCAACCCTGAATCTAATTCTGGCGTCCGTTTTTACATTTGGGTCAAAAAAAAAAAATCACCTCCTGGGCAGAAAAATCCTTGACTCCGGCATCAGGAATTTTCTTCCCCAAACACGAAAAAAATCTTGATTTTTCAAAGCTATGAAAAACACCATTTTTAAGGACAAAATTCAACCCTGAATCTAATTCTGGCGTCCGTTTTTACATTTGGGTCAAAAAAAAATCACCTCCTGGGCACAAAAATCCCTGACCCCGGCATCAGGAATTTTCTTACCCGGCCACCAAAAAATTCGTGATTTTTAAAAGCTATGAAAAACACCATTTTTAAGGATGAAATTCAAGCCCGAATCTCATTCTGGTGTCCGTTTTTAGATTTGAGTCAAAAAAACTTTTTCACTTCCTGGGCACAAAAATCCCTGACCCCGGCATCAGGAATTTTCTTCCCCGGACACCAAAAATTCTTGATTTTTAAAACCTATGAAAAACACCATTTTAAGGAAGAAATTCAACCCAGAATCTAATTCTGCTGTCCATTTTTACATTTGGGTCAAAAAAATTTTTTCACCTCCTGGGCACAAAAATGTTTGACCCCGGCATCAGGAATTTTCTTCCCCAGACACCAAAAAAATCTTGATTTTTAAAAGCTATGAAAAACAACATTTTTAAGGATAAAATTCAACCCCGAATCTAATTCTGGCGTCCGTATTTACATTTGGGTCAAAAAAAAATCACCTCCTGGGCAGAAAAATCCCTGACTCCGGCAGCAGGAATTTTCTCCCCCAAACATGAAAAAAATCTTGATTTTTAAATGCTATGAAAAACACCATTTTTAAGGACAAAATTCAACCCCGAATCTCATTCTGCTGTCCGTTTTTAGATTTGAGTCAAAAAAACTTTTTCACCTCCCGGGCACAAAAATCTCTGACCCCGGCATCAGGAATTTTCTTCCCCGGACACCAAAAAAATCTTGATTTTTAAAAACTATGATAAACACCATTTTTAAGGACAAAATTCAACCCCGAATGTCATTCTGGTGTCTGTTTTTACATTTGGGTGGAAAAAAATTTCACCTCCTGGGTACAAAAATCCCTGACCCTGACCCCGGCATCAGGAATTTTCTTCCCCGGACACCAAAAATTCTTGATTTTTAAAAACAATGAAAAACAGCATTGTTAAGGAAGAAATTCAACCCGGAATCTAATTCTGCTGTCCATTTTTACATTTGGGTCAAAAAAATTTTTTAACCTCCTGGGCACAAAAATGTTTGACCCCGGCATCAGGAATTTTCTTCCCCAGTCACCAAAAAAATCTTGATTTTTAAATGCTATGAAAAACACCATTTTTAAGGACAAAATTCAACCCCGAATCTCATTCTGCTGTCTGTTTTTAGATTTGAGTCAAAAAAACTTTTTCACCTCCTGGGCACAAAAATCTCTGACCCCGGCATCAGGAATTTTCTTCCCCGGACACCAAAAAAATCTTGATTTTTAAAAACTATGATAAACACCATTTTTAAGGACAAAATTCAACCCCGAATGTCATTCTGGTGTCTGTTTTTACATTTGGGTGGAAAAAAATTTCACCTCCTGGGTACAAAAATCCCTGACCCTTGGCATCATGAAATTTCTTCCCCGGACACCAAAGAAATCTTGATTTTTAAACACTATGAAAAACACTGTTTTTAAGGACAAAATTCAACCCTGAATCTAATTCTGGCGTCCGTATTTACATTTGGGTCAAAAAAAAAATTCACCTCCTGGGCAGAAAAATCCCTGACTCCGGCAGCAGGAATTTTCTCCCCCAAACACGAAAAAAATCTTGATTTTTAAATGCTATGATAAACACCATTTTTAAGGACAAAATTCAACCCCGAATCTCATTCTGCTGTCTGTTTTTAGATTTGAGTCAAAAAAACTTTTTCACCTCCCGGGCACAAAAATCTCTGACCCCGGCATCAGGAATTTTCTTCCCCGGACACCAAAAAAATCTTGATTTTTAAAAACTATGATAAACACCATTTTTAAGGACAAAATTCAACCCCGAATGTCATTCTGGTGTCTGTTTTTACATTTGGGTGGAAAAAAATTTCACCTCCTGGGTACAAAAATCCCTGACCCTTGGCATCATGAAATTTCTTCCCCGGACACCAAAGAAATCTTGATTTTTAAACACTATGAAAAACACTGTTTTTAAGGACAAAATTCAACCCTGAATCTAATTCTGGCGTCCGTATTTACATTTGGGTCAAAAAAAAAATTCACCTCCTGGGCAGAAAAATCCCTGACTCCGGCAGCAAGAATTTTCTCCCCCAAACACGAAAAAAATCTTGATTTTTAAATGCTATGAAAAACACCATTTTTAAGGACAAAATTCAACCCCGAATCTCATTCTGCTGTCTGTTTTTAGATTTGAGTCAAAAAAACTTTTTCACCTCCCGGGCACAAAAATCTCTGACCCCGGCATCAGGAATTTTCTTCCCCGGACACCAAAAAAATCTTGATTTTTAAAAACTATGAAAACACCATTTTTAAGGATAAAATTCAACCCTGAATCTAATTCTGGCGTCCGTTTTTACATTTGGGTCAAAAAAAAAAATCACCTCCTGGGCAGAAAAATCCTTGACTCCGGCATCAGGAATTTTCTTCCCCAAACACGAAAAAAATCTTGATTTTTCAAAGCTATGAAAAACACCATTTTTAAGGACAAAATTCAACCCTGAATCTAATTCTGGCGTCCGTTTTTACATTTGGGTCAAAAAAAAAATCACCTCCTGGGCACAAAAATCCCTGACCCGGGCATCAGGAATTTTCTTACCCGGCCACCAAAAAATTCGTTATTTTTAAAAGCTATGAAAAACACCATTTTTAAGGATGAAATTCAAGCCCGAATCCCATTCTGGTGTCCGTTTTTAGATTTGAGTCAAAAAAACTTTTTCACTTCCTGGACACAAAAATCCCTGACCCCGGCATCAGGAATTTTCTTCCCCGGACACCAAAAATTCTTGATTTTTAAAAACTATGAAAAACAGCATTGTTAAGGAAGAAATTCAACCCGGAATCTAATTCTGCTGTCCGTTTTTACATTTGGGTCAAAAAAATTTTTTCACCTCCAGGGCACAAAAATGTTTGACCCCGGCATCAGGAATTTTCTTCCCCAGACACCAAAAAAATCTTGATTTTTAAAAGCTATGAAAAACAACATTTTTAAGGATAAAATTCAACCCTGAATCTAATTCTGGCGTCCGTATTTACATTTGGGTCAAAAAAAAATTCGCCTCCTGGGCAGAAAAATCCCTGACTCCGGCAGCAGGAATTTTCTCCCCCAAACACGAAAAAAATCTTGATTTTTAAATGCTATGAAAAACACCATTTTTAAGGACAAAATTCAACCCCGAATCTCATTCTGCTGTCCGTTTTTAGATTTGAGTCAAAAAAACTTTTTCACCTCCTGGGCACAAAAATCTCTGACCCCGGCATCAGGAATTTTCTTCCCCAGACACCAAAAAAATCTTGATTTTTAAAAACTATGATAAACACCATTTTTAAGGACAAAATTCGACCCCGAATGTCATTCTGGTGTCTGTTTTTACATTTGGGTGGAAAAAAATTTCACCTCCTGGGTACAAAAATCCCTGACCCTTGGCATCATGAAATTTCTTCCCCGGACACCAAAGAAATCTTGATTTTTAAACACTATGAAAAACACTGTTTTTAAGGACAAAATTCAACCCTGAATCTAATTCTGGCGTCCGTATTTACATTTGGGTAAAAAAAAAATTCACCTCCTGGGCAGAAAAATCCCTGACTCCGGCAGCAGGAATTTTCTCCCCCAAACACGAAAAAAATCTTGATTTTTAAATGCTATGAAAAACACCATTTTTAAGGACAAAATTCAACCCCGAATCTCATTCTGCTGTCCGTTTTTAGATTTGAGTCAAAAAAACTTTTTCACCTCCCGGGCACAAAAATCTCTGACCCCGGCATCAGGAATTTTCTTCCCCGGACACCAAAAAAATCTTGATTTTTAAAAACTATGATAAACACCATTTTTAAGGACAAAATTCAACCCCGAATGTCATTCTGGTGTCTGTTTTTACATTTGGGTGGAAAAAAAATTTCACCTCCTGGGTACAAAAATCCCTGACCCTTGGCATCATGAAATTTCTTCCCCGGACACCAAAAAAATCTTGATTATTAAACACGATGAAAAACACTGTTTTTAAGGACAAAATTCAACCCTGAATCTAATTCTGGCGTCCGTATTTACATTTGGGTCAAAAAAAAAATCACCTCCTGGGCACAAAAATCCCTGACTCCGGCAGCAGGAATTTTCTCCCCCAAACACGAAAAAAATCTTGATTTTTAAATGCTATGAAAAACACCATTTTTAAGGACAAAATTCAACCCCGAATCTCATTCTGCTGTCCGTTTTTAGATTTGAGTCAAAAAAACTTTTTCACCTCCTGGGCACACAAAAATCCCTGACCCCGGCATCAGGAATTTTCTTCTCTGGACACCAAAAAATTCTTGATTTTTAAAAACTATGAAAACACCATTTTTAAGGATAAAATTCAACCCTGAATCTAATTCTGGCGTCCGTTTTTACATTTGGGTCAAAAAAAAAAAATCACCTCCTGGGCAGAAAAATCCTTGACTCCGGCATCAGGAATTTTCTTCCCCAAACACGAAAAAAATCTTGATTTTTCAAAGCTATGAAAAACACCATTTTTAAGGACAAAATTCAACCCTGAATCTAATTCTGGCGTCCGTTTTTACATTTGGGTCAAAAAAAAATCACCTCCTGGGCACAAAAATCCCTGACCCCGGCATCAGGAATTTTCTTACCCGGCCACCAAAAAATTCGTGATTTTTAAAAGCTATGAAAAACACCATTTTTAAGGATGAAATTCAAGCCCGAATCTCATTCTGGTGTCCGTTTTTAGATTTGAGTCAAAAAAACTTTTTCACCTCCTGGGCACACAAAAATCCCTGACCCCGGCATCAGGAATTTTCTTCTCTGGACACCAAAAAATTCTTGATTTTTAAAAACTATGAAAACACCATTTTTAAGGATAAAATTCAACCCTGAATCTAATTCTGGCGTCCGTTTTTACATTTGGGTCAAAAAAAAAAATCACCTCCTGGGCAGAAAAATCCTTGACTCCGGCATCAGGAATTTTCTTCCCCAAACACGAAAAAAATCTTGATTTTTCAAAGCTATGAAAAACACCATTTTTAAGGACAAAATTCAACCCTGAATCTAATTCTGGCGTCCGTTTTTACATTTGGGTCAAAAAAAAATCACCTCCTGGGCACAAAAATCCCTGACCCCGGCATCAGGAATTTTCTTACCCGGCCACCAAAAAATTCGTGATTTTTAAAAGCTATGAAAAACACCATTTTTAAGGATGAAATTCAAGCCCGAATCTCATTCTGGTGTCCGTTTTTAGATTTGAGTCAAAAAAACTTTTTCACTTCCTGGGCACAAAAATCCCTGACCCCGGCATGAGGAATTTTCTTCCCCGGACACCAAAAATTCTTGATTTTTAAAAACTATGAAAAACACCATTTTAAGGAAGAAATTCAACCCAGAATCTAATTCTGCTGTCCATTTTTACATTTGGGTCAAAAAATTTTTTTCACCTCCTGGGCACAAAAATGTTTGACCCCGGCATCAGGAATTTTCTTCCCCAGACACCAAAAAAATCTTGATTTTTAAAAGCTATGAAAAACAACATTTTTAAGGATAAAATTCAACCCCGAATCTAATTCTGGCGTCCGTATTTACATTTGGGTCAAAAAAAAATCACCTCCTGGGCAGAAAAATCCCTGACTCCGGCAGCAGGAATTTTCTCCCCCAAACATGAAAAAAATCTTGATTTTTAAATGCTATGAAAAACACCATTTTTAAGGACAAAATTCAACCCCGAATCTCATTCTGCTGTCCGTTTTTAGATTTGAGTCAAAAAAACTTTTTCACCTCCCGGGCACAAAAATCTCTGACCCCGGCATCAGGAATTTTCTTCCCCGGACACCAAAAAAATCTTGATTTTTAAAAACTATGATAAACACCATTTTTAAGGACAAAATTCAACCCCGAATGTCATTCTGGTGTCTGTTTTTACATTTGGGTGGAAAAAAATTTCACCTCCTGGGTACAAAAATCCCTGACCCTGACCCCGGCATCAGGAATTTTCTTCCCCGGACACCAAAAATTCTTGATTTTTAAAAACTATGAAAAACAGCATTGTTAAGGAAGAAATTCAACCCGGAATCTAATTCTGCTGTCCATTTTTACATTTGGGTCAAAAAAAATTTTTCACCTCCTGGGCACAAAAATGTTTGACCCCGGCATCAGGAATTTTCTTCCCCAGTCACCAAAAAAATCTTGATTTTTAAATGCTATGAAAAACACCATTTTTAAGGACAAAATTCAACCCCGAATCTCATTCTGCTGTCCGTTTTTAGATTTGAGTCAAAAAAACTTTTTCACCTCCTGGGCACAAAAATCTCTGACCCCGGCATCAGGAATTTTCTTCCCCGGACACCAAAAAAATCTTGATTTTTAAAAACTATGATAAACACCATTTTTAAGGACAAAATTCAACCCCGAATGTCATTCTGGTGTCTGTTTTTACATTTGGGTGGAAAAAAATTTCACCTCCTGGGTACAAAAATCCCTGACCCTTGGCATCATGAAATTTCTTCCCCGGACACCAAAGAAATCTTGATTTTTAAACACTATGAAAAACACTGTTTTTAAGGACAAAATTCAACCCTGAATCTAATTCTGGCGTCCGTATTTACATTTGGGTCAAAAAAAAAATTCACCTCCTGGGCAGAAAAATCCCTGACTCCGGCAGCAGGAATTTTCTCCCCCAAACACGAAAAAAATCTTGATTTTTAAATGCTATGAAAAACACCATTTTTAAGGACAAAATTCAACCCCGAATCTCATTCTGCTGTCTGTTTTTAGATTTGAGTCAAAAAAACTTTTTCACCTCCCGGGCACAAAAATCTCTGACCCCGGCATCAGGAATTTTCTTCCCCGGACACCAAAAAAATCTTGATTTTTAAAAACTATGATAAACACCATTTTTAAGGACAAAATTCAACCCCGAATGTCATTCTGGTGTCTGTTTTTACATTTGGGTGGAAAAAAAATTTCACCTCCTGGGCACACAAATATCCCTGACACCGGCATCAGGAATTTTCTTCTCTGGACACCAAAAAATTCTTGATTTTTAAAAACTATGAAAACACCATTTTTAAGGATAAAATTCAACCCTGAATGTCATTCTGGTGTCTGTTTTTACATTTGGGTGGGAAAAAAATTTCACCTCCTGGGTACAAAAATCCCTGACCCTTGGCATCATGAAATTTCTTCCCCGGACACCAAAGAAATCTTGAATTTTAAACACTATGAAAAACACTGTTTTTAAGGACAAAATTCAACCCTGAATCTAATTCTGGCGTCCGTATTTACATTTGGGTCAAAAAAAAATTCACCTCCTGGGCAGAAAAATCCCTGACTCCGGCAGCAGGAATTTTCTCCCCCAAACACGAAAAAAATCTTGATTTTTAAATGCTATGAAAAACACCATTTTTAAGGACAAAATTCAACCCCGAATCTCATTCTGCTGTCCGTTTTTAGATTTGAGTCAAAAAAACTTTTTCACCTCCCGGGCACAAAAATCTCTGACCCCGGCATCAGGAATTTTCTTCCCCGGACACCAAAAAAATCTTGATTTTTAAAAACTATGATAAACACCATTTTTAAGGACAAAATTCAACCCCGAATGTCATTCTGGTGTCTGTTTTTACATTTGGGTGGAAAAAAATTTCACCTCCTGGGTACAAAAATCCCTGACCCTGACCCCGGCATCAGGAATTTTCTTCCCCGGACACCAAAAATTCTTGATTTTTAAAAACTATGAAAAACAGCATTGTTAAGGAAGAAATTCAACCCGGAATCTAATTCTGCTGTCCATTTTTACATTTGGGTCAAAAAAAATTTTTCACCTCCTGGGCACAAAAATGTTTGACCCCGGCATCAGGAATTTTCTTCCCCAGTCACCAAAAAAATCTTGATTTTTAAATGCTATGAAAAACACCATTTTTAAGGACAAAATTCAACCCCGAATCTCATTCTGCTGTCCGTTTTTAGATTTGAGTCAAAAAAACTTTTTCACCTCCTGGGCACAAAAATCTCTGACCCCGGCATCAGGAATTTTCTTCCCCGGACACCAAAAAAATCTTGATTTTTAAAAACTATGATAAACACCATTTTTAAGGACAAAATTCAACCCCGAATGTCATTCTGGTGTCTGTTTTTACATTTGGGTGGAAAAAAATTTCACCTCCTGGGTACAAAAATCCCTGACCCTTGGCATCATGAAATTTCTTCCCCGGACACCAAAGAAATCTTGATTTTTAAACACTATGAAAAACACTGTTTTTAAGGACAAAATTTTATTTATTTATTTATTTATTTATTTGCATTTATATACCGCCCTATTCCCTGAGGACTCAGGGCGGTTTACAGGGAATTAAAAATCCACCATACAAAAGTTAAAAAACCAATTAAAAGATATTAAATTACCCTGTATACATTAAAACCCGAATTAAAAATTTCTCCTCAGCCTGGGCCTGAGAGCTCAAAGAGCCAGGTCTTCAGGCCCCGGCGGAATGATCGGAGGTCGGGGGCAGTCCTCAGCTCCACCGGCAGCTGGTTCCAGAGGGCAGGCGCTCCCACTGAGAAGGCCCTATCCCTGGGTGTCACCCGCCGGCAATCTCTCACCGGCGGCACCCTGAGCAGACCCTCCCTGTGGGAGCGCACTGGGCGAAGGGCGTTTGATGCCGGCAGCAGGTGTTCCCTCAAATAGCCCGGACCCAGGCCATGTAGGGCTTTATAGGTAATAACCAGCACCTTGAATTTCACCCGGAGGGCAACCGGAAGCCAATGCAGCTCGCGGAGTAGAGGTGTTACATGGGAGTATCGGGAAACCCCCATTACAACTCGCGCGGCCGCATTCTGCACCAGTTGAAGCCTCCGAGTGGTCTTCAAGGGCAGCCCCATGTAGAGAGCGTTACAGTAGTCCAAACGGGAGGTCACAAGCGCATGAGTAACTGTGCGTAGGGCGTCTCGGTCCAGATAGGGACGCAACTGGCGCACCAGGCGAACCTGTGCAAAAGCCCCCCTGGTCACGGCTCCTATGTGGTCTTCAAAATTGAGCCGTGAATCCAGGAGGACGCCCAAGTTGCGAGCCCTATCAACGGGGGGTAACACCTCACCCCCCATCGTTAGAGGTGGAATAACTTGGTTAACCCGAGATGCCGATATGCACAGCCACTCAGTCTTGGCGGGATTGAGACGAAGCCTGTTTCTCCCCATCCAGACCTGAACCGCCTCCAGGCACCGGGACATCACGGAGAGGGCATCGCTGGGTTGGTTCGGGGTGGAAAGAAAAAGTTGGGTATCATCAGCGTACTGGTGATACCCCACCCCGAAACCACGAATGATCTCGCCCAGCGGCTTCATATAGATGTTGAACAGGAGAGGTGAGAGGACCGACCCCTGAGGAACTCCACAAATGAGAGACCTCGGGGTGGATCTCTGCCCTCCTGTCAACACCGACTGCGAGCGGCCCTGGAGGTAGGAGGAGAACCACCGTAAAACGGTGCCTCCCACTCCCAACCCCCTGAGACGCCGCAGCAGGATACCATGGTCGATGGTATCGAAAGCCGCTGAGAGATCTAATAGGACCAGGACAGAGGAACAACCCCTGTCCCTAGCCCTCCAGAGATCATTCACCAGCGCGACCAATGCCGTCTCCGTGCTGTATCCGGGCCTGAAGCCCGATTGGTACGGGTCCAGATAATCAGTTTCCTCCAGGAACAGAGGGAGCTGATGCGCCACCACACTCTCAACAACCTTCGCCAGAAAGCGAAGGTTGGAGACTGGACGATAGTTGTTTAAAACAGCCGGGTCCAAAGCAGGCTTCTTGAGAAGGGGCCTCACCACCGCCTCCTTCAAGGCGGCAGGGAAGACACCCTCCTTCAAAGAAGCAGTTATTACTGCCTGGAACCAGCCTCGTGTTCCCTCCCGAGCCGCATAAGCTAGCCAGGAGGGGCACGGATCCAACAAACAGGTGGTGGTGCTCAGTCTCCCCATGATCCTGTCCACATCATCAGGGGAAACAGGGTCGAACTCAGTCCAGATAACATGCTCAAGACCGCCTGATTCCTCCACGTCAGACTCTGCCCAGTCAGAGTCCAAGCCGGTCCGGATCAGAGCGATTTTGTCCGCCAGATGATGACTAAACTCCTCGGCTCGTCCCTGCAAGGGATCCTCTCTCACCTCCTGGTTAAGGAGGGAGCGAGTCACCCTAAACAGGGCGGCCGGGCGATTATCTGCGGACGCGATAAGGGAGGCAAAGTAGTTAGACTTTGCCGTCCTTATCGCCGCAAGATAAGACCTTATAAAGGTTCTTAACTGCAATCGGTCGGATTCGGATCGGCTGGATCTCCAACCGCTCTCTAGACCTCGTCTCCGACGCTTCATCTCCCGGAGCTCCACAGAGAACCATGGGGCCCAACGGGATCTGCGCCGAGTCAGAGGTCGCGAGGGTACAACGCAGTCGAGTGCCCTGGTGGCAGCCGTTTCCCAGGCCTCCACCAGAGCATCGACTGGGCTGTGGGTAAGGGTGATAGGTATAGGCCCAAGCGCCCTCTGGAACCGGTCCGGGTCCATTAGGCGCCTGGGGCGGAACCACCTGGTCGGTTCCGCCGCCCAGCGGCGGGGGATGGCATGACGGAAAACCAGCCTCAGGAGGTGATTCAACCCTGAATCTAATTCTGGCGTCCGTATTTACATTTGGGTCAAAAAAAAAATTCACCTCCTGGGCAGAAAAATCCCTGACTCCGGCAGCAGGAATTTTCTCCCCCAAACACGAAAAAAATCTTGATTTTTAAATGCTATGAAAAACACCATTTTTAAGGACAAAATTCAACCCCGAATCTCATTCTGCTGTCTGTTTTTAGATTTGAGTCAAAAAAACTTTTTCACCTCCCGGGCACAAAAATCTCTGACCCCGGCATCAGGAATTTTCTTCCCCGGACACCAAAAAAATCTTGATTTTTAAAAACTATGATAAACACCATTTTTAAGGACAAAATTCAACCCCGAATGTCATTCTGGTGTCTGTTTTTACATTTGGGTGGAAAAAAAATTTCACCTCCTGGGCACACAAATATCCCTGACACCGGCATCAGGAATTTTCTTCTCTGGACACCAAAAAATTCTTGATTTTTAAAAACTATGAAAACACCATTTTTAAGGATAAAATTCAACCCTGAATGTCATTCTGGTGTCTGTTTTTACATTTGGGTGGGAAAAAAATTTCACCTCCTGGGTACAAAAATCCCTGACCCTTGGCATCATGAAATTTCTTCCCCGGACACCAAAGAAATCTTGAATTTTAAACACTATGAAAAACACTGTTTTTAAGGACAAAATTCAACCCTGAATCTAATTCTGGCGTCCGTATTTACATTTGGGTCAAAAAAAAATTCACCTCCTGGGCAGAAAAATCCCTGACTCCGGCAGCAGGAATTTTCTCCCCCAAACACGAAAAAAATCTTGATTTTTAAATGCAATGAAAAACACCATTTTTAAGGACAAAATTCAACCCCGAATCTCATTCTGCTGTCCGTTTTTAGATTTGAGTCAAAAAAACTTTTTCACCTCCTGGGCACACAAAAATCCCTGACCCCGGCATCAGGAATTTTCTTCTCTGGACACCAAAAAATTCTTGATTTTTAAAAACTATGAAAACACCATTTTTAAGGATAAAATTCAACCCTGAATCTAATTCTGGCGTCCGTTTTTACATTTGGGTCAAAAAAAAAAATCACCTCCTGGGCAGAAAAATCCTTGACTCCGGCATCAGGAATTTTCTTCCCCAAACACGAAAAAAATCTTGATTTTTCAAAGCTATGAAAAACACCATTTTTAAGGACAAAATTCAACCCTGAATCTAATTCTGGCGTCCGTTTTTACATTTGGGTCAAAAAAAAATCACCTCCTGGGCACAAAAATCCCTGACCCCGGCATCAGGAATTTTCTTACCCGGCCACCAAAAAATTCGTGATTTTTAAAAGCTATGAAAAACACCATTTTTAAGGATGAAATTCAAGCCCGAATCTCATTCTGGTGTCCGTTTTTAGATTTGAGTCAAAAAAACTTTTTCACTTCCTGGGCACAAAAATCCCTGACCCCGGCATCAGGAATTTTCTTCCCCGGACACCAAAAATTCTTGATTTTTAAAAACTATGAAAAACACCATTTTAAGGAAGAAATTCAACCCAGAATCTAATTCTGCTGTCCATTTTTACATTTGGGTCAAAAAAATTTTTTCACCTCCTGGGCACAAAAATGTTTGACCCCGGCATCAGGAATTTTCTTCCCCAGACACCAAAAAAATCTTGATTTTTAAAAGCTATGAAAAACAACATTTTTAAGGATAAAATTCAACCCCGAATCTAATTCTGGCGTCCGTATTTACATTTGGGTCAAAAAAAAAATCACCTCCTGGGCAGAAAAATCCCTGACTCCGGCAGCAGGAATTTTCTCCCCCAAACATGAAAAAAATCTTGATTTTTAAATGCTATGAAAAACACCATTTTTAAGGACAAAATTCAACCCCGAATCTCATTCTGCTGTCCGTTTTTAGATTTGAGTCAAAAAAACTTTTTCACCTCCCGGGCACAAAAATCTCTGACCCCGGCATCAGGAATTTTCTTCCCCGGACACCAAAAAAATCTTGATTTTTAAAAACTATGATAAACACCATTTTTAAGGACAAAATTCAACCCCGAATGTCATTCTGGTGTCTGTTTTTACATTTGGGTGGAAAAAAATTTCACCTCCTGGGTACAAAAATCCCTGACCCTTGGCATCATGAAATTTCTTCCCCGGACACCAAAGAAATCTTGATTTTTAAACACTATGAAAAACACTGTTTTTAAGGACAAAATTCAACCCTGAATCTAATTCTGGCGTCCGTATTTACATTTGGGTCAAAAAAAAAATTCACCTCCTGGGTAGAAAAATCCCTGACTCCGGCATCAGGAATTTTCTTCCCCAAACACGAAAAAAATCTTGATTTTTCAAAGCTATGAAAAACACCATTTTTAAGGACAAAATTCAACCCCGAATCTAATTCTGGCGTCCGTTTTTACATTTGGGTCAAAAAAAAAATCACCTCCTGGGCACAAAAATCCCTGACCCCGGCATCAGGAATTTTCTCCCCCAAACATGAAAAAAATCTTGATTTTTAAATGCTATGAAAAACACCATTTTTAAGGACAAAATTCAACCCCGAATCTCATTCTGCTGTCCGTTTTTAGATTTGAGTCAAAAAAACTTTTTCACCTCCCGGGCACAAAAATCTCTGACCCCGGCATCAGGAATTTTCTTCCCCGGACACCAAAAAAATCTTGATTTTTAAAAACTATGATAAACACCATTTTTAAGGACAAAATTCAACCCCGAATGTCATTCTGGTGTCTGTTTTTACATTTGGGTGGAAAAAAATTTCACCTCCTGGGTACAAAAATCCCTGACCCTTGGCATCATGAAATTTCTTCCCCGGACACCAAAGAAATCTTGATTTTTAAACACTATGAAAAACACTGTTTTTAAGGACAAAATTCAACCCTGAATCTAATTCTGGCGTCCGTATTTACATTTGGGTCAAAAAAAAAATTCACCTCCTGGGCAGAAAAATCCCTGACTCCGGCAGCAGGAATTTTCTCCCCCAAACACGAAAAAATCTTGATTTTTAAATGCTATGAAAAACACCATTTTTAAGGACAAAATTCAACCCCGAATCTCATTCTGCTGTCCGTTTTTAGATTTGAGTCAAAAAAACTTTTTCACCTCCCGGGCACAAAAATCTCTGACCCCGGCATCAGGAATTTTCTTCCCCGGACACCAAAAAAATCTTGATTTTTAAAAACTATGATAAACACCATTTTTAAGGACAAAATTCAACCCCGAATGTCATTCTGGTGTCTGTTTTTACATTTGGGTGGAAAAAAAATTTCACCTCCTGGGTACAAAAATCCCTGACCCTTGGCATCATGAAATTTCTTCCCCGGACACCAAAAAAATCTTGATTTTTAAACACGATGAAAAACACTGTTTTTAAGGACAAAATTCAACCCTGAATCTAATTCTGGCGTCCGTATTTACATTTGGGTCAAAAAAAAATTCACCTCCTGGGCAGAAAAATCCCTGACTCCGGCAGCAGGAATTTTCTCCCCCAAACACGAAAAAAATCTTGATTTTTAAATGCTATGAAAAACACCATTTTTAAGGACAAAATTCAACCCCGAATCTCATTCTGCTGTCCGTTTTTAGATTTGAGTCAAAAAAACTTTTTCACCTCCTGGGCACACAAAAATCCCTGACCCCGGCATCAGGAATTTTCTTCTCTGGACACCAAAAAATTCTTGATTTTTAAAAACTATGAAAACACCATTTTTAAGGATAAAATTCAACCCTGAATCTAATTCTGGCGTCCGTTTTTACATTTGGGTCAAAAAAAAAATCACCTCCTGGGCAGAAAAATCCTTGACTCCGGCATCAGGAATTTTCTTCCCCAAACACGAAAAAAATCTTGATTTTTCAAAGCTATGAAAAACACCATTTTTAAGGACAAAATTCAACCCTGAATCTAATTCTGGCGTCCGTTTTTACATTTGGGTCAAAAAAAAATCACCTCCTGGGCACAAAAATCCCTGACCCCGGCATCAGGAATTTTCTTACCCGGCCACCAAAAAATTCGTGATTTTTAAAAGCTATGAAAAACACCATTTTTAAGGATGAAATTCAAGCCCGAATCTCATTCTGGTGTCCGTTTTTAGATTTGAGTCAAAAAAACTTTTTCACTTCCTGGGCACAAAAATCCCTGACCCCGGCATCAGGAATTTTCTTCCCCGGACACCAAAAATTCTTGATTTTTAAAAACTATGAAAAACACCATTTTAAGGAAGAAATTCAACCCAGAATCTAATTCTGCTGTCCATTTTTACATTTGGGTCAAAAAATTTTTTTCACCTCCTGGGCACAAAAATGTTTGACCCCGGCATCAGGAATTTTCTTCCCCAGACACCAAAAAAATCTTGATTTTTAAAAGCTATGAAAAACAACATTTTTAAGGATAAAATTCAAGCCCGAATCTAATTCTGGCGTCCGTATTTACATTTGGGTCAAAAAAAAAATCACCTCCTGGGCAGAAAAATCCCTGACTCCGGCAGCAGGAATTTTCTCCCCCAAACATGAAAAAAATCTTGATTTTTAAATGCTATGAAAAACACCATTTTTAAGGACAAAATTCAACCCCGAATCTCATTCTGCTGTCCGTTTTTAGATTTGAGTCAAAA
The DNA here is from genome assembly GCF_964194415.1 of Vipera berus. NCBI lineage: Eukaryota > Metazoa > Chordata > Lepidosauria > Squamata > Viperidae > Vipera > Vipera berus. Next base: position 132,407,774 of record NC_138203.1, read on the forward strand.
AAACTTTTTCACCTCCCGGGCACAAAAATCTCTGACCCCGGCATCAGGAATTTTCTTCCCCGGACACCAAAAAAATCTTGATTTTTAAAAACTATGATAAACACCATTTTTAAGGACAAAATTCAACCCCGAATGTCATTCTGGTGTCTGTTTTTACATTTGGGTGGAAAAAAATTTCACCTCCTGGGTACAAAAATCCCTGACCCTTGGCATCATGAAATTTCTTCCCCGGACACCAAAGAAATCTTGATTTTTAAACACTATGAAAAACACTGTTTTTAAGGACAAAATTCAACCCTGAATCTAATTCTGGCGTCCGTATTTACATTTGGGTCAAAAAAAAAATTCACCTCCTGGGCAGAAAAATCCCTGACTCCGGCATCAGGAATTTTCTTCCCCAAACACGAAAAAAATCTTGATTTTTCAAAGCTATGAAAAACACCATTTTTAAGGACAAAATTCAACCCCGAATCTAATTCTGGCGTCCGTTTTTACATTTGGGTCAAAAAAAAAATCACCTCCTGGGCACAAAAATCCCTGACCCCGGCATCAGGAATTTTCTCCCCCAAACATGAAAAAAATCTTGATTTTTAAATGCTATGAAAAACACCATTTTTAAGGACAAAATTCAACCCCGAATCTCATTCTGCTGTCCGTTTTTAGATTTGAGTCAAAAAAACTTTTTCACCTCCCGGGCACAAAAATCTCTGACCCCGGCATCAGGAATTTTCTTCCCCGGACACCAAAAAAATCTTGATTTTTAAAAACTATGATAAACACCATTTTTAAGGACAAAATTCAACCCCGAATGTCATTCTGGTGTCTGTTTTTACATTTGGGTGGAAAAAAATTTCACCTCCTGGGTACAAAAATCCCTGACCCTTGGCATCATGAAATTTCTTCCCCGGACACCAAAGAAATCTTGATTTTTAAACACTATGAAAAACACTGTTTTTAAGGACAAAATTCAACCCTGAATCTAATTCTGGCGTCCGTATTTACATTTGGGTCAAAAAAAAAATTCACCTCCTGGGCAGAAAAATCCCTGACTCCGGCAGCAGGAATTTTCTCCCCCAAACACGAAAAAATCTTGATTTTTAAATGCTATGAAAAACACCATTTTTAAGGACAAAATTCAACCCCGAATCTCATTCTGCTGTCCGTTTTTAGATTTGAGTCAAAAAAACTTTTTCACCTCCCGGGCACAAAAATCTCTGACCCCGGCATCAGGAATTTTCTTCCCCGGACACCAAAAAAATCTTGATTTTTAAAAACTATGATAAACACCATTTTTAAGGACAAAATTCAACCCCGAATGTCATTCTGGTGTCTGTTTTTACATTTGGGTGGAAAAAAAATTTCACCTCCTGGGTACAAAAATCCCTGACCCTTGGCATCATGAAATTTCTTCCCCGGACACCAAAAAAATCTTGATTTTTAAACACGATGAAAAACACTGTTTTTAAGGACAAAATTCAACCCTGAATCTAATTCTGGCGTCCGTATTTACATTTGGGTCAAAAAAAAATTCACCTCCTGGGCAGAAAAATCCCTGACTCCGGCAGCAGGAATTTTCTCCCCCAAACACGAAAAAAATCTTGATTTTTAAATGCTATGAAAAACACCATTTTTAAGGACAAAATTCAACCCCGAATCTCATTCTGCTGTCCGTTTTTAGATTTGAGTCAAAAAAACTTTTTCACCTCCTGGGCACACAAAAATCCCTGACCCCGGCATCAGGAATTTTCTTCTCTGGACACCAAAAAATTCTTGATTTTTAAAAACTATGAAAACACCATTTTTAAGGATAAAATTCAACCCTGAATCTAATTCTGGCGTCCGTTTTTACATTTGGGTCAAAAAAAAAAATCACCTCCTGGGCAGAAAAATCCTTGACTCCGGCATCAGGAATTTTCTTCCCCAAACACGAAAAAAATCTTGATTTTTCAAAGCTATGAAAAACACCATTTTTAAGGACAAAATTCAACCCTGAATCTAATTCTGGCGTCCGTTTTTACATTTGGGTCAAAAAAAAATCACCTCCTGGGCACAAAAATCCCTGACCCCGGCATCAGGAATTTTCTTACCCGGCCACCAAAAAATTCGTGATTTTTAAAAGCTATGAAAAACACCATTTTTAAGGATGAAATTCAAGCCCGAATCTCATTCTGGTGTCCGTTTTTAGATTTGAGTCAAAAAAACTTTTTCACTTCCTGGGCACAAAAATCCCTGACCCCGGCATCAGGAATTTTCTTCCCCGGACACCAAAAATTCTTGATTTTTAAAAACTATGAAAAACACCATTTTAAGGAAGAAATTCAACCCAGAATCTAATTCTGCTGTCCATTTTTACATTTGGGTCAAAAAAATTTTTTCACCTCCTGGGCACAAAAATGTTTGACCCCGGCATCAGGAATTTTCTTCCCCAGACACCAAAAAAATCTTGATTTTTAAAAGCTATGAAAAACAACATTTTTAAGGATAAAATTCAAGCCCGAATCTAATTCTGGCGTCTGTATTTACATTTGGGTCAAAAAAAAATCACCTCCTGGGCAGAAAAATCCCTGACTCCGGCAGCAGGAATTTTCTCCCCCAAACATGAAAAAAATCTTGATTTTTAAATGCTATGAAAAACACCATTTTTAAGGACAAAATTCAACCCCGAATCTCATTCTGCTGTCCGTTTTTAGATTTGAGTCAAAAAAACTTTTTCACCTCCCGGGCACAAAAATCTCTGACCCCGGCATCAGGAATTTTCTTCCCCGGACACCAAAAAAATCTTGATTTTTAAAAACTATGATAAACACCATTTTTAAGGACAAAATTCAACCCCGAATGTCATTCTGGTGTCTGTTTTTACATTTGGGTGGAAAAAAATTTCACCTCCTGGGTACAAAAATCCCTGACCCTTGGCATCATGAAATTTCTTCCCCGGACACCAAAGAAATCTTGATTTTTAAACACTATGAAAAACACTGTTTTTAAGGACAAAATTCAACCCTGAATCTAATTCTGGCGTCCGTATTTACATTTGGGTCAAAAAAAAAATTCACCTCCTGGGCAGAAAAATCCCTGACTCCGGCATCAGGAATTTTCTTCCCCAAACACGAAAAAAATCTTGATTTTTCAAAGCTATGAAAAACACCATTTTTAAGGACAAAATTCAACCCCGAATCTAATTCTGGCGTCCGTTTTTACATTTGGGTCAAAAAAAAAATCACCTCCTGGGCACAAAAATCCCTGACCCCGGCATCAGGAATTTTCTCCCCCAAACATGAAAAAAATCTTGATTTTTAAATGCTATGAAAAACACCATTTTTAAGGACAAAATTCAACCCCGAATCTCATTCTGCTGTCCATTTTTAGATTTGAGTCAAAAAAACTTTTTCACCTCCCGGGCACAAAAATCTCTGACCCCGGCATCAGGAATTTTCTTCCCCGGACACCAAAAAAATCTTGATTTTTAAAAACTATGATAAACACCATTTTTAAGGACAAAATTCAACCCCGAATGTCATTCTGGTGTCTGTTTTTACATTTGGGTGGAAAAAAATTTCACCTCCTGGGTACAAAAATCCCTGACCCTTGGCATCATGAAATTTCTTCCCCGGACACCAAAGAAATCTTGATTTTTAAACACTATGAAAAACACTGTTTTTAAGGACAAAATTCAACCCTGAATCTAATTCTGGCGTCCGTATTTACATTTGGGTCAAAAAAAAAATTCACCTCCTGGGCAGAAAAATCCCTGACTCCGGCAGCAGGAATTTTCTCCCCCAAACACGAAAAAATCTTGATTTTTAAATGCTATGAAAAACACCATTTTTAAGGACAAAATTCAACCCCGAATCTCATTCTGCTGTCCGTTTTTAGATTTGAGTCAAAAAAACTTTTTCACCTCCCGGGCACAAAAATCTCTGACCCCGGCATCAGGAATTTTCTTCCCCGGACACCAAAAAAATCTTGATTTTTAAAAACTATGATAAACACCATTTTTAAGGACAAAATTCAACCCCGAATGTCATTCTGGTGTCTGTTTTTACATTTGGGTGGAAAAAAAATTTCACCTCCTGGGTACAAAAATCCCTGACCCTTGGCATCATGAAATTTCTTCCCCGGACACCAAAAAAATCTTGATTTTTAAACACGATGAAAAACACTGTTTTTAAGGACAAAATTCAACCCTGAATCTAATTCTGGCGTCCGTATTTACATTTGGGTCAAAAAAAAATTCACCTCCTGGGCAGAAAAATCCCTGACTCCGGCAGCAGGAATTTTCTCCCCCAAACACGAAAAAAATCTTGATTTTTAAATGCTATGAAAAACACCATTTTTAAGGACAAAATTCAACCCCGAATCTCATTCTGCTGTCCGTTTTTAGATTTGAGTCAAAAAAACTTTTTCACCTCCTGGGCACACAAAAATCCCTGACCCCGGCATCAGGAATTTTCTTCTCTGGACACCAAAAAATTCTTGATTTTTAAAAACTATGAAAACACCATTTTTAAGGATAAAATTCAACCCTGAATCTAATTCTGGCGTCCGTTTTTACATTTGGGTCAAAAAAAAAAATCACCTCCTGGGCAGAAAAATCCTTGACTCCGGCATCAGGAATTTTCTTCCCCAAACACGAAAAAAATCTTGATTTTTCAAAGCTATGAAAAACACCATTTTTAAGGACAAAATTCAACCCTGAATCTAATTCTGGCGTCCGTTTTTACATTTGGGTCAAAAAAAAATCACCTCCTGGGCACAAAAATCCCTGACCCCGGCATCAGGAATTTTCTTACCCGGCCACCAAAAAATTCGTGATTTTTAAAAGCTATGAAAAACACCATTTTTAAGGATGAAATTCAAGCCCGAATCTCATTCTGGTGTCCGTTTTTAGATTTGAGTCAAAAAAACTTTTTCACTTCCTGGGCACAAAAATCCCTGACCCCGGCATCAGGAATTTTCTTCCCCGGACACCAAAAATTCTTGATTTTTAAAAACTATGAAAAACACCATTTTAAGGAAGAAATTCAACCCAGAATCTAATTCTGCTGTCCATTTTTACATTTGGGTCAAAAAAAATTTTTCACCTCCTGGGCACAAAAATGTTTGACCCCGGCATCAGGAATTTTCTTCCCCAGACACCAAAAAAATCTTGATTTTTAAAAGCTATGAAAAACAACATTTTTAAGGATAAAATTCAAGCCCGAATCTAATTCTGGCGTCCGTATTTACATTTGGGTCAAAAAAAAATCACCTCCTGGGCAGAAAAATCCCTGACTCCGGCAGCAGGAATTTTCTCCCCCAAACATGAAAAAAATCTTGATTTTTAAATGCTATGAAAAACACCATTTTTAAGGACAAAATTCAACCCCGAATCTCATTCTGCTGTCCGTTTTTAGATTTGAGTCAAAAAAACTTTTTCACCTCCCGGGCACAAAAATCTCTGACCCCGGCATCAGGAATTTTCTTCCCCGGACACCAAAAAAATCTTGATTTTTAAAAACTATGATAAACACCATTTTTAAGGACAAAATTCAACCCCGAATGTCATTCTGGTGTCTGTTTTTACATTTGGGTGGAAAAAAATTTCACCTCCTGGGTACAAAAATCCCTGACCCTTGGCATCATGAAATTTCTTCCCCGGACACCAAAGAAATCTTGATTTTTAAACACTATGAAAAACACTGTTTTTAAGGACAAAATTCAACCCTGAATCTAATTCTGGCGTCCGTATTTACATTTGGGTCAAAAAAAAAATTCACCTCCTGGGCAGAAAAATCCCTGACTCCGGCATCAGGAATTTTCTTCCCTAAACACGAAAAAAATCTTGATTTTTCAAAGCTATGAAAAACACCATTTTTAAGGACAAAATTCAACCCCGAATCTAATTCTGGCGTCCGTTTTTACATTTGGGTCAAAAAAAAATCACCTCCTGGGCACAAAAATCCCTGACCCTGGCATCAGGAATTTTCTCCCCCAAACATGAAAAAAATCTTGATTTTTAAATGCTATGAAAAACACCATTTTTAAGGACAAAATTCAACCCCGAATCTCATTCTGCTGTCCGTTTTTAGATTTGAGTCAAAAAAACTTTTTCACCTCCCGGGCACAAAAATCTCTGACCCCGGCATCAGGAATTTTCTTCCCCGGACACCAAAAAAATCTTGATTTTTAAAAACTATGATAAACACCATTTTTAAGGACAAAATTCAACCCCGAATGTCATTCTGGTGTCTGTTTTTACATTTGGGTGGAAAAAAATTTCACCTCCTGGGTACAAAAATCCCTGACCCTTGGCATCATGAAATTTCTTCCCCGGACACCAAAGAAATCTTGATTTTTAAACACTATGAAAAACACTGTTTTTAAGGACAAAATTCAACCCTGAATCTAATTCTGGCGTCCGTATTTACATTTGGGTCAAAAAAAAAATTCACCTCCTGGGCAGAAAAATCCCTGACTCCGGCAGCAGGAATTTTCTCCCCCAAACACGAAAAAATCTTGATTTTTAAATGCTATGAAAAACACCATTTTTAAGGACAAAATTCAACCCCGAATCTCATTCTGCTGTCCGTTTTTAGATTTGAGTCAAAAAAACTTTTTCACCTCCCGGGCACAAAAATCTCTGACCCCGGCATCAGGAATTTTCTTCCCCGGACACCAAAAAAATCTTGATTTTTAAAAACTATGATAAACACCATTTTTAAGGACAAAATTCAACCCCAAATGTCATTCTGGTGTCTGTTTTTACATTTGGGTGGAAAAAAAATTTCACCTCCTGGGTACAAAAATCCCTGACCCTTGGCATCATGAAATTTCTTCCCCGGACACCAAAAAAATCTTGATTTTTAAACACGATGAAAAACACTGTTTTTAAGGACAAAATTCAACCCTGAATCTAATTCTGGCGTCCGTATTTACATTTGGGTCAAAAAAAAATTCACCTCCTGGGCAGAAAAATCCCTGACTCCGGCAGCAGGAATTTTCTCCCCCAAACACGAAAAAAATCTTGATTTTTAAATGCTATGAAAAACACCATTTTTAAGGACAAAATTCAACCCCGAATCTCATTCTGCTGTCCGTTTTTAGATTTGAGTCAAAAAAACTTTTTCACCTCCTGGGCACACAAAAATCCCTGACCCCGGCATCAGGAATTTTCTTCTCTGGACACCAAAAAATTCTTGATTTTTAAAAACTATGAAAACACCATTTTTAAGGATAAAATTCAACCCTGAATCTAATTCTGGCGTCCGTTTTTACATTTGGGTCAAAAAAAAATCACCTCCTGGGCACAAAAATCCCTGACCCCGGCATCAGGAATTTTCTTACCCGGCCACCAAAAAATTCGTGATTTTTAAAAGCTATGAAAAACACCATTTTTAAGGATGAAATTCAAGCCCGAATCTCATTCTGGTGTCCGTTTTTAGATTTGAGTCAAAAAAACTTTTTCACTTCCTGGGCACAAAAATCCCTGACCCCGGCATCAGGAATTTTCTTCCCCGGACACCAAAAATTCTTGATTTTTAAAAACTATGAAAAACACCATTTTAAGGAAGAAATTCAACCCAGAATCTAATTCTGCTGTCCATTTTTACATTTGGGTCAAAAAAATTTTTTCACCTCCTGGACACAAAAATGTTTGACCCCGGCATCAGGAATTTTCTTCCCCAGACACCAAAAAAATCTTGATTTTTAAAAGCTATGAAAAACAACATTTTTAAGGATAAAATTCAACCCCGAATCTAATTCTGGCGTCCGTATTTACATTTGGGTCAAAAAAAAATCACCTCCTGGGCAGAAAAATCCCTGACTCCGGCAGCAGGAATTTTCTCCCCCAAACATGAAAAAAATCTTGATTTTTAAATGCTATGAAAAACACCATTTTTAAGGACAAAATTCAACCCCGAATCTCATTCTGCTGTCCGTTTTTAGATTTGAGTCAAAAAAACTTTTTCACCTCCCGGGCACAAAAATCTCTGACCCCGGCATCAGGAATTTTCTTCCCCGGACACCAAAAAAATCTTGATTTTTAAAAACTATGATAAACACCATTTTTAAGGACAAAATTCAACCCCGAATGTCATTCTGGTGTCTGTTTTTACATTTGGGTGGAAAAAAATTTCACCTCCTGGGTACAAAAATCCCTGACCCTTGGCATCATGAAATTTCTTCCCCGGACACCAAAGAAATCTTGATTTTTAAACACTATGAAAAACACTGTTTTTAAGGACAAAATTCAACCCTGAATCTAATTCTGGCGTCCGTATTTACATTTGGGTCAAAAAAAAAATTCACCTCCTGGGCAGAAAAATCCCTGACTCCGGCAGCAGGAATTTTCTCCCCCAAACACGAAAAAAATCTTGATTTTTAAATGCTATGAAAAACACCATTTTTAAGGACAAAATTCAACCCCGAATCTCATTCTGCTGTCCGTTTTTAGATTTGAGTCAAAAAAACTTTTTCACCTCCCGGGCACAAAAATCTCTGACCCCGGCATCAGGAATTTTCTTCCCCGGACACCAAAAAAATCTTGATTTTTAAAAACTATGATAAACACCATTTTTAAGGACAAAATTCAACCCCGAATGTCATTCTGGTGTCTGTTTTTACATTTGGGTGGAAAAAAAATTTCACCTCCTGGGCACACAAAAATCCCTGACCCCGGCATCAGGAATTTTCTTCTCTGGACACCAAAAAATTCTTGATTTTTAAAAACTATGAAAACACCATTTTTAAGGATAAAATTCAACCCTGAATCTAATTCTGGCGTCCGTTTTTACATTTGGGTCAAAAAAAAAAAATCACCTCCTGGGCAGAAAAATCCTTGACTCCGGCATCAGGAATTTTCTTCCCCAAACACGAAAAAAATCTTGATTTTTCAAAGCTATGAAAAACACCATTTTTAAGGACAAAATTCAACCCTGAATCTAATTCTGGCGTCCGTTTTTACATTTGGGTCAAAAAAAAAATCACCTCCTGGGCACAAAAATCCCTGACCCCGGCATCAGGAATTTTCTTACCCGTCCACCAAAAAATTCGTTATTTTTAAAAGCTATGAAAAACACCATTTTTAAGGATGAAATTCAAGCCCGAATCCCATTCTGGTGTCCGTTTTTAGATTTGAGTCAAAAAAACTTTTTCACTTCCTGGACACAAAAATCCCTGACCCCGGCATCAGGAATTTTCTTCCCCGGACACCAAAAATTCTTGATTTTTAAAAACTATGAAAAACAGCATTGTTAAGGAAGAAATTCAACCCGGAATCTAATTCTGCTGTCCATTTTTACATTTGGGTCAAAAAAATTTTTTCACCTCCAGGGCACAAAAATGTTTGACCCCGGCATCAGGAATTTTCTTCCCCAGACACCAAAAAAATCTTGATTTTTAAAAGCTATGAAAAACAACATTTTTAAGGATAAAATTCAACCCTGAATCTAATTCTGGCGTCCGTATTTACATTTGGGTCAAAAAAAAATTCGCCTCCTGGGCAGAAAAATCCCTGACTCCGGCAGCAGGAATTTTCTCCCCCAAACACGAAAAAAATCTTGATTTTTAAATGCTATGAAAAACACCATTTTTAAGGACAAAATTCAACCCCGAATCTCATTCTGCTGTCCGTTTTTAGATTTGAGTCAAAAAAACTTTTTCACCTCCTGGGCACAAAAATCTCTGACCAGGAATTTTCTTCCCCGGACACCAAAAAAATCTTGATTTTTAAAAACTATGATAAACACCATTTTTAAGGACAAAATTCGACCCCGAATGTCATTCTGGTGTCTGTTTTTACATTTGGGTGGAAAAAAATTTCACCTCCTGGGTACAAAAATCCCTGACCCTTGGCATCATGAAATTTCTTCCCCGGACACCAAAGAAATCTTGATTTTTAAACACTATGAAAAACACTGTTTTTAAGGACAAAATTCAACCCTGAATCTAATTCTGGCGTCCGTATTTACATTTGGGTAAAAAAAAAATTCACCTCCTGGGCAGAAAAATCCCTGACTCCGGCAGCAGGAATTTTCTCCCCCAAACACGAAAAAAATCTTGATTTTTAAATGCTATGAAAAACACCATTTTTAAGGACAAAATTCAACCCCGAATCTCATTCTGCTGTCCGTTTTTAGATTTGAGTCAAAAAAACTTTTTCACCTCCCGGGCACAAAAATCTCTGACCCCGGCATCAGGAATTTTCTTCCCCGGACACCAAAAAAATCTTGATTTTTAAAAACTATGATAAACACCATTTTTAAGGACAAAATTCAACCCCGAATGTCATTCTGGTGTCTGTTTTTACATTTGGGTGGAAAAAAAATTTCACCTCCTGGGTACAAAAATCCCTGACCCTTGGCATCATGAAATTTCTTCCCCGGACACCAAAAAAATCTTGATTATTAAACACGATGAAAAACACTGTTTTTAAGGACAAAATTCAACCCTGAATCTAATTCTGGCGTCCGTATTTACATTTGGGTCAAAAAAAAAATCACCTCCTGGGCACAAAAATCCCTGACTCCGGCAGCAGGAATTTTCTCCCCCAAACACGAAAAAAATCTTGATTTTTAAATGCTATGAAAAACACCATTTTTAAGGACAAAATTCAACCCCGAATCTCATTCTGCTGTCCGTTTTTAGATTTGAGTCAAAAAAACTTTTTCACCTCCTGGGCACACAAAAATCCCTGACCCCGGTATCAGGAATTTTCTTCTCTGGACACCAAAAAATTCTTGATTTTTAAAAACTATGAAAACACAATTTTTAAGGATAAAATTCAACCCTGAATCTAATTCTGGCGTCCGTTTTTACATTTGGGTCAAAAAAAAAAAAATCACCTCCTGGGCAGAAAAATCCTTGACTCCGGCATCAGGAATTTTCTTCCCCAAACACGAAAAAAATCTTGATTTTTCAAAGCTATGAAAAACACCATTTTTAAGGACAAAATTCAACCCTGAATCTAATTCTGGCGTCCGTTTTTACATTTGGGTCAAAAAAAAATCACCTCCTGGGCACAAAAATCCCTGACCCCGGCATCAGGAATTTTCTTACCCGGCCACCAAAAAATTCGTGATTTTTAAAAGCTATGAAAAACACCATTTTTAAGGATGAAATTCAAGCCCGAATCTCATTCTGGTGTCCGTTTTTAGATTTGAGTCAAAAAAATTTTTCACTTCCTGGGCACAAAAATCCCTGACCCCGGCATGAGGAATTTTCTTCCCCGGACACCAAAAATTCTTGATTTTTAAAAACTATGAAAAACACCATTTTAAGGAAGAAATTCAACCCAGAATCTAATTCTGCTGTCCATTTTTACATTTGGGTCAAAAAATTTTTTTCACCTCCTGGGCACAAAAATGTTTGACCCCGGCATCAGGAATTTTCTTCCCCAGACACCAAAAAAATCTTGATTTTTAAAAGCTATGAAAAACAACATTTTTAAGGATAAAATTCAACCCTGAATCTAATTCTGGCGTCCGTATTTACATTTGGGTCAAAAAAAAATCACCTCCTGGGCAGAAAAATCCCTGACTCCGGCAGCAGGAATTTTCTCCCCCAAACATGAAAAAAATCTTGATTTTTAAATGCTATGAAAAACACCATTTTTAAGGACAAAATTCAACCCCGAATCTCATTCTGCTGTCCGTTTTTAGATTTGAGTCAAAAAAACTTTTTCACCTCCCGGGCACAAAAATCTCTGACCCCGGCATCAGGAATTTCCTTCCCCGGACACCAAAAAAATCTTGATTTTTAAAAACTATGATAAACACCATTTTTAAGGACAAAATTCAACCCCGAATGTCATTCTGGTGTCTGTTTTTACATTTGGGTGGAAAAAAATTTCACCTCCTGGGTACAAAAATCCCTGACCCTGACCCCGGCATCAGGAATTTTCTTCCCCGGACACCAAAAATTCTTGATTTTTAAAAACTATGAAAAACAGCATTGTTAAGGAAGAAATTCAACCCGGAATCTAATTCTGCTGTCCATTTTTACATTTGGGTCAAAAAAATTTTTTCACCTCCTGGGCACAAAAATGTTTGACCCCGGCATCAGGAATTTTCTTCCCCAGTCACCAAAAAAATCTTGATTTTTAAATGCTATGAAAAACACCATTTTTAAGGACAAAATTCAACCCCGAATCTCATTCTGCTGTCCGTTTTTAGATTTGAGTCAAAAAAACTTTTTCACCTCCTGGGCACAAAAATCTCTGACCCCGGCATCAGGAATTTTCTTCCCCGGACACCAAAAAAATCTTGATTTTTAAAAACTATGATAAACACCATTTTTAAGGACAAAATTCAACCCCGAATGTCATTCTGGTGTCTGTTTTTACATTTGGGTGGAAAAAAATTTCACCTCCTGGGTACAAAAATCCCTGACCCTTGGCATCATGAAATTTCTTCCCCGGACACCAAAGAAATCTTGATTTTTAAACACTATGAAAAACACTGTTTTTAAGGACAAAATTCAACCCTGAATCTAATTCTGGCGTCCGTATTTACATTTGGGTCAAAAAAAAAATTCACCTCCTGGGCAGAAAAATCCCTGACTCCGGCAGCAGGAATTTTCTCCCCGAAACACGAAAAAAATCTTGATTTTTAAATGCTATGAAAAACACCATTTTTAAGGACAAAATTCAACCCCGAATCTCATTCTGCTGTCTGTTTTTAGATTTGAGTCAAAAAAACTTTTTCACCTCCCGGGCACAAAAATCTCTGACCCCGGCATCAGGAATTTCCTTCCCCGGACACCAAAAAAATCTTGATTTTTAAAAACTATGATAAACACCATTTTTAAGGACAAAATTCAACCCCGAATGTCATTCTGGTGTCTGTTTTTACATTTGGGTGGAAAAAAATTTCACCTCCTGGGTACAAAAATCCCTGACCCTGACCCCGGCATCAGGAATTTTCTTCCCCGGACACCAAAAATTCTTGATTTTTAAAAACTATGAAAAACAGCATTGTTAAGGAAGAAATTCAACCCGGAATCTAATTCTGCTGTCCATTTTTACATTTGGGTCAAAAAAATTTTTTCACCTCCTGGGCACAAAAATGTTTGACCCCGGCATCAGGAATTTTCTTCCCCAGTCACCAAAAAAATCTTGATTTTTAAATGCTATGAAAAACACCATTTTTAAGGACAAAATTCAACCCCGAATCTCATTCTGCTGTCCGTTTTTAGATTTGAGTCAAAAAAACTTTTTCACCTCCTGGGCACAAAAATCTCTGACCCCGGCATCAGGAATTTTCTTCCCCGGACACCAAAAAAATCTTGATTTTTAAAAACTATGATAAACACCATTTTTAAGGACAAAATTCAACCCCGAATGTCATTCTGGTGTCTGTTTTTACATTTGGGTGGAAAAAAATTTCACCTCCTGGGTACAAAAATCCCTGACCCTTGGCATCATGAAATTTCTTCCCCGGACACCAAAGAAATCTTGATTTTTAAACACTATGAAAAACACTGTTTTTAAGGACAAAATTCAACCCTGAATCTAATTCTGGCGTCCGTATTTACATTTGGGTCAAAAAAAAAATTCACCTCCTGGGCAGAAAAATCCCTGACTCTGGCAGCAGGAATTTTCTCCCCGAAACACGAAAAAAATCTTGATTTTTAAATGCTATGAAAAACACCATTTTTAAGGACAAAATTCAACCCCGAATCTCATTCTGCTGTCTGTTTTTAGATTTGAGTAAAAAAAACTTTTTCACCTCCCGGGCACAAAAATCTCTGACCCCGGCATCAGGAATTTTCTTCCCCGGACACCAAAAAAATCTTGATTTTTAAAAACTATGATAAACACCATTTTTAAGGACAAAATTCAACCCCGAATGTCATTCTGGTGTCTGTTTTTACATTTGGGTGGAAAAAAAATTTCACCTCCTGGGCACACAAAAATCCCTGACACCGGCATCAGGAATTTTCTTCTCTGGACACCAAAAAATTCTTGATTTTTAAAAACTATGAAAACACCATTTTTAAGGATAAAATTCAACCCTGAATCTAATTCTGGCGTCCGTTTTTACATTTGGGTCAAAAAAAAAAATCACCTCCTGGGCAGAAAAATCCTTGACTCCGGCATCAGGAATTTTCTTCCCCAAACACGAAAAAAATCTTGATTTTTCAAAGCTATGAAAAACACCATTTTTAAGGACAAAATTCAACCCTGAATCTAATTCTGGCGTCCGTTCTTACATTTGGGTCAAAAAAAAAATCACCTCCTGGGCACAAAAATCCCTGACCCCGGCATCAGGAATTTTCTTACCCGGCCACCAAAAAATTCGTTATTTTTAAAAGCTATGAAAAACACCATTTTTAAGGATGAAATTCAAGCCCGAATCCCATTCTGGTGTCCGTTTTTAGATTTGAGTCAAAAAAACTTTTTCACTTCCTGGACACAAAAATCCCTGACCCCGGCATCAGGAATTTTCTTCCCCGGACACCAAAAATTCTTGATTTTTAAAAACTATGAAAAACAGCATTGTTAAGGAAGAAATTCAACCCGGAATCTAATTCTGCTGTCCATTTTTACATTTGGGTCAAAAAAAATTTTTCACCTCCTGGGCACAAAAATGTTTGACCCCGGCATCAGGAATTTTCTTCCCCAGACACCAAAAAAATCTTGATTTTTAAAAGCTATGAAAAACAACATTTTTAAGGATAAAATTCAACCCTGAATCTAATTCTGGCGTCCGTATTTACATTTGGGTCAAAAAAAAATTCGCCTCCTGGGCAGAAAAATCCCTGACTCCGGCAGCAGGAATTTTCTCCCCCAAACACGAAAAAAATCTTGATTTTTAAATGCTATGAAAAACACCATTTTTAAGGACAAAATTCAACCCCGAATCTCATTCTGCTGTCCGTTTTTAGATTTGAGTCAAAAAAACTTTTTCACCTCCCGGGCACAAAAATCTCTGACCCCGGCATCAGGAATTTTCTTCCCCGGACACCAAAAAAATCTTGATTTTTAAAAACTATGATAAACACCATTTTTAAGGACAAAATTCAACCCCGAATGTCATTCTGGTGTCTGTTTTTACATTTGGGTGGGGAAAAAATTTCACCTCCTGGGTACAAAAATCCCTGACCCTTGGCATCATGAAATTTCTTCCCCGGACACCAAAGAAATCTTGAATTTTAAACACTATGAAAAACACTGTTTTTAAGGACAAAATTCAACCCTGAATCTAATTCTGGCGTCCGTATTTACATTTGGGTCAAAAAAAAAATTCACCTCCTGGGCAGAAAAATCCCTGACTCCGGCAGCAGGAATTTTCTCCCCCAAACACGAAAAAATCTTGATTTTTAAATGCTATGAAAAACACAATTTTTAAGGACAAAATTCAACCCCGAATCTCATTCTGCTGTCCGTTTTTAGATTTGAGTCAAAAAAACTTTTTCACCTCCCGGGCACAAAAATCTCTGACCCCGGCATCAGGAATTTTCTTCCCCGGACACCAAAAAAATCTTGATTTTTAAAAACTATGATAAACACCATTTTTAAGGACAAAATTCAACCCCGAATGTCATTCTGGTGTCTGTTTTTACATTTGGGTGGAAAAAAATTTTCACCTCCTGGGTACAAAAATCCCTGACCCTTGGCATCATGAAATTTCTTCCCCGGACACCAAAAAAATCTTGATTTTTAAACACGATGAAAAACACTGTTTTTAAGGACAAAATTCAACCCTGAATCTAATTCTGGCGTCCGTATTTACATTTGGGTCAAAAAAAAAATCACCTCCTGGGCAGAAAAATCCCTGACTCCGGCAGCAGGAATTTTCTCCCCCAAACACGAAAAAAATCTTGATTTTTAAATGCAATGAAAAACACCATTTTTAAGGACAAAATTCAACCCCGAATCTCATTCTGCTGTCCGTTTTTAGATTTGAGTCAAAAAAACTTTTTCACCTCCTGGGCACACAAAAATCCCTGACCCCGGCATCAGGAATTTTCTTCTCTGGACACCAAAAAATTCTTGATTTTTAAAAACTATGAAAACACCATTTTTAAGGATAAAATTCAACCCTGAATCTAATTCTGGCGTCCGTTTTTACATTTGGGTCAAAAAAAAAAATCACCTCCTGGGCAGAAAAATCCTTGACTCCGGCATCAGGAATTTTCTTCCCCAAACACGAAAAAAATCTTGATTTTTCAAAGCTATGAAAAACACCATTTTTAAGGACAAAATTCAACCCTGAATCTAATTCTGGCGTCCGTTTTTACATTTGGGTCAAAAAAAAATCACCTCCTGGGCACAAAAATCCCTGACCCCGGCATCAGGAATTTTCTTACCCGGCCACCAAAAAATTCGTGATTTTTAAAAGCTATGAAAAACACCATTTTTAAGGATGAAATTCAAGCCCGAATCTCATTCTGGTGTCCGTTTTTAGATTTGAGTCAAAAAAACTTTTTCACTTCCTGGGCACAAAAATCCCTGACCCCAGCATCAGGAATTTTCTTCCCCGGACACCAAAAATTCTTGATTTTTAAAAACTATGAAAAACACCATTTTAAGGAAGAAATTCAACCCAGAATCTAATTCTGCTGTCCATTTTTACATTTGGGTCAAAAAAATTTTTTCACCTCCTGGGCACAAAAATGTTTGACCCCGGCATCAGGAATTTTCTTCCCCAGACACCAAAAAAATCTTGATTTTTAAAAGCTATGAAAAACAACATTTTTAAGGATAAAATTCAACCCCGAATCTAATTCTGGCGTCCGTATTTATATTTGGGTCAAAAAAAAATCACCTCCTGGGCAGAAAAATCCCTGACTCCGGCAGCAGGAATTTTCTCCCCCAAACATGAAAAAAATCTTGATTTTTAAATGCTATGAAAAACACCATTTTTAAGGACAAAATTCAACCCCGAATCTCATTCTGCTGTCCGTTTTTAGATTTGAGTCAAAAAAACTTTTTCACCTCCCGGGCACAAAAATCTCTGACCCCGGCATCAGGAATTTTCTTCCCCGGACACCAAAAAAATCTTGATTTTTAAAAACTATGATAAACACCATTTTTAAGGACAAAATTCAACCCCGAATGTCATTCTGGTGTCTGTTTTTACATTTGGGTGGAAAAAAATTTCACCTCCTGGGTACAAAAATCCCTGACTCTTGGCATCATGAAATTTCTTCCCCGGACACCAAAGAAATCTTGATTTTTAAACACTATGAAAAACACTGTTTTTAAGGACAAAATTCAACCCTGAATCTAATTCTGGCGTCCGTATTTACATTTGGGTCAAAAAAAAAATTCACCTCCTGGGCAGAAAAATCCCTGACTCCGGCATCAGGAATTTTCTTCCCCAAACACGAAAAAAATCTTGATTTTTCAAAGCTATGAAAAACACCATTTTTAAGGACAAAATTCAACCCCGAATCTAATTCTGGCGTCCGTTTTTACATTTGGGTCAAAAAAAAAATCACCTCCTGGGCACAAAAATCCCTGACCCCGGCATCAGGAATTTTCTCCCCCAAACATGAAAAAAATCTTGATTTTTAAATGCTATGAAAAACACTGTTTTTAAGGACAAAATTCAACCCTGAATCTAATTCTGCTGTCCGTTTTTAGATTTGAGTCAAAAAAACTTTTTCACCTCCTGGGCACACAAAAATCCCTGACCCCGGCATCAGGAATTTTCTTCTCTGGACACCAAAACATTCTTGATTTTTAAAAACTATGAAAACACCATTTTTAAGGATAAAATTCAACCCTGAATCTAATTCTGGCGTCCGTTTTTACATTTGGGTCAAAAAAAAAAATCACCTCCTGGGCAGAAAAATCCTTGACTCCGGCATCAGGAATTTTCTTCCCCAAACACGAAAAAAATCTTGATTTTTCAAAGCTATGAAAAACACCATTTTTAAGGACAAAATTCAACCCCGAATCTCATTCTGCTGTCCGTTTTTACATTTGGGTCAAAAAAAAATCACCTCCTGGGCACAAAAATCCCTGACCCCGGCATCAGGAATTTTCTTCCCCGGACACCAAAAAATTCGTGATTTTTAAAAGCTATGAAAAACACCATTTTTAAGGATGAAATTCAAGCCCGAATCTCATTCTGGTGTCCGTTTTTAGATTTGAGTCAAAAAAACTTTTTCACTTCCTGGGCACAAAAATCCCTGACCCCGGCATCAGGAATTTTCTTCCCCGGACACCAAAAATTCTTGATTTTTAAAAACTATGAAAAACACCATTTTAAGGAAGAAATTCAACCCAGAATCTAATTCTGCTGTCCATTTTTACATTTGGGTCAAAAAAATTTTTTCACCTCCTGGGCACAAAAATGTTTGACCCCGGCATCAGGAATTTTCTTCCCCAGACACCAAAAAAATCTTGATTTTTAAAAGCTATGAAAAACAACATTTTTAAGGATAAAATTCAACCCCGAATCTAATTCTGGCGTCCGTATTTACATTTGGGTCAAAAAAAAATCACCTCCTGGGCAGAAAAATCCCTGACTCCGGCAGCAGGAATTTTCTCCCCCAAACATGAAAAAAATCTTGATTTTTAAATGCTATGAAAAACACCATTTTTAAGGACAAAATTCAACCCCGAATCTCATTCTGCTGTCCGTTTTTAGATTTGAGTCAAAAAAACTTTTTCACCTCCCGGGCACAAAAATCTCTGACCCCGGCATCAGGAATTTTCTTCCCCGGACACCAAAAAAATCTTGATTTTTAAAAACTATGATAAACACCATTTTTAAGGACAAAATTCAACCCCGAATGTCATTCTGGTGTCTGTTTTTACATTTGGGTGGAAAAAAATTTCACCTCCTGGGTACAAAAATCCCTGACCCTTGGCATCATGAAATTTCTTCCCCGGACACCAAAGAAATCTTGATTTTTAAACACTATGAAAAACACTGTTTTTAAGGACAAAATTCAACCCTGAATCTAATTCTGGCGTCCGTATTTACATTTGGGTCAAAAAAAAATTCACCTCCTGGGCAGAAAAATCCCTGACTCCGGCAGCAGGAATTTTCTCCCCCAAACACGAAAAAAATCTTGATTTTTAAATGCTATGAAAAACACCATTTTTAAGGACAAAATTCAACCCCGAATCTCATTCTGCTGTCCGTTTTTAGATTTGAGTCAAAAAAACTTTTTCACCTCCTGGGCACACAAAAATCCCTGACCCCGGCATCAGGAATTTTCTTCTCTGGACACCAAAAACTCTTGATTTTTAAAAACTATGAAAACACCATTTTTAAGGATAAAATTCAACCCTGAATCTAATTCTGGCGTCCGTTTTTACATTTGGGTCAAAAAAAAAAATCACCTCCTGGGCAGAAAAATCCTTGACTCCGGCATCAGGAATTTTCTTCCCCAAACACGAAAAAAATCTTGATTTTTCAAAGCTATGAAAAACACCATTTTTAAGGACAAAATTCAACCCTGAATCTAATTCTGGCGTCCGTTTTTACATTTGGGTCAAAAAAAAATCACCTCCTGGGCACAAAAATCCCTGACCCCGGCATCAGGAATTTTCTTACCCGGCCACCAAAAAATTCGTGATTTTTAAAAGCTATGAAAAACACCATTTTTAAGGATGAAATTCAAGCCCGAATCTCATTCTGGTGTCCGTTTTTAGATTTGAGTCAAAAAAACTTTTTCACTTCCTGGGAACAAAAATCCCTGACCCCGGCATCAGGAATTTTCTTCCCCGGACACCAAAAATTCTTGATTTTTAAAAACTATGAAAAACACCATTTTAAGGAAGAAATTCAACCCAGAATCTAATTCTGCTGTCCATTTTTACATTTGGGTCAAAAAAATTTTTTCACCTCCTGGGCACAAAAATGTTTGACCCCGGCATCAGGAATTTTCTTCCCCAGACACCAAAAAAATCTTGATTTTTAAAAGCTATGAAAAACAACATTTTTAAGGATAAAATTCAAGCCCGAATCTAATTCTGGCGTCTGTATTTACATTTGGGTCAAAAAAAAATCACCTCCTGGGCAGAAAAATCCCTGACTCCGGCAACAGGAATTTTCTCCCCCAAACATGAAAAAAATCTTGATTTTTAAATGCTATGAAAAACACCATTTTTAAGGACAAAATTCAACCCCGAATCTCATTCTGCTGTCCGTTTTTAGATTTGAGTCAAAAAAACTTTTTCACCTCCCGGGCACAAAAATCTCTGACCCCGGCATCAGGAATTTTCTTCCCCAAACACGAAAAAAATCTTGATTTTTCAAAGCTATGAAAAACACCATTTTTAAGGACAAAATTCAACCCCGAATCTAATTCTGGCGTCCGTTTTTACATTTGGGTCAAAAAAAAAATCACCTCCTGGGCACAAAAATCCCTGACCCCGGCATCAGGAATTTTCTCCCCCAAACATGAAAAAAATCTTGATTTTTAAATGCTATGAAAAACACCATTTTTAAGGACAAAATTCAACCCCGAATCTCATTCTGCTGTCCGTTTTTAGATTTGAGTCAAAAAAACTTTTTCACCTCCTGGGCACACAAAAATCCCTGACCCCGGCATCAGGAATTTTCTTCTCTGGACACCAAAAAATTCTTGATTTTTAAAAACTATGAAAACACCATTTTTAAGGATAAAATTCAACCCTGAATCTAATTCTGGCGTCCGTTTTTACATTTGGGTCAAAAAAAAAAATCACCTCCTGGGCAGAAAAATCCTTGACTCCGGCATCAGGAATTTTCTTCCCCAAACACGAAAAAAATCTTGATTTTTCAAAGCTATGAAAAACACCATTTTTAAGGACAAAATTCAACCCCGAATCTCATTCTGCTGTCCGTTTTTAGATTTGAGTCAAAAAAACTTTTTCACCTCCCGGGCACAAAAATCTCTGACCCCGGCATCAGGAATTTTCTTCCCCGGACACCAAAAAAATCTTGATTTTTAAAAACTATGATAAACACCATTTTTAAGGACAAAATTCAACCCCGAATGTCATTCTGGTGTCTGTTTTTACATTTGGGTGGAAAAAAATTTCACCTCCTGGGTACAAAAATCCCTGACCCTTGGCATCATGAAATTTCTTCCCCGGACACCAAAGAAATCTTGATTTTTAAACACTATGAAAAACACTGTTTTTAAGGACAAAATTCAACCCTGAATCTAATTCTGGCGTCCGTATTTACATTTGGGTCAAAAAAAAAATTCACCTCCTGGGCAGAAAAATCCCTGACTCCGGCAGCAGGAATTTTCTCCCCCAAACACGAAAAAATCTTGATTTTTAAATGCTATGAAAAACACCATTTTTAAGGACAAAATTCAACCCCGAATCTCATTCTGCTGTCCGTTTTTAGATTTGAGTCAAAAAAACTTTTTCACCTCCCGGGCACAAAAATCTCTGACCCCGGCATCAGGAATTTTCTTCCCCGGACACCAAAAAAATCTTGATTTTTAAAAACTATGATAAACACCATTTTTAAGGACAAAATTCAACCCCGAATGTCATTCTGGTGTCTGTTTTTACATTTGGGTGGAAAAAAAATTTCACCTCCTGGGTACAAAAATCCCTGACCCTTGGCATCATGAAATTTCTTCCCCGGACACCAAAAAAATCTTGATTTTTAAACACGATGAAAAACACTGTTTTTAAGGACAAAATTCAACCCTGAATCTAATTCTGGCGTCCGTATTTACATTTGGGTCAAAAAAAAATTCACCTCCTGGGCAGAAAAATCCCTGACTCCGGCAGCAGGAATTTTCTCCCCCAAACACGAAAAAAATCTTGATTTTTAAATGCTATGAAAAACACCATTTTTAAGGACAAAATTCAACCCCGAATCTCATTCTGCTGTCCGTTTTTAGATTTGAGTCAAAAAAACTTTTTCACCTCCTGGGCACACAAAAATCCCTGACCCCGGCATCAGGAATTTTCTTCTCTGGACACCAAAAAATTCTTGATTTTTAAAAACTATGAAAACACCATTTTTAAGGATAAAATTCAACCCCGAATCTAATTCTGGCGTCCGTATTTACATTTGGGTCAAAAAAAAATTCACCTCCTGGGCAGAAAAATCCCTGACTCCGGCAGCAGGAATTTTCTCCCCCAAACATGAAAAAAATCTTGATTTTTAAATGCTATGAAAAACACCATTTTTAAGGACAAAATTCAACCCCGAATCTCATTCTGCTGTCCGTTTTTAGATTTGAGTCAAAAAAACTTTTTCACCTCCCGGGCACAAAAATCTCTGACCCCGGCATCAGGAATTTTCTTCCCCGGACACCAAAAAAATCTTGATTTTTAAAAACTATGATAAACACCATTTTTAAGGACAAAATTCAACCCCGAATGTCATTCTGGTGTCTGTTTTTACATTTGGGTGGAAAAAAATTTCACCTCCTGGGTACAAAAATCCCTGACCCTTGGCATCATGAAATTTCTTCCCCGGACACCAAAGAAATCTTGATTTTTAAACACTATGAAAAACACTGTTTTTAAGGACAAAATTCAACCCTGAATCTAATTCTGGCGTCCGTATTTACATTTGGGTCAAAAAAAAATTCACCTCCTGGGCAGAAAAATCCCTGACTCCGGCAGCAGGAATTTTCTCCCCCAAACACGAAAAAAATCTTGATTTTTAAATGCTATGAAAAACACCATTTTTAAGGACAAAATTCAACCCCGAATCTTATTCTGCTGTCCGTTTTTAGATTTGAGTCAAAAAAACTTTTTCACCTCCTGGGCACACAAAAATCCCTGACCCCGGCATCAGGAATTTTCTTCTCTGGACACCAAAAAAATCTTGATTTTTAAACACTATGAAAAACACTGTTTTTAAGGACAAAATTCAACCCTGAATCTAATTCTGGCGTCCGTATTTACATTTGGGTCAAAAAAAAAATTCACCTCCTGGGCAGAAAAATCCCTGACTCCGGCAGCAGGAATTTTCTCCCCCAAACACGAAAAAAATCTTGATTTTTAAATGCTATGAAAAACACCATTTTTAAGGACAAAATTCAACCCCGAATCTCATTCTGCTGTCCGTTTTTAGATTTGAGTCAAAAAAACTTTTTCACCTCCTGGGCACACAAAAATCCCTGACCCCGGCATCAGGAATTTTCTTCCCCGGACACCAAAAATTCTTGATTTTTAAAAACTATGAAAAACACCATTTTAAGGAAGAAATTCAACCCGGAATCTAATTCTGCTGTCCATTTTTACATTTGGGTCAAAAAAAATTTTTCACCTCCTGGGCACAAAAATGTTTGACCCCGGCATCAGGAATTTTCTTCCCCAGACACCAAAAAAATCTTGATTTTTAAAAGCTATGAAAAACAACATTTTTAAGGATAAAATTCAACCCCGAATCTAATTCTGGCGTCCGTATTTACATTTGGGTCAAAAAAAAATTCACCTCCTGGGCAGAAAAATCCCTGACTCCGGCAGCAGGAATTTTCTCCCCCAAACATGAAAAAAATCTTGATTTTTAAATGCTATGAAAAACACCATTTTTAAGGACAAAATTCAACCCCGAATCTCATTCTGCTGTCCGTTTTTAGATTTGAGTCAAAAAAACTTTTTCACCTCCCGGGCACAAAAATCTCTGACCCCGGCATCAGGAATTTTCTTCCCCGGACACCAAAAAAATCTTGATTTTTAAAAACTATGATAAACACCATTTTTAAGGACAAAATTCAACCCCGAATGTCATTCTGGTGTCTGTTTTTACATTTGGGTGGAAAAAAATTTCACCTCCTGGGTACAAAAATCCCTGACCCTTGGCATCATGAAATTTCTTCCCCGGACACCAAAGAAATCTTGATTTTTAAACACTATGAAAAACACTGTTTTTAAGGACAAAATTCAACCCTGAATCTAATTCTGGCGTCCGTATTTACATTTGGGTCAAAAAAAAATTCACCTCCTGGGCAGAAAAATCCCTGACTCCGGCAGCAGGAATTTTCTCCCCCAAACACGAAAAAAATCTTGATTTTTAAATGCTATGAAAAACACCATTTTTAAGGACAAAATTCAACCCCGAATCTTATTCTGCTGTCCGTTTTTAGATTTGAGTCAAAAAAACTTTTTCACCTCCTGGGCACACAAAAATCCCTGACCCCGGCATCAGGAATTTTCTTCTCTGGACACCAAAAAATTCTTGATTTTTAAAAACTATGAAAACACCATTTTTAAGGATAAAATTCAACCCTGAATCTAATTCTGGCGTCCGTTTTTACATTTGGGTCAAAAAAAAAATCACCTCCTGGGCAGAAAAATCCTTGACTCCGGCATCAGGAATTTTCTTCCCCAAACACGAAAAAAATGTTGATTTTTCAAAGCTATGAAAAACACCATTTTTAAGGAGAAAAATTCAAACCTGAATCTAATTCTGGCGTCCGTTTTTACATTTGGGTCAAAAAAAATCACCTCCTGGGCACAAAAATCCCTGACCCCGGCATCAGGAATTTTCTTCCCGGCCACCAAAAAATTCGTGATTTTTAAAAGCTATGAAAAACACCATTTTTAAGGATGAAATTCAAGCCCGAATCTCATTCTGGTGTCCGTTTTTAGATTTGAGTCAAAAAAACTTTTTCACTTCCTGGGCACAAAAATCCCTGACCCCGGCATCAGGAATTTTCTTCCCCGGACACCAAAAATTCTTGATTTTTAAAAACTATGAAAAACACCATTTTAAGGAAGAAATTCAACCCGGAATCTAATTCTGCTGTCCATTTTTACATTTGGGTCAAAAAATTTTTTTCACCTCCTGGGCACAAAAATGTTTGACCCCGGCATCAGGAATTTTCTTCCCCAGACACAAAAAAAATCTTGACTTTTAAAAGCTATGAAAAACAACATTTTTAAGGATAAAATTCAACCCTGAATCTAATTCTGGCGTCCGTATTTACATTTGGGTCAAAAAAAAAATCACCTCCTGGGCAGAAAAATCCCTGACTCCGGCAGCAGGAATTTTCTCCCCCAAACATGAAAAAAATCTTGATTTTTAAATGCTATGAAAAACACCATTTTTAAGGACAAAATTCAACCCCGAATCTCATTCTGCTGTCCGTTTTTAGATTTGGGTCAAAAAAAAAATCACCTCCTGCGCACAAAAATCCCTGACCCCGGCATCAGGAATTTTCTTACCCGGCCACCAAAAAATTCGTGATTTTTAAAAGCTATGAAAAACACCATTTTTAAGGATGAAATTCAAGCCCGAATCCCATTCTGGTGTCCGTTTTTAGATTTGAGTCAAAAAAACTTTTTCACTTCCTGGGCACAAAAATCCCTGACCCCGGCATCACGAATTTTCTTCCCCGGACACCAAAAATTCTTGATTTTTAAAAACTATGAAAAACAGCATTGTTAAGGAAGAAATTCAACCCGGAATCTAATTCTGCTGTCCATTTTTACATTTGGGTCAAAAAAAATTTTTCACCTCCTGGGCACAAAAATGTTTGACCCCGGCATCAGGAATTTTCTTCCCCAGACACCAAAAAAATCTTGATTTTTAAAAGCTATGAAAAACAACATTTTTAAGGATAAAATTCAACCCTGAATCTAATTCTGGCGTCCGTATTTACATTTGGGTCAAAAAAAAATTCGCTTCCTGGGCAGAAAAATCCCTGACTCCGGCAGCAGGAATTTTCTCCCCCAAACACGAAAAAAAGCTTGATTTTTAAATGCTATGAAAAACACCATTTTTAAGGACAAAATTCAACCCCGAATCTCATTCTGCTGTCCGTTTTTAGATTTGAGTCAAAAAAACTTTTTCACCTGCCGGGCACAAAAATCTCTGACCCCGGCATCAGGAATTTTCTTCCCCGGACACCAAAAAAATCTTGATTTTTAAAAACTATGATAAACACCATTTTTAAGGACAAAATTCAACCCCGAATGTCATTCTGGTGTCTGTTTTTACATTTGGGTGGAAAAAAAATTTCACCTCCTGGGTACAAAAATCCCTGACCGTTGGCATCATGAAATTTCTTCCCCGGACGCCAAAAAAATCTTGATTTTTAAACACTATGAAAAACACTGTTTTTAAGGACAAAATTCAACCCCGAATGTCATTCTGGTGTCCGTTTTTACATTTGGGTAAAAAAAAAATCACCTCCTGGGCACAAAAATCCCTGACCCCAGCATCAGGAATTTTCTTACCCGGCCACCAAAAAATTCGTGATTTTTAAAAGCTATGAAAAACACCATTTTTAAGGATGAAATTCAAGCCCGAATCTCATTCTGGTGTCCGTTTTTAGATTTGAGTTAAAAAAACTTTTTAACTTCCTGGGCACAAAAATCCCTGACCCCGGCATCAGGAATTTTCTTCCCCGGACACCAAAAAATTCTTGATTTTTCAAAGCTATGAAAAACACCATTTTTAAGAATGAAATTCAACCCTGAATCTCATTCTGGTGTCCGTTTTTACATTTGGGTGGAAAAAAAATTCACCTCCTGGGCACAAAAATCCCTGAATTTTCTTCCCCGGACACCAAAAATTCTTGATGTTTAAAAACTATGAAAAACAGCATTGTTAAGGAAGAAATTCAACCCGGAATCTAATTCTGCTGTCCATTTTTACATTTGGGTCAAAAAAAAATTTTCACCTCCTGGGCACAAAAATGTTTGACCCCGGCATCAGGAATTATCTTCCCCAGACACCAAAAAAATCTTGATTTTTAAAAGCTATGAAAAACAACATTTTTAAGGATAAAATTCAACCCTGAATCTAATTCTGGGGTCCGTATTTACATTTGGGTCAAAAAAAAATTCGCCTCCTGGGCAGAAAAATCCCTGACTCCGGCAGCAGGAATTTTCTCCCCCAAACACGAAAAAAATCTTGATTTTTAAATGCTATGAAAAACACCATTTTTAAGGACAAAATTCAACCCCGAATCTCATTCTGCTGTCCGTTTTTAGATTTGAGTCAAAAAAACTTTTTCACCTCCTGGGCACAAAAATCCCTGACCGCGGCATCAGGAATTTTCTTCCCTGGACACCAAAAAATTCTTGATTTTTAAAAACTATGAAAACACCATTTTTAAGGACAAAATTCAACCCTGAATCTAATTCGGGCATCCGTTTTTACATTTGGGTCAAAAAAAAATCACCTCCTGGGCACAAAAATCCCTGACCCCGGCATCAGGAATTTTCTTACCCGGCCACCAAAAAATTCGTGATTTTTAAAAGCTATGAAAAACACCATTTTTAAGGATGAAATTCAAGCCCGAATCTCATTCTGGTGTCCGTTTTTAGATTTGAGTTAAAAAAACTTTTTAACTTCCTGGGCACAAAAATCCCTGACCCCGGCATCAGGAATTTTCTTCCCCGGACACCAAAAAATTCTTGATTTTTCAAAGCTATGAAAAACACCATTTTTAAGAATGAAATTCAACCCTGAATCTCATTCTGGTGTCCGTTTTTACATTTGGGTGGAAAAAAAATTCACCTCCTGGGCACAAAAATCCCTGAATTTTCTTCCCCGGACACCAAAAATTCTTGATGTTTAAAAACTATGAAAAACAGCATTGTTAAGGAAGAAATTCAACCCGGAATCTAATTCTGCTGTCCATTTTTACATTTGGGTCAAAAAAAAATTTTCACCTCCTGGGCACAAAAATGTTTGACCCCGGCATCAGGAATTATCTTCCCCAGACACCAAAAAAATCTTGATTTTTAAAAGCTATGAAAAACAACATTTTTAAGGATAAAATTCAACCCTGAATCTAATTCTGGGGTCCGTATTTACATTTGGGTCAAAAAAAAATTCGCCTCCTGGGCAGAAAAATCCCTGACTCCGGCAGCAGGAATTTTCTCCCCCAAACACGAAAAAAATCTTGATTTTTAAATGCTATGAAAAACACCATTTTTAAGGACAAAATTCAACCCCGAATCTCATTCTGCTGTCCGTTTTTAGATTTGAGTCAAAAAAACTTTTTCACCTCCTGGGCACAAAAATCCCTGACCGCGGCATCAGGAATTTTCTTCCCTGGACACCAAAAAATTCTTGATTTTTAAAAACTATGAAAACACCATTTTTAAGGACAAAATTCAACCCTGAATCTAATTCGGGCATCCGTTTTTACATTTGGGTCAAAAAAAATCACCTCCTGAGCACAAAAATCCCTGACCCCGGCATCAGGAATTTTCTTACCCGGCCACCAAAAAATTCGTGATTTTTAAAAGCTATGAAAAACACCATTTTTAAGGATGAAATTCAAGCCCGAATCTCATTCTGGTGTCCGTTTTTAGATTTGAGTCAAAAAACTTTTTCACTTCCTGGGCACAAAAATCCCTGACCCCGGCATCAGGAATTTTCATCCCCGGACACCAAAAAATTCTTGATTTTTCAAAGCTATGAAAAACACCATTTTTAAGAATGAAATTCAACCCTGAATCTCATTCTGGTGTCCGTTTTTACATTTGGGTGGAAAAAAAATTCACCTCCTGGGCACAAAAATCCCTGAATTTTCTTCCCCGGACACCAAAAATTCTTGATGTTTAAAAACTATGAAAAACAGCATTGTTAAGGAAGAAATTCAACCCCGAATCTCATTCTGCTGTCCGTTTTTAGATTTGAGTCAAAAAACCTTTTCACTTCCTGGGCACAAAAATCCCTGACCCCGGCATCAGGAATTTTCTTCCCCGGACACCAAAAAAATCTTGATTTTTAAAAACTATGATAAACACCATTTTTAAGGACAAAATTCAACCCCGAATGTCATTCTGGTGTCTGTTTTTACATTTGGGTGGAAAAAAATTTCACCTCCTGGGTACAAAAATCCCTGACCCTTGGCATCATGAAATTTCTTCCCCGGACACCAAAGAAATCTTGATTTTTAAACACTATGAAAAACACTGTTTTTAAGGACAAAATTCAACCCTGAATCTAATTCTGGCGTCCGTATTTACATTTGGGTCAAAAAAAAAATTCACCTCCTGGGCAGAAAAATCCCTGACTCCGGCAGCAGGAATTTTCTCCCCGAAACACGAAAAAAATCTTGATTTTTAAATGCTATGAAAAACACCATTTTTAAGGACAAAATTCAACCCCGAATCTCATTCTGCTGTCTGTTTTTAGATTTGAGTCAAAAAAACTTTTTCACCTCCCGGGCACAAAAATCTCTGACCCCGGCATCAGGAATTTCCTTCCCCGGACACCAAAAAAATCTTGATTTTTAAAAACTATGATAAACACCATTTTTAAGGACAAAATTCAACCCCGAATGTCATTCTGGTGTCTGTTTTTACATTTGGGTGGAAAAAAATTTCACCTCCTGGGTACAAAAATCCCTGACCCTGACCCCGGCATCAGGAATTTTCTTCCCCGGACACCAAAAATTCTTGATTTTTAAAAACTATGAAAAACAGCATTGTTAAGGAAGAAATTCAACCCGGAATCTAATTCTGCTGTCCATTTTTACATTTGGGTCAAAAAAATTTTTTCACCTCCTGGGCACAAAAATGTTTGACCCCGGCATCAGGAATTTTCTTCCCCAGTCACCAAAAAAATCTTGATTTTTAAATGCTATGAAAAACACCATTTTTAAGGACAAAATTCAACCCCGAATCTCATTCTGCTGTCCGTTTTTAGATTTGAGTCAAAAAAACTTTTTCACCTCCTGGGCACAAAAATCTCTGACCCCGGCATCAGGAATTTTCTTCCCCGGACACCAAAAAAATCTTGATTTTTAAAAACTATGATAAACACCATTTTTAAGGACAAAATTCAACCCCGAATGTCATTCTGGTGTCTGTTTTTACATTTGGGTGGAAAAAAATTTCACCTCCTGGGTACAAAAATCCCTGACCCTTGGCATCATGAAATTTCTTCCCCGGACACCAAAGAAATCTTGATTTTTAAACACTATGAAAAACACTGTTTTTAAGGACAAAATTCAACCCTGAATCTAATTCTGGCGTCCGTATTTACATTTGGGTCAAAAAAAAAATTCACCTCCTGGGCAGAAAAATCCCTGACTCCGGCAGCAGGAATTTTCTCCCCGAAACACGAAAAAAATCTTGATTTTTAAATGCTATGAAAAACACCATTTTTAAGGACAAAATTCAACCCCGAATCTCATTCTGCTGTCTGTTTTTAGATTTGAGTCAAAAAAACTTTTTCACCTCCCGGGCACAAAAATCTCTGACCCCGGCATCAGGAATTTCCTTCCCCGGACACCAAAAAAATCTTGATTTTTAAAAACTATGATAAACACCATTTTTAAGGACAAAATTCAACCCCGAATGTCATTCTGGTGTCTGTTTTTACATTTGGGTGGAAAAAAATTTCACCTCCTGGGTACAAAAATCCCTGACCCTGACCCCGGCATCAGGAATTTTCTTCCCCGGACACCAAAAATTCTTGATTTTTAAAAACTATGAAAAACAGCATTGTTAAGGAAGAAATTCAACCCGGAATCTAATTCTGCTGTCCATTTTTACATTTGGGTCAAAAAAATTTTTTCACCTCCTGGGCACAAAAATGTTTGACCCCGGCATCAGGAATTTTCTTCCCCAGTCACCAAAAAAATCTTGATTTTTAAATGCTATGAAAAACACCATTTTTAAGGACAAAATTCAACCCCGAATCTCATTCTGCTGTCCGTTTTTAGATTTGAGTCAAAAAAACTTTTTCACCTCCTGGGCACAAAAATCTCTGACCCCGGCATCAGGAATTTTCTTCCCCGGACACCAAAAAAATCTTGATTTTTAAAAACTATGATAAACACCATTTTTAAGGACAAAATTCAACCCCGAATGTCATTCTGGTGTCTGTTTTTACATTTGGGTGGAAAAAAATTTCACCTCCTGGGTACAAAAATCCCTGACCCTTGGCATCATGAAATTTCTTCCCCGGACACCAAAGAAATCTTGATTTTTAAACACTATGAAAAACACTGTTTTTAAGGACAAAATTCAACCCTGAATCTAATTCTGGCGTCCGTATTTACATTTGGGTCAAAAAAAAAATTCACCTCCTGGGCAGAAAAATCCCTGACTCCGGCAGCAGGAATTTTCTCCCCGAAACACGAAAAAAATCTTGATTTTTAAATGCTATGAAAAACACCATTTTTAAGGACAAAATTCAACCCCGAATCTCATTCTGCTGTCTGTTTTTAGATTTGAGTAAAAAAAACTTTTTCACCTCCCGGGCACAAAAATCTCTGACCCCGGCATCAGGAATTTTCTTCCCCGGACACCAAAAAAATCTTGATTTTTAAAAACTATGATAAACACCATTTTTAAGGACAAAATTCAACCCCGAATGTCATTCTGGTGTCTGTTTTTACATTTGGGTGGAAAAAAAATTTCACCTCCTGGGCACACAAAAATCCCTGACACCGGCATCAGGAATTTTCTTCTCTGGACACCAAAAAATTCTTGATTTTTAAAAACTATGAAAACACCATTTTTAAGGATAAAATTCAACCCTGAATCTAATTCTGGCGTCCGTTTTTACATTTGGGTCAAAAAAAAAAATCACCTCCTGGGCAGAAAAATCCTTGACTCCGGCATCAGGAATTTTCTTCCCCAAACACGAAAAAAATCTTGATTTTTCAAAGCTATGAAAAACACCATTTTTAAGGACAAAATTCAACCCTGAATCTAATTCTGGCGTCCGTTCTTACATTTGGGTCAAAAAAAAAATCACCTCCTGGGCACAAAAATCCCTGACCCCGGCATCAGGAATTTTCTTACCCGGCCACCAAAAAATTCGTTATTTTTAAAAGCTATGAAAAACACCATTTTTAAGGATGAAATTCAAGCCCGAATCCCATTCTGGTGTCCGTTTTTAGATTTGAGTCAAAAAAACTTTTTCACTTCCTGGACACAAAAATCCCTGACCCCGGCATCAGGAATTTTCTTCCCCGGACACCAAAAATTCTTGATTTTTAAAAACTATGAAAAACAGCATTGTTAAGGAAGAAATTCAACCCGGAATCTAATTCTGCTGTCCATTTTTACATTTGGGTCAAAAAAAATTTTTCACCTCCTGGGCACAAAAATGTTTGACCCCGGCATCAGGAATTTTCTTCCCCAGACACCAAAAAAATCTTGATTTTTAAAAGCTATGAAAAACAACATTTTTAAGGATAAAATTCAACCCTGAATCTAATTCTGGCGTCCG
This sequence comes from Vipera berus, assembly GCF_964194415.1. Classification (NCBI taxonomy): domain Eukaryota; kingdom Metazoa; phylum Chordata; class Lepidosauria; order Squamata; family Viperidae; genus Vipera; species Vipera berus. The sequence goes on from NC_138203.1 coordinate 132,439,834, forward strand.
TATTTACATTTGGGTCAAAAAAAAATTCGCCTCCTGGGCAGAAAAATCCCTGACTCCGGCAGCAGGAATTTTCTCCCCCAAACACGAAAAAAATCTTGATTTTTAAATGCTATGAAAAACACCATTTTTAAGGACAAAATTCAACCCCGAATCTCATTCTGCTGTCCGTTTTTAGATTTGAGTCAAAAAAACTTTTTCACCTCCCGGGCACAAAAATCTCTGACCCCGGCATCAGGAATTTTCTTCCCCGGACACCAAAAAAATCTTGATTTTTAAAAACTATGATAAACACCATTTTTAAGGACAAAATTCAACCCCGAATGTCATTCTGGTGTCTGTTTTTACATTTGGGTGGGGAAAAAATTTCACCTCCTGGGTACAAAAATCCCTGACCCTTGGCATCATGAAATTTCTTCCCCGGACACCAAAGAAATCTTGAATTTTAAACACTATGAAAAACACTGTTTTTAAGGACAAAATTCAACCCTGAATCTAATTCTGGCGTCCGTATTTACATTTGGGTCAAAAAAAAAATTCACCTCCTGGGCAGAAAAATCCCTGACTCCGGCAGCAGGAATTTTCTCCCCCAAACACGAAAAAATCTTGATTTTTAAATGCTATGAAAAACACAATTTTTAAGGACAAAATTCAACCCCGAATCTCATTCTGCTGTCCGTTTTTAGATTTGAGTCAAAAAAACTTTTTCACCTCCCGGGCACAAAAATCTCTGACCCCGGCATCAGGAATTTTCTTCCCCGGACACCAAAAAAATCTTGATTTTTAAAAACTATGATAAACACCATTTTTAAGGACAAAATTCAACCCCGAATGTCATTCTGGTGTCTGTTTTTACATTTGGGTGGAAAAAAATTTTCACCTCCTGGGTACAAAAATCCCTGACCCTTGGCATCATGAAATTTCTTCCCCGGACACCAAAAAAATCTTGATTTTTAAACACGATGAAAAACACTGTTTTTAAGGACAAAATTCAACCCTGAATCTAATTCTGGCGTCCGTATTTACATTTGGGTCAAAAAAAAAATCACCTCCTGGGCAGAAAAATCCCTGACTCCGGCAGCAGGAATTTTCTCCCCCAAACACGAAAAAAATCTTGATTTTTAAATGCAATGAAAAACACCATTTTTAAGGACAAAATTCAACCCCGAATCTCATTCTGCTGTCCGTTTTTAGATTTGAGTCAAAAAAACTTTTTCACCTCCTGGGCACACAAAAATCCCTGACCCCGGCATCAGGAATTTTCTTCTCTGGACACCAAAAAATTCTTGATTTTTAAAAACTATGAAAACACCATTTTTAAGGATAAAATTCAACCCTGAATCTAATTCTGGCGTCCGTTTTTACATTTGGGTCAAAAAAAAAAATCACCTCCTGGGCAGAAAAATCCTTGACTCCGGCATCAGGAATTTTCTTCCCCAAACACGAAAAAAATCTTGATTTTTCAAAGCTATGAAAAACACCATTTTTAAGGACAAAATTCAACCCTGAATCTAATTCTGGCGTCCGTTTTTACATTTGGGTCAAAAAAAAATCACCTCCTGGGCACAAAAATCCCTGACCCCGGCATCAGGAATTTTCTTACCCGGCCACCAAAAAATTCGTGATTTTTAAAAGCTATGAAAAACACCATTTTTAAGGATGAAATTCAAGCCCGAATCTCATTCTGGTGTCCGTTTTTAGATTTGAGTCAAAAAAACTTTTTCACTTCCTGGGCACAAAAATCCCTGACCCCAGCATCAGGAATTTTCTTCCCCGGACACCAAAAATTCTTGATTTTTAAAAACTATGAAAAACACCATTTTAAGGAAGAAATTCAACCCAGAATCTAATTCTGCTGTCCATTTTTACATTTGGGTCAAAAAAATTTTTTCACCTCCTGGGCACAAAAATGTTTGACCCCGGCATCAGGAATTTTCTTCCCCAGACACCAAAAAAATCTTGATTTTTAAAAGCTATGAAAAACAACATTTTTAAGGATAAAATTCAACCCCGAATCTAATTCTGGCGTCCGTATTTACATTTGGGTCAAAAAAAAATCACCTCCTGGGCAGAAAAATCCCTGACTCCGGCAGCAGGAATTTTCTCCCCCAAACATGAAAAAAATCTTGATTTTTAAATGCTATGAAAAACACCATTTTTAAGGACAAAATTCAACCCCGAATCTCATTCTGCTGTCCGTTTTTAGATTTGAGTCAAAAAAACTTTTTCACCTCCCGGGCACAAAAATCTCTGACCCCGGCATCAGGAATTTTCTTCCCCGGACACCAAAAAAATCTTGATTTTTAAAAACTATGATAAACACCATTTTTAAGGACAAAATTCAACCCCGAATGTCATTCTGGTGTCTGTTTTTACATTTGGGTGGAAAAAAATTTCACCTCCTGGGTACAAAAATCCCTGACCCTTGGCATCATGAAATTTCTTCCCCGGACACCAAAGAAATCTTGATTTTTAAACACTATGAAAAACACTGTTTTTAAGGACAAAATTCAACCCTGAATCTAATTCTGGCGTCCGTATTTACATTTGGGTCAAAAAAAAAATTCACCTCCTGGGCAGAAAAATCCCTGACTCCGGCATCAGGAATTTTCTTCCCCAAACACGAAAAAAATCTTGATTTTTCAAAGCTATGAAAAACACCATTTTTAAGGACAAAATTCAACCCCGAATCTAATTCTGGCGTCCGTTTTTACATTTGGGTCAAAAAAAAAATCACCTCCTGGGCACAAAAATCCCTGACCCCGGCATCAGGAATTTTCTCCCCCAAACATGAAAAAAATCTTGATTTTTAAATGCTATGAAAAACACTGTTTTTAAGGACAAAATTCAACCCTGAATCTAATTCTGCTGTCCGTTTTTAGATTTGAGTCAAAAAAACTTTTTCACCTCCTGGGCACACAAAAATCCCTGACCCCGGCATCAGGAATTTTCTTCTCTGGACACCAAAACATTCTTGATTTTTAAAAACTATGAAAACACCATTTTTAAGGATAAAATTCAACCCTGAATCTAATTCTGGCGTCCGTTTTTACATTTGGGTCAAAAAAAAAAATCACCTCCTGGGCAGAAAAATCCTTGACTCCGGCATCAGGAATTTTCTTCCCCAAACACGAAAAAAATCTTGATTTTTCAAAGCTATGAAAAACACCATTTTTAAGGACAAAATTCAACCCCGAATCTCATTCTGCTGTCCGTTTTTACATTTGGGTCAAAAAAAAATCACCTCCTGGGCACAAAAATCCCTGACCCCGGCATCAGGAATTTTCTTCCCCGGACACCAAAAAATTCGTGATTTTTAAAAGCTATGAAAAACACCATTTTTAAGGATGAAATTCAAGCCCGAATCTCATTCTGGTGTCCGTTTTTAGATTTGAGTCAAAAAAACTTTTTCACTTCCTGGGCACAAAAATCCCTGACCCCGGCATCAGGAATTTTCTTCCCCGGACACCAAAAATTCTTGATTTTTAAAAACTATGAAAAACACCATTTTAAGGAAGAAATTCAACCCAGAATCTAATTCTGCTGTCCATTTTTACATTTGGGTCAAAAAAATTTTTTCACCTCCTGGGCACAAAAATGTTTGACCCCGGCATCAGGAATTTTCTTCCCCAGACACCAAAAAAATCTTGATTTTTAAAAGCTATGAAAAACAACATTTTTAAGGATAAAATTCAACCCCGAATCTAATTCTGGCGTCCGTATTTACATTTGGGTCAAAAAAAAATCACCTCCTGGGCAGAAAAATCCCTGACTCCGGCAGCAGGAATTTTCTCCCCCAAACATGAAAAAAATCTTGATTTTTAAATGCTATGAAAAACACCATTTTTAAGGACAAAATTCAACCCCGAATCTCATTCTGCTGTCCGTTTTTAGATTTGAGTCAAAAAAACTTTTTCACCTCCCGGGCACAAAAATCTCTGACCCCGGCATCAGGAATTTTCTTCCCCGGACACCAAAAAAATCTTGATTTTTAAAAACTATGATAAACACCATTTTTAAGGACAAAATTCAACCCCGAATGTCATTCTGGTGTCTGTTTTTACATTTGGGTGGAAAAAAATTTCACCTCCTGGGTACAAAAATCCCTGACCCTTGGCATCATGAAATTTCTTCCCCGGACACCAAAGAAATCTTGATTTTTAAACACTATGAAAAACACTGTTTTTAAGGACAAAATTCAACCCTGAATCTAATTCTGGCGTCCGTATTTACATTTGGGTCAAAAAAAAATTCACCTCCTGGGCAGAAAAATCCCTGACTCCGGCAGCAGGAATTTTCTCCCCCAAACACGAAAAAAATCTTGATTTTTAAATGCTATGAAAAACACCATTTTTAAGGACAAAATTCAACCCCGAATCTCATTCTGCTGTCCGTTTTTAGATTTGAGTCAAAAAAACTTTTTCACCTCCTGGGCACACAAAAATCCCTGACCCCGGCATCAGGAATTTTCTTCTCTGGACACCAAAAACTCTTGATTTTTAAAAACTATGAAAACACCATTTTTAAGGATAAAATTCAACCCTGAATCTAATTCTGGCGTCCGTTTTTACATTTGGGTCAAAAAAAAAAATCACCTCCTGGGCAGAAAAATCCTTGACTCCGGCATCAGGAATTTTCTTCCCCAAACACGAAAAAAATCTTGATTTTTCAAAGCTATGAAAAACACCATTTTTAAGGACAAAATTCAACCCTGAATCTAATTCTGGCGTCCGTTTTTACATTTGGGTCAAAAAAAAATCACCTCCTGGGCACAAAAATCCCTGACCCCGGCATCAGGAATTTTCTTACCCGGCCACCAAAAAATTCGTGATTTTTAAAAGCTATGAAAAACACCATTTTTAAGGATGAAATTCAAGCCCGAATCTCATTCTGGTGTCCGTTTTTAGATTTGAGTCAAAAAAACTTTTTCACTTCCTGGGAACAAAAATCCCTGACCCCGGCATCAGGAATTTTCTTCCCCGGACACCAAAAATTCTTGATTTTTAAAAACTATGAAAAACACCATTTTAAGGAAGAAATTCAACCCAGAATCTAATTCTGCTGTCCATTTTTACATTTGGGTCAAAAAAATTTTTTCACCTCCTGGGCACAAAAATGTTTGACCCCGGCATCAGGAATTTTCTTCCCCAGACACCAAAAAAATCTTGATTTTTAAAAGCTATGAAAAACAACATTTTTAAGGATAAAATTCAAGCCCGAATCTAATTCTGGCGTCTGTATTTACATTTGGGTCAAAAAAAAATCACCTCCTGGGCAGAAAAATCCCTGACTCCGGCAACAGGAATTTTCTCCCCCAAACATGAAAAAAATCTTGATTTTTAAATGCTATGAAAAACACCATTTTTAAGGACAAAATTCAACCCCGAATCTCATTCTGCTGTCCGTTTTTAGATTTGAGTCAAAAAAACTTTTTCACCTCCCGGGCACAAAAATCTCTGACCCCGGCATCAGGAATTTTCTTCCCCAAACACGAAAAAAATCTTGATTTTTCAAAGCTATGAAAAACACCATTTTTAAGGACAAAATTCAACCCCGAATCTAATTCTGGCGTCCGTTTTTACATTTGGGTCAAAAAAAAAATCACCTCCTGGGCACAAAAATCCCTGACCCCGGCATCAGGAATTTTCTCCCCCAAACATGAAAAAAATCTTGATTTTTAAATGCTATGAAAAACACCATTTTTAAGGACAAAATTCAACCCCGAATCTCATTCTGCTGTCCGTTTTTAGATTTGAGTCAAAAAAACTTTTTCACCTCCTGGGCACACAAAAATCCCTGACCCCGGCATCAGGAATTTTCTTCTCTGGACACCAAAAAATTCTTGATTTTTAAAAACTATGAAAACACCATTTTTAAGGATAAAATTCAACCCTGAATCTAATTCTGGCGTCCGTTTTTACATTTGGGTCAAAAAAAAAAATCACCTCCTGGGCAGAAAAATCCTTGACTCCGGCATCAGGAATTTTCTTCCCCAAACACGAAAAAAATCTTGATTTTTCAAAGCTATGAAAAACACCATTTTTAAGGACAAAATTCAACCCCGAATCTCATTCTGCTGTCCGTTTTTAGATTTGAGTCAAAAAAACTTTTTCACCTCCCGGGCACAAAAATCTCTGACCCCGGCATCAGGAATTTTCTTCCCCGGACACCAAAAAAATCTTGATTTTTAAAAACTATGATAAACACCATTTTTAAGGACAAAATTCAACCCCGAATGTCATTCTGGTGTCTGTTTTTACATTTGGGTGGAAAAAAATTTCACCTCCTGGGTACAAAAATCCCTGACCCTTGGCATCATGAAATTTCTTCCCCGGACACCAAAGAAATCTTGATTTTTAAACACTATGAAAAACACTGTTTTTAAGGACAAAATTCAACCCTGAATCTAATTCTGGCGTCCGTATTTACATTTGGGTCAAAAAAAAAATTCACCTCCTGGGCAGAAAAATCCCTGACTCCGGCAGCAGGAATTTTCTCCCCCAAACACGAAAAAATCTTGATTTTTAAATGCTATGAAAAACACCATTTTTAAGGACAAAATTCAACCCCGAATCTCATTCTGCTGTCCGTTTTTAGATTTGAGTCAAAAAAACTTTTTCACCTCCCGGGCACAAAAATCTCTGACCCCGGCATCAGGAATTTTCTTCCCCGGACACCAAAAAAATCTTGATTTTTAAAAACTATGATAAACACCATTTTTAAGGACAAAATTCAACCCCGAATGTCATTCTGGTGTCTGTTTTTACATTTGGGTGGAAAAAAAATTTCACCTCCTGGGTACAAAAATCCCTCACCCTTGGCATCATGAAATTTCTTCCCCGGACACCAAAAATATCTTGATTTTTAAACACGATGAAAAACACTGTTTTTAAGGACAAAATTCAACCCTGAATCTAATTCTGGCGTCCGTATTTACATTTGGGTCAAAAAAAAATTCACCTCCTGGGCAGAAAAATCCCTGACTCCGGCAGCAGGAATTTTCTCCCCCAAACACGAAAAAAATCTTGATTTTTAAATGCTATGAAAAACACCATTTTTAAGGACAAAATTCAACCCCGAATCTCATTCTGCTGTCCGTTTTTAGATTTGAGTCAAAAAAACTTTTTCACCTCCTGGGCACACAAAAATCCCTGACCCCGGCATCAGGAATTTTCTTCTCTGGACACCAAAAAATTCTTGATTTTTAAAAACTATGAAAACACCATTTTTAAGGATAAAATTCAACCCCGAATCTAATTCTGGCGTCCGTATTTACATTTGGGTCAAAAAAAAATTCACCTCCTGGGCAGAAAAATCCCTGACTCCGGCAGCAGGAATTTTCTCCCCCAAACATGAAAAAAATCTTGATTTTTAAATGCTATGAAAAACACCATTTTTAAGGACAAAATTCAACCCCGAATCTCATTCTGCTGTCCGTTTTTAGATTTGAGTCAAAAAAACTTTTTCACCTCCCGGGCACAAAAATCTCTGACCCCGGCATCAGGAATTTTCTTCCCCGGACACCAAAAAAATCTTGATTTTTAAAAACTATGATAAACACCATTTTTAAGGACAAAATTCAACCCCGAATGTCATTCTGGTGTCTGTTTTTACATTTGGGTGGAAAAAAATTTCACCTCCTGGGTACAAAAATCCCTGACCCTTGGCATCATGAAATTTCTTCCCCGGACACCAAAGAAATCTTGATTTTTAAACACTATGAAAAACACTGTTTTTAAGGACAAAATTCAACCCTGAATCTAATTCTGGCGTCCGTATTTACATTTGGGTCAAAAAAAAATTCACCTCCTGGGCAGAAAAATCCCTGACTCCGGCAGCAGGAATTTTCTCCCCCAAACACGAAAAAAATCTTGATTTTTAAATGCTATGAAAAACACCATTTTTAAGGACAAAATTCAACCCCGAATCTTATTCTGCTGTCCGTTTTTAGATTTGAGTCAAAAAAACTTTTTCACCTCCTGGGCACACAAAAATCCCTGACCCCGGCATCAGGAATTTTCTTCTCTGGACACCAAAAAAATCTTGATTTTTAAACACTATGAAAAACACTGTTTTTAAGGACAAAATTCAACCCTGAATCTAATTCTGGCGTCCGTATTTACATTTGGGTCAAAAAAAAAATTCACCTCCTGGGCAGAAAAATCCCTGACTCCGGCAGCAGGAATTTTCTCCCCCAAACACGAAAAAAATCTTGATTTTTAAATGCTATGAAAAACACCATTTTTAAGGACAAAATTCAACCCCGAATCTCATTCTGCTGTCCGTTTTTAGATTTGAGTCAAAAAAACTTTTTCACCTCCTGGGCACACAAAAATCCCTGACCCCGGCATCAGGAATTTTCTTCCCCGGACACCAAAAATTCTTGATTTTTAAAAACTATGAAAAACACCATTTTAAGGAAGAAATTCAACCCGGAATCTAATTCTGCTGTCCATTTTTACATTTGGGTCAAAAAAAATTTTTCACCTCCTGGGCACAAAAATGTTTGACCCCGGCATCAGGAATTTTCTTCCCCAGACACCAAAAAAATCTTGATTTTTAAAAGCTATGAAAAACAACATTTTTAAGGATAAAATTCAACCCCGAATCTAATTCTGGCGTCCGTATTTACATTTGGGTCAAAAAAAAATTCACCTCCTGGGCAGAAAAATCCCTGACTCCGGCAGCAGGAATTTTCTCCCCCAAACATGAAAAAAATCTTGATTTTTAAATGCTATGAAAAACACCATTTTTAAGGACAAAATTCAACCCCGAATCTCATTCTGCTGTCCGTTTTTAGATTTGAGTCAAAAAAACTTTTTCACCTCCCGGGCACAAAAATCTCTGACCCCGGCATCAGGAATTTTCTTCCCCGGACACCAAAAAAATCTTGATTTTTAAAAACTATGATAAACACCATTTTTAAGGACAAAATTCAACCCCGAATGTCATTCTGGTGTCTGTTTTTACATTTGGGTGGAAAAAAATTTCACCTCCTGGGTACAAAAATCCCTGACCCTTGGCATCATGAAATTTCTTCCCCGGACACCAAAGAAATCTTGATTTTTAAACACTATGAAAAACACTGTTTTTAAGGACAAAATTCAACCCTGAATCTAATTCTGGCGTCCGTATTTACATTTGGGTCAAAAAAAAATTCACCTCCTGGGCAGAAAAATCCCTGACTCCGGCAGCAGGAATTTTCTCCCCCAAACACGAAAAAAATCTTGATTTTTAAATGCTATGAAAAACACCATTTTTAAGGACAAAATTCAACCCCGAATCTTATTCTGCTGTCCGTTTTTAGATTTGAGTCAAAAAAACTTTTTCACCTCCTGGGCACACAAAAATCCCTGACCCCGGCATCAGGAATTTTCTTCTCTGGACACCAAAAAATTCTTGATTTTTAAAAACTATGAAAACACCATTTTTAAGGATAAAATTCAACCCTGAATCTAATTCTGGCGTCCGTTTTTACATTTGGGTCAAAAAAAAAATCACCTCCTGGGCAGAAAAATCCTTGACTCCGGCATCAGGAATTTTCTTCCCCAAACACGAAAAAAATGTTGATTTTTCAAAGCTATGAAAAACACCATTTTTAAGGAGAAAAATTCAAACCTGAATCTAATTCTGGCGTCCGTTTTTACATTTGGGTCAAAAAAAATCACCTCCTGGGCACAAAAATCCCTGACCCCGGCATCAGGAATTTTCTTCCCGGCCACCAAAAAATTCGTGATTTTTAAAAGCTATGAAAAACACCATTTTTAAGGATGAAATTCAAGCCCGAATCTCATTCTGGTGTCCGTTTTTAGATTTGAGTCAAAAAAACTTTTTCACTTCCTGGGCACAAAAATCCCTGACCCCGGCATCAGGAATTTTCTTCCCCGGACACCAAAAATTCTTGATTTTTAAAAACTATGAAAAACACCATTTTAAGGAAGAAATTCAACCCGGAATCTAATTCTGCTGTCCATTTTTACATTTGGGTCAAAAAATTTTTTTCACCTCCTGGGCACAAAAATGTTTGACCCCGGCATCAGGAATTTTCTTCCCCAGACACAAAAAAAATCTTGACTTTTAAAAGCTATGAAAAACAACATTTTTAAGGATAAAATTCAACCCTGAATCTAATTCTGGCGTCCGTATTTACATTTGGGTCAAAAAAAAAATCACCTCCTGGGCAGAAAAATCCCTGACTCCGGCAGCAGGAATTTTCTCCCCCAAACATGAAAAAAATCTTGATTTTTAAATGCTATGAAAAACACCATTTTTAAGGACAAAATTCAACCCCGAATCTCATTCTGCTGTCCGTTTTTAGATTTGGGTCAAAAAAAAAATCACCTCCTGCGCACAAAAATCCCTGACCCCGGCATCAGGAATTTTCTTACCCGGCCACCAAAAAATTCGTGATTTTTAAAAGCTATGAAAAACACCATTTTTAAGGATGAAATTCAAGCCCGAATCCCATTCTGGTGTCCGTTTTTAGATTTGAGTCAAAAAAACTTTTTCACTTCCTGGGCACAAAAATCCCTGACCCCGGCATCACGAATTTTCTTCCCCGGACACCAAAAATTCTTGATTTTTAAAAACTATGAAAAACAGCATTGTTAAGGAAGAAATTCAACCCGGAATCTAATTCTGCTGTCCATTTTTACATTTGGGTCAAAAAAAATTTTTCACCTCCTGGGCACAAAAATGTTTGACCCCGGCATCAGGAATTTTCTTCCCCAGACACCAAAAAAATCTTGATTTTTAAAAGCTATGAAAAACAACATTTTTAAGGATAAAATTCAACCCTGAATCTAATTCTGGCGTCCGTATTTACATTTGGGTCAAAAAAAAATTCGCTTCCTGGGCAGAAAAATCCCTGACTCCGGCAGCAGGAATTTTCTCCCCCAAACACGAAAAAAAGCTTGATTTTTAAATGCTATGAAAAACACCATTTTTAAGGACAAAATTCAACCCCGAATCTCATTCTGCTGTCCGTTTTTAGATTTGAGTCAAAAAAACTTTTTCACCTGCCGGGCACAAAAATCTCTGACCCCGGCATCAGGAATTTTCTTCCCCGGACACCAAAAAAATCTTGATTTTTAAAAACTATGATAAACACCATTTTTAAGGACAAAATTCAACCCCGAATGTCATTCTGGTGTCTGTTTTTACATTTGGGTGGAAAAAAAATTTCACCTCCTGGGTACAAAAATCCCTGACCGTTGGCATCATGAAATTTCTTCCCCGGACGCCAAAAAAATCTTGATTTTTAAACACTATGAAAAACACTGTTTTTAAGGACAAAATTCAACCCCGAATGTCATTCTGGTGTCCGTTTTTACATTTGGGTAAAAAAAAAATCACCTCCTGGGCACAAAAATCCCTGACCCCAGCATCAGGAATTTTCTTACCCGGCCACCAAAAAATTCGTGATTTTTAAAAGCTATGAAAAACACCATTTTTAAGGATGAAATTCAAGCCCGAATCTCATTCTGGTGTCCGTTTTTAGATTTGAGTTAAAAAAACTTTTTAACTTCCTGGGCACAAAAATCCCTGACCCCGGCATCAGGAATTTTCTTCCCCGGACACCAAAAAATTCTTGATTTTTCAAAGCTATGAAAAACACCATTTTTAAGAATGAAATTCAACCCTGAATCTCATTCTGGTGTCCGTTTTTACATTTGGGTGGAAAAAAAATTCACCTCCTGGGCACAAAAATCCCTGAATTTTCTTCCCCGGACACCAAAAATTCTTGATGTTTAAAAACTATGAAAAACAGCATTGTTAAGGAAGAAATTCAACCCGGAATCTAATTCTGCTGTCCATTTTTACATTTGGGTCAAAAAAAAATTTTCACCTCCTGGGCACAAAAATGTTTGACCCCGGCATCAGGAATTATCTTCCCCAGACACCAAAAAAATCTTGATTTTTAAAAGCTATGAAAAACAACATTTTTAAGGATAAAATTCAACCCTGAATCTAATTCTGGGGTCCGTATTTACATTTGGGTCAAAAAAAAATTCGCCTCCTGGGCAGAAAAATCCCTGACTCCGGCAGCAGGAATTTTCTCCCCCAAACACGAAAAAAATCTTGATTTTTAAATGCTATGAAAAACACCATTTTTAAGGACAAAATTCAACCCCGAATCTCATTCTGCTGTCCGTTTTTAGATTTGAGTCAAAAAAACTTTTTCACCTCCTGGGCACAAAAATCCCTGACCGCGGCATCAGGAATTTTCTTCCCTGGACACCAAAAAATTCTTGATTTTTAAAAACTATGAAAACACCATTTTTAAGGACAAAATTCAACCCTGAATCTAATTCGGGCATCCGTTTTTACATTTGGGTCAAAAAAAAATCACCTCCTGGGCACAAAAATCCCTGACCCCGGCATCAGGAATTTTCTTACCCGGCCACCAAAAAATTCGTGATTTTTAAAAGCTATGAAAAACACCATTTTTAAGGATGAAATTCAAGCCCGAATCTCATTCTGGTGTCCGTTTTTAGATTTGAGTTAAAAAAACTTTTTAACTTCCTGGGCACAAAAATCCCTGACCCCGGCATCAGGAATTTTCTTCCCCGGACACCAAAAAATTCTTGATTTTTCAAAGCTATGAAAAACACCATTTTTAAGAATGAAATTCAACCCTGAATCTCATTCTGGTGTCCGTTTTTACATTTGGGTGGAAAAAAAATTCACCTCCTGGGCACAAAAATCCCTGAATTTTCTTCCCCGGACACCAAAAATTCTTGATGTTTAAAAACTATGAAAAACAGCATTGTTAAGGAAGAAATTCAACCCGGAATCTAATTCTGCTGTCCATTTTTACATTTGGGTCAAAAAAAAATTTTCACCTCCTGGGCACAAAAATGTTTGACCCCGGCATCAGGAATTATCTTCCCCAGACACCAAAAAAATCTTGATTTTTAAAAGCTATGAAAAACAACATTTTTAAGGATAAAATTCAACCCTGAATCTAATTCTGGGGTCCGTATTTACATTTGGGTCAAAAAAAAATTCGCCTCCTGGGCAGAAAAATCCCTGACTCTGGCAGCAGGAATTTTCTCCCCCAAACACGAAAAAAATCTTGATTTTTAAATGCTATGAAAAACACCATTTTTAAGGACAAAATTCAACCCCGAATCTCATTCTGCTGTCCGTTTTTAGATTTGAGTCAAAAAAACTTTTTCACCTCCTGGGCACAAAAATCCCTGACCGCGGCATCAGGAATTTTCTTCCCTGGACACCAAAAAATTCTTGATTTTTAAAAACTATGAAAACACCATTTTTAAGGACAAAATTCAACCCTGAATCTAATTCGGGCATCCGTTTTTACATTTGGGTCAAAAAAAATCACCTCCTGAGCACAAAAATCCCTGACCCCGGCATCAGGAATTTTCTTACCCGGCCACCAAAAAATTCGTGATTTTTAAAAGCTATGAAAAACACCATTTTTAAGGATGAAATTCAAGCCCGAATCTCATTCTGGTGTCCGTTTTTAGATTTGAGTCAAAAAACTTTTTCACTTCCTGGGCACAAAAATCCCTGACCCCGGCATCAGGAATTTTCATCCCCGGACACCAAAAAATTCTTGATTTTTCAAAGCTATGAAAAACACCATTTTTAAGAATGAAATTCAACCCTGAATCTCATTCTGGTGTCCGTTTTTACATTTGGGTGGAAAAAAAATTCACCTCCTGGGCACAAAAATCCCTGAATTTTCTTCCCCGGACACCAAAAATTCTTGATGTTTAAAAACTATGAAAAACAGCATTGTTAAGGAAGAAATTCAACCCGGAATCTAATTCTGCTGTCCATTTTTACATTTGGGTGAAAAAAAATTTTTCACCTCCTGGGCACAAAAATGTTTGACCCCGGCATCAGTAATTTTCTTCCCCAGACACCAAAAAAATCTTGATTTTTAAAAGCTATGAAAAACACCATTTTTAAGGACAAAATTCAACCCCGAATGTCATTCTGGTGTCTGTTTTTACATTTGGGTCAAAAAAAAATCACCTCCTGGGTACAAAAATCCCTGACCCCGGCATCAGGAATTTTCTTACCCGGCCACCAAAAAATTCGTGATTTTTAAAAGCTATGAAAAACACCATTTTTAAGGATGAAATTCAAGCCCGAATCTCATTCTGGCGTCCGTTTTTACATTTGGGTAAAAAAAAATTCACCTCCTGGGCAGAAAAATCCCTGACAGGAATTTTCTTCCCCAAACACGAAAAAAATCTTGATTTTTCAAAGCTATGAAAAACACCATTTTTAAGAATGAAATTCAACCCTGAATCTCATTCTGGTGTCCGTTTTTACATTTGGGTGGAAAAAAAATTTCACCTCCTGGGCACAAAAATCCCTGAATTTTCTTCCCCGGACACCAAAAATTCTTGATTTTTAAAAACTATGAAAAACAGCATTGTTAAGGAAGAAATTCAACCCGGAATCTAATTCTGCTGTCCATTTTTACATTTGGGTCAAAAAAATTTTTTCACCTCCTGAGCACAAAAATGTTTGACCCCGGCATCAGGAATTTTCTTCCCCAGACACCAAAAAAATCTTGATTTTTAAAAGCTATGAAAAACAACATTTTTAAGGATAAAATTCAACCCTGAATCTAATTCTGGCGTCCGTATTTACATTTGGGTCAAAAAAAAATTCACCTCCTGGGCAGAAAAATCCCTGACAGGAATTTTCTTCCCCAAACACCAAAAAAATCTTGATTTTTAAAAACTATGATAAACACCATTTTTAAGGACAAAATTCAACCCCGAATCTCATTCTGGTGTCCGTTTTTAGATTTGAGTCAAAAAAACTTTTTCATCTCCCGGGCACAAAAATCTCTGACTCCGGCATCAGGAATTTTCTTCCCCGGACACCAAAAAAATCTTGATTTTTAAAAACTATGATAAACACCATTTTTAAGGACAAAATTCAACCCCGAATGTCATTCTGGTGTCTGTTTTTACATTTGGGTGGAAAAAAAATTTCACCTCCTGGGTACAAAAATCCCTGACCCTTGGCATCATGAAATTTCTTCCCCGGACACCAAAGAAATTTTGATTTTTAAACACTATGAAAAACTGTTTTTAAGGACAAAATTCACCCCTGAATCTAATTCTGGTGTCCGTATTTACATTTGGGTCAAAAAAAAATTCATTTTTAAGGACAAAATTCAACCCCGAATCTCATTCTGCTGTCCGTTTTTAGATTTGAGTCAAAAAAACTTTTTCACCTCCCGGGCACAAAAATCTCTGACTCCGGCATCAGGAATTTTCTTCCCCGGACACCAAAAAAATCTTGATTTTTAAAAACTATGATAAACACCATTTTTAAGGACAAAATTCAACCCCGAATGTCATTCTGGTGTCTGTTTTTACATTTGGGTGGAAAAAAAATTTCACCTCCTGGGCACAAAAATCCCTGACCGCGGCATCAGGAATTTTCTTCCCTGGACACCAAAAAATTCTTGATTTTTAAAAACTATGAAAACACCATTTTTAAGGACAAAATTCAACCCTGAATCTAATTCGGGCATCCGTTTTTACATTTGGGTCAAAAAAAAATCACCTCCTAGGCACAAAAATCCCTGACCCCGGCATCAGGAATTTTCTTACCCGGCCACCAAAAAATTCGTGATTTTTAAAAGCTATGAAAAACACCATTTTTAAGGATGAAATTCAAGCCCGAATCTCATTCTGGTGTCCGTTTTTAGATTTGAGTCAAAAAACTTTTTCACTTCCTGGGCACAAAAATCCCTGACCCCGGCATCAGGAATTTTCATCCCCGGACACCAAAAAATTCTTGATTTTTCAAAGCTATGAAAAACACCATTTTTAAGAATGAAATTCAACCCTGAATCTCATTCTGGTGTCCGTTTTTACATTTGGGTGGAAAAAAAATTCACCTCCTGGGCACAAAAATCCCTGAATTTTCTTCCCCGGACACCAAAAATTCTTGATGTTTAAAAACTATGAAAAACAGCATTGTTAAGGAAGAAATTCAACCCGGAATCTAATTCTGCTGTCCATTTTTACATTTGGGTGAAAAAAAATTTTTCACCTCCTGGGCACAAAAATGTTTGACCCCGGCATCAGGAATTTTCTTCCCCAGACACCAAAAAAATCTTGATTTTTAAAAGCTATGAAAAACACCATTTTTAAGGACAAAATTCAACCCCGAATGTCATTCTGGTGTCTGTTTTTACATTTGGGTGGAAAAAAAATTTCACCTCCTGGGTACAAAAATCCCTGACCCTTGGCATCATGAAATTTCTTCCCCGGACACCAAAGAAATCTTGATTTTTAAACACTATGAAAAACACTGTTTTTAAGGACAAAATTCAACCCTGAATCTAATTCTGGCGTCCGTATTTACATTTGGGTCAAAAAAAAAATTCACCTCCTGGGCAGAAAAATCCCTGACTCCGGCAGCAGGAATTTTCTCCCCCAAACACGAAAAAAATCTTGATTTTTAAATGCTATGAAAAACAACATTTTTAAGGACAAAATTCAACCCCGAATCTCATTCTGCTGTCCGTTTTTAGATTTGAGTCAAAAAAACTTTTTCACCTCCCGGGCACAAAAATCTCTGACCCCGGCATCAGGAATTTTCTTCCCCAGAAACCAAAAAAATCTTGATTTTTAAAAGCTATGAAAAACAACATTTTTAAGGATAAAATTCAACCCTGAATCTAATTCTGGCGTCCGTATTTACATTTGGGTCAAAAAAAAATTCGCCTCCTGGGCAGAAAAATCCCTGACTCCGGCAGCAGGCATTTTCTCCCCCAAACACCAAAAAAATCTTTATTTTTAAATGCTATGAAAAACAACATTTTTAAGGACAAAATTCAACCCCGAATCTCATTCTGCTGTCCGTTTTTAGATTTGAGTCAAAAAAACTTTTTCACCTCCTGGGCACAAAAATCCCTGACCGCGGCATCAGGAATTTTCTTCCCTGGACACCAAAAAAATCTTGATTTTTAAAAACTATGATAAACACCATTTTTAAGGACAAAATTCAACCCCGAATGTCATTCTGGTGTCTGTTTTTACATTTGGGTGGAAAAAAAATTTCACCTCCTGGGTACAAAAATCCCTGACCCTTGGCATCATGAAATTTCTTCCCCGGACACCAAAGAAATCTTGATTTTTAAACACTATGAAAAACACTGTTTTTAAGGACAAAATTCAACCCTGAATCTAATTCTGGCGTCCGTATTTACATTTGGGTCAAAAAAAAAAATTCACCTCCTGGGCAGAAAAATCCCTGACTCCGGCAGCAGGAATTTTCTCCCCCAAACACGAAAAAAATCTTGATTTTTAAATGCTATGAAAAACACCATTTTTAAGGACAAAATTCAACCCCGAATCTCATTCTGCTGTCCGTTTTTAGATTTGAGTCAAAAAAACCTTTTCACCTCCCGGGCACAAAAATCTCTGACCCCGGCATCAGGAATTTTCTTCCCCAGACACCAAAAAAATCTTGATTTTTAAAAGCTATGAAAAACAACATTTTTAAGGATAAAATTCAACCCTGAATCTAATTCTGGCGTCCGTATTTACATTTGGGTCAAAAAAAAATTCGCCTCCTGGGCAGAAAAATCCCTGACTCCGGCACCACGAATTTTCTCCCCCAAACACCAAAAAAAATCTTTATTTTTAAATGCTATGAAAAACAACATTTTTAAGGACAAAATTCAACCCCGAATCTCATTCTGCTGTCCGTTTTTAGATTTGAGTCAAAAAAACTTTTTCACCTCCTGGGCACAAAAATCCCTGACCGCGGCATCAGGAATTTTCTTCCCTGGACACCAAAAAATTCTTGATTTTTAACAACTATGAAAACACCATTTTTAAGGATAAAATTCAACCCTGAATCTAATTCTGGCGTCCGTTTTTACATTTGGGTCAAAAAAAAATTCACCTCCTGGGCAGAAAAATCCCTGACAGGAATTTTCTTCCCCAAACACGAAAAAAATCTTGATTTTTCAAAGCTATGAAAAACACCATTTTTAAGAATGAAATTCAACCCTGAATCTCATTCTGGTGTCCGTTTTTACATTTGGGTGGAAAAAAAATTTCACCTCCTGGGCACAAAAATCCCTGAATTTTCTTCCCCGGACACCAAAAATTCTTGATTTTTAAAAACTATGAAAAACAGCATTGTTAAGGAAGATATTCAACCCGGAATCTAATTCTGCTGTCCATTTTTACATTTGGGTCAAAAAAATTTTTTCACCTCCTGAGCACAAAAATGTTTGACCCCGGCATCAGGAATTTTCTTCCCCAGACACCAAAAAAATCTTGATTTTTAAAAGCTATGAAAAACAACATTTTTAAGGATAAAATTCAACCCTGAATCTAATTCTGGCGTCCGTATTTACATTTGGGTCAAAAAAAAATTCACCTCCTGGGCAGAAAAATCCCTGACAGGAATTTTCTTCCCCAAACACCAAAAAAATCTTGATTTTTAAAAACTATGATAAACACCATTTTTAAGGACAAAATTCAACCCCGAATCTCATTCTGGTGTCCGTTTTTAGATTTGAGTCAAAAAAACTTTTTCATCTCCCGGGCACAAAAATCTCTGACTCCGGCATCAGGAATTTTCTTCCCCGGACACCAAAAAAATCTTGATTTTTAAAAACTATGATAAACACCATTTTTAAGGACAAAATTCAACCCCGAATGTCATTCTGGTGTCTGTTTTTACATTTGGGTGGAAAAAAAATTTCACCTCCTGGGTACAAAAATCCCTGACCCTTGGCATCATGAAATTTCTTCCCCGGACACCAAAGAAATTTTGATTTTTAAACACTATGAAAAACACTGTTTTTAAGGACAAAATTCACCCCTGAATCTAATTCTGGTGTCCGTATTTACATTTGGGTCAAAAAAAAAATTCATTTTTAAGGACAAAATTCAACCCCGAATCTCATTCTGCTGTCCGTTTTTAGATTTGAGTCAAAAAAACTTTTTCACCTCCCGGGCACAAAAATCTCTGACCCCGGCATCAGGAATTTTCTTCCCCAGAAACCAAAAAAATCTTGATTTTTAAAAGCTATGAAAAACAACATTTTTAAGGATAAAATTCAACCCTGAATCTAATTCTGGCGTTCGTATTTACATTTGGGTCAAAAAAAAATTCGCCTCCTGGGCAGAAAAATCCCTGACTCCGGCAGCAGACATTTTCTCCCCCAAACACCAAAAAAATCTTTATTTTTAAATGCTATGAAAAACAACATTTTTAAGGACAAAATTCAACCCCGAATCTCATTCTGCTGTCCGTTTTTAGATTTGAGTCAAAAAAACTTTTTCACCTCCTGGGCACAAAAATCCCTGACCGCGGCATCAGGAATTTTCTTCCCTGGACACCAAAAAAATCTTGATTTTTAAAAACTATGATAAACACCATTTTTAAGGACAAAATTCAACCCCGAATCTCATTCTGCTGTCCGTTTTTAGATTTGGGTCAAAAAAAAAATCACCTCCTGCGCACAAAAATCCCTGACCCCGGCATCAGGAATTTTCTTACCCGGCCACCAAAAAATTCGTGATTTTTAAAAGCTATGAAAAACACCATTTTTAAGGATGAAATTCAAGCCCGAATCCCATTCTGGTGTCCGTTTTTAGATTTGAGTCAAAAAAACTTTTTCACTTCCTGGGCACAAAAATCCCTGACCCCGGCATCACGAATTTTCTTCCCCGGACACCAAAAAATTCTTGATTTTTAAAAACTATGAAAAACAGCATTGTTAAGGAAGAAATTCAACCCGGAATCTAATTCTGCTGTCCATTTTTACATTTGGGTCAAAAAAAATTTTTCACCTCCTGGGCACAAAAATGTTTGACCCCGGCATCAGGAATTTTCTTCCCCAGACACCAAAAAAATCTTGATTTTTAAAAGCTATGAAAAACAACATTTTTAAGGATAAAATTCAACCCTGAATCTAATTCTGGCGTCCGTATTTACATTTGGGTCAAAAAAAAATTCGCCTCCTGGGCAGAAAAATCCCTGACTCCGGCAGCAGGAATTTTCTCCCCCAAACACGAAAAAAAGCTTGATTTTTAAATGCTATGAAAAACACCATTTTTAAGGACAAAATTCAACCCCGAATCTCATTCTGCTGTCCGTTTTTAGATTTGAGTCAAAAAAACTTTTTCACCTGCCGGGCACAAAAATCTCTGACCCCGGCATCAGGAATTTTCTTCCCCGGACACCAAAAAAATCTTGATTTTTAAAAACTATGATAAACACCATTTTTAAGGACAAAATTCAACCCCGAATGTCATTCTGGTGTCTGTTTTTACATTTGGGTGGAAAAAAAATTTCACCTCCTGGGTACAAAAATCCCTGACCGTTGGCATCATGAAATTTCTTCCCCGGACGCCAAAAAAATCTTGATTTTTAAACACTATGAAAAACACTGTTTTTAAGGACAAAATTCAACCCCGAATGTCATTCTGGTGTCTGTTTTTACATTTGGGTGGAAAAAAAATTTCACCTCCTGGGCACACAAAAATCCCTGACCCCGGCATCAGGAATTTTCTTCCCCAAACACGAAAAAAATCTTGATTTTTCAAAGCTATGAAAAACACCATTTTTAAGGACAAAATTCAACCCTGAATCTAATTCTGGTGTCCGTTTTTACATTTGGGTAAAAAAAAAATCACCTCCTGGGCAAAAAAATCCCTGACCCCAGCATCAGGAATTTTCTTACCCGGCCACCAAAAAATTCGTGATTTTTAAAAGCTATGAAAAACACCATTTTTAAGGATGAAATTCAAGCCCGAATCTCATTCTGGTGTCCGTTTTTAGATTTGAGTTAAAAAAACTTTTTAACTTCCTGGGCACAAAAATCCCTGACCCCGGCATCAGGAATTTTCTTCCCCGGACACCAAAAAATTCTTGATTTTTCAAAGCTATGAAAAACACCATTTTTAAGAATGAAATTCAACCCTGAATCTCATTCTGGTGTCCGTTTTTACATTTGGGTGGAAAAAAAATTCACCTCCTGGGCACAAAAATCCCTGAATTTTCTTCCCCGGACACCAAAAATTCTTGATGTTTAAAAACTATGAAAAACAGCATTGTTAAGGAAGAAATTCAACCCGGAATCTAATTCTGCTGTCCATTTTTACATTTGGGTCAAAAAAAAATTTTCACCTCCTGGGCACAAAAATGTTTGACCCCGGCATCAGGAATTATCTTCCCCAGACACCAAAAAAATCTTGATTTTTAAAAGCTATGAAAAACAACATTTTTAAGGATAAAATTCAACCCTGAATCTAATTCTGGGGTCCGTATTTACATTTGGGTCAAAAAAAAATTCGCCTCCTGGGCAGAAAAATCCCTGACTCCGGCAGCAGGAATTTTCTCCCCCAAACACGAAAAAAATCTTGATTTTTAAATGCTATGAAAAACACCATTTTTAAGGACAAAATTCAACCCCGAATCTCATTCTGCTGTCCGTTTTTAGATTTGAGTCAAAAAAACTTTTTCACCTCCTGGGCACAAAAATCCCTGACCGCGGCATCAGGAATTTTCTTCCCTGGACACCAAAAAATTCTTGATTTTTAAAAACTATGAAAACACCATTTTTAAGGACAAAATTCAACCCTGAATCTAATTCGGGCATCCGTTTTTACATTTGGGTCAAAAAAAAATCACCTCCTGGGCACAAAAATCCCTGACCCCGGCATCAGGAATTTTCTTACCCGGCCACCAAAAAATTCGTGATTTTTAAAAGCTATGAAAAACACCATTTTTAAGGATGAAATTCAAGCCCGAATCTCATTCTGGTGTCCGTTTTTAGATTTGAGTTAAAAAAACTTTTTAACTTCCTGGGCACAAAAATCCCTGACCCCGGCATCAGGAATTTTCTTCCCCGGACACCAAAAAATTCTTGATTTTTCAAAGCTATGAAAAACACCATTTTTAAGAATGAAATTCAACCCTGAATCTCATTCTGGTGTCCGTTTTTACATTTGGGTGGAAAAAAAATTCACCTCCTGGGCACAAAAATCCCTGAATTTTCTTCCCCGGACACCAAAAATTCTTGATGTTTAAAAACTATGAAAAACAGCATTGTTAAGGAAGAAATTCAACCCGGAATCTAATTCTGCTGTCCATTTTTACATTTGGGTCAAAAAAAAATTTTCACCTCCTGGGCACAAAAATGTTTGACCCCGGCATCAGGAATTATCTTCCCCAGACACCAAAAAAATCTTGATTTTTAAAAGCTATGAAAAACAACATTTTTAAGGATAAAATTCAACCCTGAATCTAATTCTGGGGTCCGTATTTACATTTGGGTCAAAAAAAAATTCGCCTCCTGGGCAGAAAAATCCCTGACTCCGGCAGCAGGAATTTTCTCCCCCAAACACGAAAAAAATCTTGATTTTTAAATGCTATGAAAAACACCATTTTTAAGGACAAAATTCAACCCCGAATCTCATTCTGCTGTCCGTTTTTAGATTTGAGTCAAAAAAACTTTTTCACCTCCTGGGCACAAAAATCCCTGACCGCGGCATCAGGAATTTTCTTCCCTGGACACCAAAAAATTCTTGATTTTTAAAAACTATGAAAACACCATTTTTAAGGACAAAATTCAACCCTGAATCTAATTCGGGCATCCGTTTTTACATTTGGGTCAAAAAAAAATCACCTCCTGAGCACAAAAATCCCTGACCCCGGCATCAGGAATTTTCTTACCCGGCCACCAAAAAATTCGTGATTTTTAAAAGCTATGAAAAACACCATTTTTAAGGATGAAATTCAAGCCCGAATCTCATTCTGGTGTCCGTTTTTAGATTTGAGTCAAAAAACTTTTTCACTTCCTGGGCACAAAAATCCCTGACCCCGGCATCAGGAATTTTCATCCCCGGACACCAAAAAATTCTTGATTTTTCAAAGCTATGAAAAACACCATTTTTAAGAATGAAATTCAACCCTGAATCTCATTCTGGTGTCCGTTTTTACATTTGGGTGGAAAAAAAATTCACCTCCTGGGCACAAAAATCCCTGAATTTTCTTCCCCGGACACCAAAAATTCTTGATGTTTAAAAACTATGAAAAACAGCATTGTTAAGGAAGAAATTCAACCCGGAATCTAATTCTGCTGTCCATTTTTACATTTGGGTGAAAAAAAATTTTTCACCTCCTGGGCACAAAAATGTTTGACCCCGGCATCAGGAATTTTCTTCCCCAGACACCAAAAAAATCTTGATTTTTAAAAGCTATGAAAAACACCATTTTTAAGGACAAAATTCAACCCCGAATGTCATTCTGGTGTCTGTTTTTACATTTGGGTCAAAAAAAAATCACCTCCTGGGTACAAAAATCCCTGACCCCGGCATCAGGAATTTTCTTACCCGGCCACCAAAAAATTCGTGATTTTTAAAAGCTATGAAAAACACCATTTTTAAGGATGAAATTCAAGCCCGAATCTCATTCTGGCGTCCGTTTTTACATTTGGGTCAAAAAAAAATTCACCTCCTGGGCAGAAAAATCCCTGACAGGAATTTTCTTCCCCAAACACGAAAAAAATCTTGTTTTTTCAAAGCTATGAAAAACACCATTTTTAAGAATGAAATTCAACCCTGAATCTCATTCTGGTGTCCGTTTTTACATTTGGGTGGAAAAAAAATTTCACCTCCTGGGCACAAAAATCCCTGAATTTTCTTCCCCGGACACCAAAAATTCTTGATTTTTAAAAACTATGAAAAACAGCATTGTTAAGGAAGAAATTCAACCCGGAATCTAATTCTGCTGTCCATTTTTACATTTGGGTCAAAAAAATTTTTTCACCTCCTGAGCACAAAAATGTTTGACCCCGGCATCAGGAATTTTCTTCCCCAGACACCAAAAAAATCTTGATTTTTAAAAGCTATGAAAAACAACATTTTTAAGGATAAAATTCAACCCTGAATCTAATTCTGGCGTCCGTATTTACATTTGGGTCAAAAAAAAATTCACCTCCTGGGCAGAAAAATCCCTGACAGGAATTTTCTTCCCCAAACACCAAAAAAATCTTGATTTTTAAAAACTATGATAAACACCATTTTTAAGGACAAAATTCAACCCCGAATCTCATTCTGGTGTCCGTTTTTAGATTTGAGTCAAAAAAACTTTTTCATCTCCCGGGCACAAAAATCTCTGACTCCGGCATCAGGAATTTTCTTCCCCGGACACCAAAAAAATCTTGATTTTTAAAAACTATGATAAACACCATTTTTAAGGACAAAATTCAACCCCGAATGTCATTCTGGTGTCTGTTTTTACATTTGGGTGGAAAAAAAATTTCACCTCCTGGGTACAAAAATCCCTGACCCTTGGCATCATGAAATTTCTTCCCCGGACACCAAAGAAATTTTGATTTTTAAACACTATGAAAAACACTGTTTTTAAGGACAAAATTCACCCCTGAATCTAATTCTGGTGTCCGTATTTACATTTGGGTCAAAAAAAAATTCATTTTTAAGGACAAAATTCAACCCCGAATCTCATTCTGCTGTCTGTTTTTAGATTTGAGTCAAAAAAACTTTTTCACCTCCCGGGCACAAAAATCTCTGACTCCGGCATCAGGAATTTTCTTCCCCGGACACCAAAAAAATCTTGATTTTTAAAAACTATGATAAACACCATTTTTAAGGACAAAATTCAACCCCGAATGTCATTCTGGTGTCTGTTTTTACATTTGGGTGGAAAAAAAATTTCACCTCCTGGGCACAAAAATCCCTGACCGCGGCATCAGGAATTTTCTTCCCTGGACACCAAAAAATTCTTGATTTTTAAAAACTATGAAAACACCATTTTTAAGGACAAAATTCAACCCTGAATCTAATTCGGGCATCCGTTTTTACATTTGGGTCAAAAAAAAATCACCTCCTAGGCACAAAAATCCCTGACCCCGGCATCAGGAATTTTCTTACCCGGCCACCAAAAAATTCGTGATTTTTAAAAGCTATGAAAAACACCATTTTTAAGGATGAAATTCAAGCCCGAATCTCATTCTGGTGTCCGTTTTTAGATTTGAGTCAAAAAACTTTTTCACTTCCTGGGCACAAAAATCCCTGACCCCGGCATCAGGAATTTTCATCCCCGGACACCAAAAAATTCTTGATTTTTCAAAGCTATGAAAAACACCATTTTTAAGAATGAAATTCAACCCTGAATCTCATTCTGGTGTCCGTTTTTACATTTGGGTGGAAAAAAAATTCACCTCCTGGGCACAAAAATCCCTGAATTTTCTTCCCCGGACACCAAAAATTCTTGATGTTTAAAAACTATGAAAAACAGCATTGTTAAGGAAGAAATTCAACCCCGAATGTCATTCTGCTGTCCGTTTTTAGATTTGAGTCAAAAAAACTTTTTCACCTCCTGGGCACAAAAATCCCTGACCGCGGCATCAGGAATTTTCTTCCCTGGACACCAAAAAAATCTTGATTTTTAAAAACTATGATAAACACCATTTTTAAGGACAAAATTCAACCCCGAATGTCATTCTGGTGTCTGTTTTTACATTTGGGTGGAAAAAAAATTTCACCTCCTGGGTACAAAAATCCCTGACCCTTGGCATCATGAAATTTCTTCCCCGGACACCAAAGAAATCTTGATTTTTAAACACTATGAAAAACACTGTTTTTAAGGACAAAATTCAACCCTGAATCTAATTCTGGCGTCCGTATTTACATTTGGGTCAAAAAAAAAATTCACCTCCTGGGCAGAAAAATCCCTGACTCCGGCAGCAGGAATTTTCTCCCCCAAACACGAAAAAAATCTTGATTTTTAAATGCTATGAAAAACACCATTTTTAAGGACAAAATTCAACCCCGAATCTCATTCTGCTGTCCGTTTTTAGATTTGAGTCAAAAAAACCTTTTCACCTCCCGGGCACAAAAATCTCTGACCCCGGCATCAGGAATTTTCTTCCCCAGACACCAAAAAAATCTT
The DNA here is from genome assembly GCF_964194415.1 of Vipera berus. Lineage (NCBI taxonomy): Eukaryota > Metazoa > Chordata > Lepidosauria > Squamata > Viperidae > Vipera > Vipera berus. Next base: position 132,465,781 of record NC_138203.1, read on the forward strand.
GATTTTTAAAAGCTATGAAAAACAACATTTTTAAGGATAAAATTCAACCCTGAATCTAATTCTGGCGTCCGTATTTACATTTGGGTCAAAAAAAAATTCGCCTCCTGGGCAGAAAAATCCCTGACTCCGGCACCACGAATTTTCTCCCCCAAACACCAAAAAAAATCTTTATTTTTAAATGCTATGAAAAACAACATTTTTAAGGACAAAATTCAACCCCGAATCTCATTCTGCTGTCCGTTTTTAGATTTGAGTCAAAAAAACTTTTTCACCTCCTGGGCACAAAAATCCCTGACCGCGGCATCAGGAATTTTCTTCCCTGGACACCAAAAAATTCTTGATTTTTAACAACTATGAAAACACCATTTTTAAGGATAAAATTCAACCCTGAATCTAATTCTGGCGTCCGTTTTTACATTTGGGTCAAAAAAAAATTCACCTCCTGGGCAGAAAAATCCCTGACAGGAATTTTCTTCCCCAAACACGAAAAAAATCTTGATTTTTCAAAGCTATGAAAAACACCATTTTTAAGAATGAAATTCAACCCTGAATCTCATTCTGGTGTCCGTTTTTACATTTGGGTGGAAAAAAAATTTCACCTCCTGGGCACAAAAATCCCTGAATTTTCTTCCCCGGACACCAAAAATTCTTGATTTTTAAAAACTATGAAAAACAGCATTGTTAAGGAAGAAATTCAACCCGGAATCTAATTCTGCTGTCCATTTTTACATTTGGGTCAAAAAAATTTTTTCACCTCCTGAGCACAAAAATGTTTGACCCCGGCATCAGGAATTTTCTTCCCCAGACACCAAAAAAATCTTGATTTTTAAAAGCTATGAAAAACAACATTTTTAAGGATAAAATTCAACCCTGAATCTAATTCTGGCGTCCGTATTTACATTTGGGTCAAAAAAAAAATTCACCTCCTGGGCAGAAAAATCCCTGACTCCGGCAGCAGGAATTTTCTCCCCCAAACACGAAAAAAATCTTGATTTTTAAATGCTATGAAAAACACCATTTTTAAGGACAAAATTCAACCCCGAATCTCATTCTGCTGTCCGTTTTTAGATTTGAGTCAAAAAAACTTTTTCACCTCCCGGGCACAAAAATCTCTGACCCCGGCATCAGGAATTTTCTTCCCCAGAAACCAAAAAAATCTTGATTTTTAAAAGCTATGAAAAACAACATTTTTAAGGATAAAATTCAACCCTGAATCTAATTCTGGCGTCCGTATTTACATTTGGGTCAAAAAAAAATTCGCCTCCTGGGCAGAAAAATCCCTGACTCCGGCAGCAGGCATTTTCTCCCCCAAACACCAAAAAAATCTTTATTTTTAAATGCTATGAAAAACAACATTTTTAAGGACAAAATTCAACCCTGAATCTCATTCTGCTGTCCGTTTTTAGATTTGAGTCAAAAAAACTTTTTCACCTCCTGGGCACAAAAATCCCTGACCGCGGCATCAGGAATTTTCTTCCCTGGACACCAAAAAAATCTTGATTTTTAAAAACTATGATAAACACCATTTTTAAGGACAAAATTCAACCCCGAATGTCATTCTGGTGTCTGTTTTTACATTTGGGTGGAAAAAAAATTTCACCTCCTGGGTACAAAAATCCCTGACCCTTGGCATCATGAAATTTCTTCCCCGGACACCAAAGAAATCTTGATTTTTAAACACTATGAAAAACACTGTTTTTAAGGACAAAATTCAACCCTTAATCTAATTCTGGCGTCCGTATTTACATTTGGGTCAAAAAAAAAATTCACCTCCTGGGCAGAAAAATCCCTGACTCCGGCAGCAGGAATTTTCTCCCCCAAACACGAAAAAAATCTTGATTTTTAAATGCTATGAAAAACACCATTTTTAAGGACAAAATTCAACCCCGAATCTCATTCTGCTGTCCGTTTTTAGATTTGAGTCAAAAAAACCTTTTCACCTCCCGGGCACAAAAATCTCTGACCCCGGCATCAGGAATTTTCTTCCCCAGACACCAAAAAAATCTTGATTTTTAAAAGCTATGAAAAACAACATTTTTAAGGATAAAATTCAACCCTGAATCTAATTCTGGCGTCCGTATTTACATTTGGGTCAAAAAAAAATTCGCCTCCTGGGCAGAAAAATCCCTGACTCCGGCAGCAGGAATTTTCTCCCCCAAACACCAAAAAAAATCTTTATTTTTAAATGCTATGAAAAACAACATTTTTAAGGACAAAATTCAACCCCGAATCTCATTCTGCTGTCCGTTTTTAGATTTGAGTCAAAAAAACTTTTTCACCTCCTGGGCACAAAAATCCCTGACCGCGGCATCAGGAATTTTCTTCCCTGGACACCAAAAAATTCTTGATTTTTAACAACTATGAAAACACCATTTTTAAGGATAAAATTCAACCCTGAATCTAATTCTGGCGTCCGTTTTTACATTTGGGTCAAAAAAAAATTCACCTCCTGGGCAGAAAAATCCCTGACAGGAATTTTCTTCCCCAAACACGAAAAAAATCTTGATTTTTCAAAGCTATGAAAAACACCATTTTTAAGAATGAAATTCAACCCTGAATCTCATTCTGGTGTCCGTTTTTACATTTGGGTGGAAAAAAAATTTCACCTCCTGGGCACAAAAATCCCTGAATTTTCTTCCCCGGACACCAAAAATTCTTGATTTTTAAAAACTATGAAAAACAGCATTGTTAAGGAAGAAATTCAACCCGGAATCTAATTCTGCTGTCCATTTTTACATTTGGGTCAAAAAATTTTTTTCACCTCCTGAGCACAAAAATGTTTGACCCCGGCATCAGGAATTTTCTTCCCTGGACACCAAAAAAATCTTGATTTTTAAAAACTATGATAAACACCATTTTTAAGGACAAAATTCAACCCCGAATGTCATTCTGGTGTCTGTTTTTACATTTGGGTGGAAAAAAAATTTCACCTCCTGGGTACAAAAATCCCTGACCCTTGGCATCATGAAATTTCTTCCCCGGACACCAAAGAAATCTTGATTTTTAAACACTATGAAAAACACTGTTTTTAAGGACAAAATTCAACCCTGAATCTCATTCTGCTGTCCGTTTTTAGATTTGAGTCAAAAAAACTTTTTCACCTCCTGGGCACAAAAATTCAACCCCGAATCTCATTCTGCTGTCCGTTTTTAGATTTGAGTCAAAAAAACTTTTTCACCTCCTGGGCACAAAAATCCCTGACCGCGGCATCAGGAATTTTCTTCCCTGGACACCAAAAAAATCTTGATTTTTAAAAACTATGATAAACACCATTTTTAAGGACAAAATTCAACCCCGAATGTCATTCTGGTGTCTGTTTTTACATTTGGGTGGAAAAAAAATTTCACCTCCTGGGTACAAAAATCCCTGACCCTTGGCATCATGAAATTTCTTCCCCGGACACCAAAGAAATCTTGATTTTTAAACACTATGAAAAACACTGTTTTTAAGGACAAAATTCAACCCTGAATCTAATTCTGGCGTCCGTATTTACATTTGGGTCAAAAAAAAAATTCACCTCCTGGGCAGAAAAATCCCTGACTCCGGCAGCAGGAATTTTCTCCCCCAAACACGAAAAAAATCTTGATTTTTAAATGCTATGAAAAACAACATTTTTAAGGACAAAATTCAACCCCGAATCTCATTCTGCTGTCCGTTTTTAGATTTGAGTCAAAAAAACTTTTTCACCTCCCGGGCACAAAAATCTCTGACCCCGGCATCAGGAATTTTCTTCCCCAGACACCAAAAAAATCTTGATTTTTAAAAGCTATGAAAAACAACATTTTTAAGGATAAAATTCAACCCTGAATCTAATTCTGGCGTCCGTATTTACATTTGGGTCAAAAAAAAATTCGCCTCCTGGGCAGAAAAATCCCTGACTCCGGCAGCAGGAATTTTCTCCCCCAAACACCAAAAAAATCTTTATTTTTAAATGCTATGAAAAACAACATTTTTAAGGACAAAATTCAACCCCGAATCTCATTCTGCTGTCCGTTTTTAGATTTGAGTCAAAAAAACTTTTTCACCTCCTGGGCACAAAAATCCCTGACCGCGGCATCAGGAATTTTCTTCCCTGGACACCAAAAAATTCTTGATTTTTAACAACTATGAAAACACCATTTTTAAGGATAAAATTCAACCCTGAATCTAATTCTGGCGTCCGTTTTTACATTTGGGTCAAAAAAAAATTCACCTCCTGGGCAGAAAAATCCGACAGGAATTTTCTTCCCCAAACACGAAAAAAATCTTGATTTTTCAAAGCTATGAAAAACACCATTTTTAAGGATAAAATTCAACCCTGAATCTAATTCTGGCGTCCGTATTTACATTTGGGTCAAAAAAAAAATTCACCTCCTGGGCAGAAAAATCCCTGACTCCGGCAGCAGGAATTTTCTCCCCCAAACACGAAAAAAATCTTGATTTTTAAATGCTATGAAAAACAACATTTTTAAGGACAAAATTCAACCCCGAATCTCATTCTGCTGTCCGTTTTTAGATTTGAGTCAAAAAAACTTTTTCACCTCCCGGGCACAAAAATCTCTGACCCCGGCATCAGGAATTTTCTTCCCCAGAAACCAAAAAAATCTTGATTTTTAAAAGCTATGAAAAACAACATTTTTAAGGATAAAATTCAACCCTGAATCTAATTCTGGCGTCCGTATTTACATTTGGGTCAAAAAAAAATTCGCCTCCTGGGCAGAAAAATCCGACAGGAATTTTCTTCCCCAAACACGAAAAAAATCTTGATTTTTCAAAGCTATGAAAAACACCATTTTTAAGAATGAAATTCAACCCTGAATCTCATTCTGGTGTCCGTTTTTACATTTGGGTGGAAAAAAAATTTCACCTCCTGGGCACAAAAATCCCTGAATTTTCTTCCCCGGACACCAAAAATTCTTGATTTTTAAAAACTATGAAAAACAGCATTGTTAAGGAAGAAATTCAACCCGGAATCTAATTCTGCTGTCCATTTTTACATTTGGGTCAAAAAAATTTTTTCACCTCTTGAGCACAAAAATGTTTGACCCCGGCATCAGGAATTTTCTTCCCCTGACACCAAAAAAATCTTGATTTTTAAAAGCTATGAAAAACAACATTTTTAAGGATAAAATTCAACCCTGAATCTAATTCTGGCGTCCGTATTTACATTTGGGTCAAAAAAAAATTCACCTCCTGGGCAGAAAAATCCCTGACTCCGGCAGCAGGAATTTTCTCCCCCAAACACGAAAAAAATCTTGATTTTTAAATGCTATGAAAAACACCATTTTTAAGGACAAAATTCAACCCCGAATCTCATTCTGCTGTCCGTTTTTAGATTTGAGTCAAAAAAACTTTTTCACCTCCCGGGCACAAAAATCTCTGACCCCGGCATCAGGAATTTTCTTCCCCAGAAACCAAAAAAATCTTGATTTTTAAAAGCTATGAAAAACAACATTTTTAAGGATAAAATTCAACCCTGAATCTAATTCTGGCGTCCGTATTTACATTTGGGTCAAAAAAAAATTCGCCTCCTGGGCAGAAAAATCCCTGACTCCGGCAGCAGGCATTTTCTCCCCCAAACACCAAAAAAATCTTTATTTTTAAATGCTATGAAAAACAACATTTTTAAGGACAAAATTCAACCCTGAATCTCATTCTGCTGTCCGTTTTTAGATTTGAGTCAAAAAAACTTTTTCACCTCCTGGGCACAAAAATCCCTGACCGCGGCATCAGGAATTTTCTTCCCTGGACACCAAAAAAATCTTGATTTTTAAAAACTATGATAAACACCATTTTTAAGGACAAAATTCAACCCCGAATGTCATTCTGGTGTCTGTTTTTACATTTGGGTGGAAAAAAAATTTCACCTCCTGGGTACAAAAATCCCTGACCCTTGGCATCATGAAATTTCTTCCCCGGACACCAAAGAAATCTTGATTTTTAAACACTATGAAAAACACTGTTTTTAAGGACAAAATTCAACCCTTAATCTAATTCTGGCGTCCGTATTTACATTTGGGTCAAAAAAAAAATTCACCTCCTGGGCAGAAAAATCCCTGACTCCGGCAGCAGGAATTTTCTCCCCCAAACACGAAAAAAATCTTGATTTTTAAATGCTATGAAAAACACCATTTTTAAGGACAAAATTCAACCCCGAATCTCATTCTGCTGTCCGTTTTTAGATTTGAGTCAAAAAAACCTTTTCACCTCCCGGGCACAAAAATCTCTGACCCCGGCATCAGGAATTTTCTTCCCCAGACACCAAAAAAATCTTGATTTTTAAAAGCTATGAAAAACAACATTTTTAAGGATAAAATTCAACCCTGAATCTAATTCTGGCGTCCGTATTTACATTTGGGTCAAAAAAAAATTCGCCTCCTGGGCAGAAAAATCCCTGACTCCGGCAGCAGGAATTTTCTCCCCCAAACACCAAAAAAAATCTTTATTTTTAAATGCTATGAAAAACAACATTTTTAAGGACAAAATTCAACCCCGAATCTCATTCTGCTGTCCGTTTTTAGATTTGAGTCAAAAAAACTTTTTCACCTCCTGGGCACAAAAATCCCTGACCGCGGCATCAGGAATTTTCTTCCCTGGACACCAAAAAATTCTTGATTTTTAACAACTATGAAAACACCATTTTTAAGGATAAAATTCAACCCTGAATCTAATTCTGGCGTCCGTTTTTACATTTGGGTCAAAAAAAAATTCACCTCCTGGGCAGAAAAATCCCTGACAGGAATTTTCTTCCCCAAACACGAAAAAAATCTTGATTTTTCAAAGCTATGAAAAACACCATTTTTAAGAATGAAATTCAACCCTGAATCTCATTCTGGTGTCCGTTTTTACATTTGGGTGGAAAAAAAATTTCACCTCCTGGGCACAAAAATCCCTGAATTTTCTTCCCCGGACACCAAAAATTCTTGATTTTTAAAAACTATGAAAAACAGCATTGTTAAGGAAGAAATTCAACCCGGAATCTAATTCTGCTGTCCATTTTTACATTTGGGTCAAAAAAAATTTTTCACCTCCTGAGCACAAAAATGTTTGACCCCGGCATCAGGAATTTTCTTCCCTGGACACCAAAAAAATCTTGATTTTTAAAAACTATGATAAACACCATTTTTAAGGACAAAATTCAACCCCGAATGTCATTCTGGTGTCTGTTTTTACATTTGGGTGGAAAAAAAATTTCACCTCCTGGGTACAAAAATCCCTGACCCTTGGCATCATGAAATTTCTTCCCCGGACACCAAAGAAATCTTGATTTTTAAACACTATGAAAAACACTGTTTTTAAGGACAAAATTCAACCCTTAATCTAATTCTGGCGTCCGTATTTACATTTGGGTCAAAAAAAAAATTCACCTCCTGGGCAGAAAAATCCCTGACTCCGGCAGCAGGAATTTTCTCCCCCAAACACGAAAAAAATCTTGATTTTTAAATGCTATGAAAAACACCATTTTTAAGGACAAAATTCAACCCCGAATCTCATTCTGCTGTCCGTTTTTAGATTTGAGTCAAAAAAACCTTTTCACCTCCCGGGCACAAAAATCTCTGACCCCGGCATCAGGAATTTTCTTCCCCAGACACCAAAAAAATCTTGATTTTTAAAAGCTATGAAAAACAACATTTTTAAGGATAAAATTCAACCCTGAATCTAATTCTGGCGTCCGTATTTACATTTGGGTCAAAAAAAAATTCGCCTCCTGGGCAGAAAAATCCCTGACTCCGGCAGCAGGAATTTTCTCCCCCAAACACCAAAAAAAATCTTTATTTTTAAATGCTATGAAAAACAACATTTTTAAGGACAAAATTCAACCCTGAATCTCATTCTGCTGTCCGTTTTTAGATTTGAGTCAAAAAAACTTTTTCACCTCCTGGGCACAAAAATCCCTGACCGCGGCATCAGGAATTTTCTTCCCTGGACACCAAAAAATTCTTGATTTTTAACAACTATGAAAACACCATTTTTAAGGATAAAATTCAACCCTGAATCTAATTCTGGCGTCCGTTTTTACATTTGGGTCAAAAAAAAATTCACCTCCTGGGCAGAAAAATCCCTGACAGGAATTTTCTTCCCCAAACACGAAAAAAATCTTGATTTTTCAAAGCTATGAAAAACACCATTTTTAAGAATGAAATTCAACCCTGAATCTCATTCTGGTGTCCGTTTTTACATTTGGGTGGAAAAAAAATTTCACCTCCTGGGCACAAAAATCCCTGAATTTTCTTCCCCGGACACCAAAAATTCTTGATTTTTAAAAACTATGAAAAACAGCATTGTTAAGGAAGAAATTCAACCCGGAATCTAATTCTGCTGTCCATTTTTACATTTGGGTCAAAAAATTTTTTTCACCTCCTGAGCACAAAAATGTTTGACCCCGGCATCAGGAATTTTCTTCCCTGGACACCAAAAAAATCTTGATTTTTAAAAACTATGATAAACACCATTTTTAAGGACAAAATTCAACCCCGAATGTCATTCTGGTGTCTGTTTTTACATTTGGGTGGAAAAAAAATTTCACCTCCTGGGTACAAAAATCCCTGACCCTTGGCATCATGAAATTTCTTCCCCGGACACCAAAGAAATCTTGATTTTTAAACACTATGAAAAACACTGTTTTTAAGGACAAAATTCAACCCTGAATCTCATTCTGCTGTCCGTTTTTAGATTTGAGTCAAAAAAACTTTTTCACCTCCTGGGCACAAAAATTCAACCCCGAATCTCATTCTGCTGTCCGTTTTTAGATTTGAGTCAAAAAAACTTTTTCACCTCCTGGGCACAAAAATCCCTGACCGCGGCATCAGGAATTTTCTTCCCTGGACACCAAAAAAATCTTGATTTTTAAAAACTATGATAAACACCATTTTTAAGGACAAAATTCAACCCCGAATGTCATTCTGGTGTCTGTTTTTACATTTGGGTGGAAAAAAAATTTCACCTCCTGGGTACAAAAATCCCTGACCCTTGGCATCATGAAATTTCTTCCCCGGACACCAAAGAAATCTTGATTTTTAAACACTATGAAAAACACTGTTTTTAAGGACAAAATTCAACCCTGAATCTAATTCTGGCGTCCGTATTTACATTTGGGTCAAAAAAAAAATTCACCTCCTGGGCAGAAAAATCCCTGACTCCGGCAGCAGGAATTTTCTCCCCCAAACACGAAAAAAATCTTGATTTTTAAATGCTATGAAAAACAACATTTTTAAGGACAAAATTCAACCCCGAATCTCATTCTGCTGTCCGTTTTTAGATTTGAGTCAAAAAAACTTTTTCACCTCCCGGGCACAAAAATCTCTGACCCCGGCATCAGGAATTTTCTTCCCCAGAAACCAAAAAAATCTTGATTTTTAAAAGCTATGAAAAACAACATTTTTAAGGATAAAATTCAACCCTGAATCTAATTCTGGCGTCCGTATTTACATTTGGGTCAAAAAAAAATTCGCCTCCTGGGCAGAAAAATCCGACAGGAATTTTCTTCCCCAAACACGAAAAAAATCTTGATTTTTCAAAGCTATGAAAAACACCATTTTTAAGAATGAAATTCAACCCTGAATCTCATTCTGGTGTCCGTTTTTACATTTGGGTGGAAAAAAAATTTCACCTCCTGGGCACAAAAATCCCTGAATTTTCTTCCCCGGACACCAAAAATTCTTGATTTTTAAAAACTATGAAAAACAGCATTGTTAAGGAAGAAATTCAACCCGGAATCTAATTCTGCTGTCCATTTTTACATTTGGGTCAAAAAAATTTTTTCACCTCCTGAGCACAAAAATGTTTGACCCCGGCATCAGGAATTTTCTTCCCCTGACACCAAAAAAATCTTGATTTTTAAAAGCTATGAAAAACAACATTTTTAAGGATAAAATTCAACCCTGAATCTAATTCTGGCGTCCGTATTTACATTTGGGTCAAAAAAAAAATTCACCTCCTGGGCAGAAAAATCCCTGACTCCGGCAGCAGGAATTTTCTCCCCCAAACACGAAAAAAATCTTGATTTTTAAATGCTATGAAAAACAACATTTTTAAGGACAAAATTCAACCCCGAATCTCATTCTGCTGTCCGTTTTTAGATTTGAGTCAAAAAAACTTTTTCACCTCCCGGGCACAAAAATCTCTGACCCCGGCATCAGGAATTTTCTTCCCCAGAAACCAAAAAAATCTTGATTTTTAAAAGCTATGAAAAACAACATTTTTAAGGATAAAATTCAACCCTGAATCTAATTCTGGCGTCCGTATTTACATTTGGGTCAAAAAAAAATTCGCCTCCTGGGCAGAAAAATCCCTGACTCCGGCAGCAGGCATTTTCTCCCCCAAACACCAAAAAAATCTTTATTTTTAAATGCTATGAAAAACAACATTTTTAAGGACAAAATTCAACCCCGAATCTCATTCTGCTGTCCGTTTTTAGATTTGAGTCAAAAAAACTTTTTCACCTCCTGGGCACAAAAATCCCTGACCGCGGCATCAGGAATTTTCTTCCCTGGACACCAAAAAAATCTTCATTTTTAAAAACTATGATAAACACCATTTTTAAGGACAAAATTCAACCCCGAATGTCATTCTGGTGTCTGTTTTTACATTTGGGTGGAAAAAAAATTTCACCTCCTGGGTACAAAAATCCCTGACCCTTGGCATCATGAAATTTCTTCCCCGGACACCAAAGAAATCTTGATTTTTAAACACTATGAAAAACACTGTTTTTAAGGACAAAATTCAACCCTGAATCTAATTCTGGCGTCCGTATTTACATTTGGGTCAAAAAAAAAATTCACCTCCTGGGCAGAAAAATCCCTGACTCCGGCAGCAGGAATTTTCTCCCCCAAACACGAAAAAAATCTTGATTTTTAAATGCTATGAAAAACACCATTTTTAAGGACAAAATTCAACCCCGAATCTCATTCTGCTGTCCGTTTTTAGATTTGAGTCAAAAAAACCTTTTCACCTCCCGGGCACAAAAATCTCTGACCCCGGCATCAGGAATTTTCTTCCCCAGACACCAAAAAAATCTTGATTTTTAAAAGCTATGAAAAACAACATTTTTAAGGATAAAATTCAACCCTGAATCTAATTCTGGCGTCCGTATTTACATTTGGGTCAAAAAAAAATTCGCCTCCTGGGCAGAAAAATCCCTGACTCCGGCAGCACGAATTTTCTCCCCCAAACACCAAAAAAAATCTTTATTTTTAAATGCTATGAAAAACAACATTTTTAAGGACAAAATTCAACCCCGAATCTCATTCTGCTGTCCGTTTTTAGATTTGAGTCAAAAAAACTTTTTCACCTCCTGGGCACAAAAATCCCTGACCGCGGCATCAGGAATTTTCTTCCCTGGACACCAAAAAATTCTTGATTTTTAACAACTATGAAAACACCATTTTTAAGGATAAAATTCAACCCTGAATCTAATTCTGGCGTCCGTTTTTACATTTGGGTCAAAAAAAAATTCACCTCCTGGGCAGAAAAATCCCTGACAGGAATTTTCTTCCCCAAACACGAAAAAAATCTTGATTTTTCAAAGCTATGAAAAACACCATTTTTAAGAATGAAATTCAACCCTGAATCTCATTCTGGTGTCCGTTTTTACATTTGGGTGGAAAAAAAATTTCACCTCCTGGGCACAAAAATCCCTGAATTTTCTTCCCCGGACACCAAAAATTCTTGATTTTTAAAAACTATGAAAAACAGCATTGTTAAGGAAGAAATTCAACCCGGAATCTAATTCTGCTGTCCATTTTTACATTTGGGTCAAAAAATTTTTTTCACCTCCTGAGCACAAAAATGTTTGACCCCGGCATCAGGAATTTTCTTCCCCAGACACCAAAAAAATCTTGATTTTTAAAAGCTATGAAAAACAACATTTTTAAGGATAAAATTCAACCCTGAATCTAATTCTGGCGTCCGTATTTACATTTGGGTCAAAAAAAAAATTCACCTCCTGGGCAGAAAAATCCCTGACTCCGGCAGCAGGAATTTTCTCCCCCAAACACGAAAAAAATCTTGATTTTTAAATGCTATGAAAAACACCATTTTTAAGGACAAAATTCAACCCCGAATCTCATTCTGCTGTCCGTTTTTAGATTTGAGTCAAAAAAACTTTTTCACCTCCCGGGCACAAAAATCTCTGACCCCGGCATCAGGAATTTTCTTCCCCAGAAACCAAAAAAATCTTGATTTTTAAAAGCTATGAAAAACAACATTTTTAAGGATAAAATTCAACCCTGAATCTAATTCTGGCGTCCGTATTTACATTTGGGTCAAAAAAAAATTCGCCTCCTGGGCAGAAAAATCCCTGACTCCGGCAGCAGGCATTTTCTCCCCCAAACACCAAAAAAATCTTTATTTTTAAATGCTATGAAAAACAACATTTTTAAGGACAAAATTCAACCCTGAATCTCATTCTGCTGTCCGTTTTTAGATTTGAGTCAAAAAAACTTTTTCACCTCCTGGGCACAAAAATCCCTGACCGCGGCATCAGGAATTTTCTTCCCTGGACACCAAAAAAATCTTGATTTTTAAAAACTATGATAAACACCATTTTTAAGGACAAAATTCAACCCCGAATGTCATTCTGGTGTCTGTTTTTACATTTGGGTGGAAAAAAAATTTCACCTCCTGGGTACAAAAATCCCTGACCCTTGGCATCATGAAATTTCTTCCCCGGACACCAAAGAAATCTTGATTTTTAAACACTATGAAAAACACTGTTTTTAAGGACAAAATTCAACCCTTAATCTAATTCTGGCGTCCGTATTTACATTTGGGTCAAAAAAAAAATTCACCTCCTGGGCAGAAAAATCCCTGACTCCGGCAGCAGGAATTTTCTCCCCCAAACACGAAAAAAATCTTGATTTTTAAATGCTATGAAAAACACCATTTTTAAGGACAAAATTCAACCCCGAATCTCATTCTGCTGTCCGTTTTTAGATTTGAGTCAAAAAAACCTTTTCACCTCCCGGGCACAAAAATCTCTGACCCCGGCATCAGGAATTTTCTTCCCCAGACACCAAAAAAATCTTGATTTTTAAAAGCTATGAAAAACAACATTTTTAAGGATAAAATTCAACCCTGAATCTAATTCTGGCGTCCGTATTTACATTTGGGTCAAAAAAAAATTCGCCTCCTGGGCAGAAAAATCCCTGACTCCGGCAGCAGGAATTTTCTCCCCCAAACACCAAAAAAAATCTTTATTTTTAAATGCTATGAAAAACAACATTTTTAAGGACAAAATTCAACCCCGAATCTCATTCTGCTGTCCGTTTTTAGATTTGAGTCAAAAAAACTTTTTCACCTCCTGGGCACAAAAATCCCTGACCGCGGCATCAGGAATTTTCTTCCCTGGACACCAAAAAATTCTTGATTTTTAACAACTATGAAAACACCATTTTTAAGGATAAAATTCAACCCTGAATCTAATTCTGGCGTCCGTTTTTACATTTGGGTCAAAAAAAAATTCACCTCCTGGGCAGAAAAATCCCTGACAGGAATTTTCTTCCCCAAACACGAAAAAAATCTTGATTTTTCAAAGCTATGAAAAACACCATTTTTAAGAATGAAATTCAACCCTGAATCTCATTCTGGTGTCCGTTTTTACATTTGGGTGGAAAAAAAATTTCACCTCCTGGGCACAAAAATCCCTGAATTTTCTTCCCCGGACACCAAAAATTCTTGATTTTTAAAAACTATGAAAAACAGCATTGTTAAGGAAGAAATTCAACCCGGAATCTAATTCTGCTGTCCATTTTTACATTTGGGTCAAAAAAAATTTTTCACCTCCTGAGCACAAAAATGTTTGACCCCGGCATCAGGAATTTTCTTCCCTGGACACCAAAAAAATCTTGATTTTTAAAAACTATGATAAACACCATTTTTAAGGACAAAATTCAACCCCGAATGTCATTCTGGTGTCTGTTTTTACATTTGGGTGGAAAAAAAATTTCACCTCCTGGGTACAAAAATCCCTGACCCTTGGCATCATGAAATTTCTTCCCCGGACACCAAAGAAATCTTGATTTTTAAACACTATGAAAAACACTGTTTTTAAGGACAAAATTCAACCCTTAATCTAATTCTGGCGTCCGTATTTACATTTGGGTCAAAAAAAAAATTCACCTCCTGGGCAGAAAAATCCCTGACTCCGGCAGCAGGAATTTTCTCCCCCAAACACGAAAAAAATCTTGATTTTTAAATGCTATGAAAAACACCATTTTTAAGGACAAAATTCAACCCCGAATCTCATTCTGCTGTCCGTTTTTAGATTTGAGTCAAAAAAACCTTTTCACCTCCCGGGCACAAAAATCTCTGACCCCGGCATCAGGAATTTTCTTCCCCAGACACCAAAAAAATCTTGATTTTTAAAAGCTATGAAAAACAACATTTTTAAGGATAAAATTCAACCCTGAATCTAATTCTGGCGTCCGTATTTACATTTGGGTCAAAAAAAAATTCGCCTCCTGGGCAGAAAAATCCCTGACTCCGGCAGCAGGAATTTTCTCCCCCAAACACCAAAAAAAATCTTTATTTTTAAATGCTATGAAAAACAACATTTTTAAGGACAAAATTCAACCCTGAATCTCATTCTGCTGTCCGTTTTTAGATTTGAGTCAAAAAAACTTTTTCACCTCCTGGGCACAAAAATCCCTGACCGCGGCATCAGGAATTTTCTTCCCTGGACACCAAAAAATTCTTGATTTTTAACAACTATGAAAACACCATTTTTAAGGATAAAATTCAACCCTGAATCTAATTCTGGCGTCCGTTTTTACATTTGGGTCAAAAAAAAATTCACCTCCTGGGCAGAAAAATCCCTGACAGGAATTTTCTTCCCCAAACACGAAAAAAATCTTGATTTTTCAAAGCTATGAAAAACACCATTTTTAAGAATGAAATTCAACCCTGAATCTCATTCTGGTGTCCGTTTTTACATTTGGGTGGAAAAGAAATTTCACCTCCTGGGCACAAAAATCCCTGAATTTTCTTCCCCGGACACCAAAAATTCTTGATTTTTAAAAACTATGAAAAACAGCATTGTTAAGGAAGAAATTCAACCCGGAATCTAATTCTGCTGTCCATTTTTACATTTGGGTCAAAAAATTTTTTTCACCTCCTGAGCACAAAAATGTTTGACCCCGGCATCAGGAATTTTCTTCCCTGGACACCAAAAAAATCTTGATTTTTAAAAACTATGATAAACACCATTTTTAAGGACAAAATTCAACCCCGAATGTCATTCTGGTGTCTGTTTTTACATTTGGGTGGAAAAAAAATTTCACCTCCTGGGTACAAAAATCCCTGACCCTTGGCATCATGAAATTTCTTCCCCGGACACCAAAGAAATCTTGATTTTTAAACACTATGAAAAACACTGTTTTTAAGGACAAAATTCAACCCTGAATCTCATTCTGCTGTCCGTTTTTAGATTTGAGTCAAAAAAACTTTTTCACCTCCTGGGCACAAAAATTCAACCCCGAATCTCATTCTGCTGTCCGTTTTTAGATTTGAGTCAAAAAAACTTTTTCACCTCCTGGGCACAAAAATCCCTGACCGCGGCATCAGGAATTTTCTTCCCTGGACACCAAAAAAATCTTGATTTTTAAAAACTATGATAAACACCATTTTTAAGGACAAAATTCAACCCCGAATGTCATTCTGGTGTCTGTTTTTACATTTGGGTGGAAAAAAAATTTCACCTCCTGGGTACAAAAATCCCTGACCCTTGGCATCATGAAATTTCTTCCCCGGACACCAAAGAAATCTTGATTTTTAAACACTATGAAAAACACTGTTTTTAAGGACAAAATTCAACCCTGAATCTAATTCTGGCGTCCGTATTTACATTTGGGTCAAAAAAAAAATTCACCTCCTGGGCAGAAAAATCCCTGACTCCGGCAGCAGGAATTTTCTCCCCCAAACACGAAAAAAATCTTGATTTTTAAATGCTATGAAAAACAACATTTTTAAGGACAAAATTCAACCCCGAATCTCATTCTGCTGTCCGTTTTTAGATTTGAGTCAAAAAAACTTTTTCACCTCCCGGGCACAAAAATCTCTGACCCCGGCATCAGGAATTTTCTTCCCCAGAAACCAAAAAAATCTTGATTTTTAAAAGCTATGAAAAACAACATTTTTAAGGATAAAATTCAACCCTGAATCTAATTCTGGCGTCCGTATTTACATTTGGGTCAAAAAAAAATTCGCCTCCTGGGCAGAAAAATCCGACAGGAATTTTCTTCCCCAAACACGAAAAAAATCTTGATTTTTCAAAGCTATGAAAAACACCATTTTTAAGAATGAAATTCAACCCTGAATCTCATTCTGGTGTCCGTTTTTACATTTGGGTGGAAAAAAAATTTCACCTCCTGGGCACAAAAATCCCTGAATTTTCTTCCCCGGACACCAAAAATTCTTGATTTTTAAAAACTATGAAAAACAGCATTGTTAAGGAAGAAATTCAACCCGGAATCTAATTCTGCTGTCCATTTTTACATTTGGGTCAAAAAAATTTTTTCACCTCCTGAGCACAAAAATGTTTGACCCCGGCATCAGGAATTTTCTTCCCCTGACACCAAAAAAATCTTGATTTTTAAAAGCTATGAAAAACAACATTTTTAAGGATAAAATTCAACCCTGAATCTAATTCTGGCGTCCGTATTTACATTTGGGTCAAAAAAAAAATTCACCTCCTGGGCAGAAAAATCCCTGACTCCGGCAGCAGGAATTTTCTCCCCCAAACACGAAAAAAATCTTGATTTTTAAATGCTATGAAAAACAACATTTTTAAGGACAAAATTCAACCCCGAATCTCATTCTGCTGTCCGTTTTTAGATTTGAGTCAAAAAAACTTTTTCACCTCCCGGGCACAAAAATCTCTGACCCCGGCATCAGGAATTTTCTTCCCCAGAAACCAAAAAAATCTTGATTTTTAAAAGCTATGAAAAACAACATTTTTAAGGATAAAATTCAACCCTGAATCTAATTCTGGCGTCCGTATTTACATTTGGGTCAAAAAAAAATTCGCCTCCTGGGCAGAAAAATCCCTGACTCCGGCAGCAGGCATTTTCTCCCCCAAACACCAAAAAAATCTTTATTTTTAAATGCTATGAAAAACAACATTTTTAAGGACAAAATTCAACCCCGAATCTCATTCTGCTGTCCGTTTTTAGATTTGAGTCAAAAAAACTTTTTCACCTCCTGGGCACAAAAATCCCTGACCGCGGCATCAGGAATTTTCTTCCCTGGACACCAAAAAAATCTTCATTTTTAAAAACTATGATAAACACCATTTTTAAGGACAAAATTCAACCCCGAATGTCATTCTGGTGTCTGTTTTTACATTTGGGTGGAAAAAAAATTTCACCTCCTGGGTACAAAAATCCCTGACCCTTGGCATCATGAAATTTCTTCCCCGGACACCAAAGAAATCTTGATTTTTAAACACTATGAAAAACACTGTTTTTAAGGACAAAATTCAACCCTGAATCTAATTCTGGCGTCCGTATTTACATTTGGGTCAAAAAAAAAATTCACCTCCTGGGCAGAAAAATCCCTGACTCCGGCAGCAGGAATTTTCTCCCCCAAACACGAAAAAAATCTTGATTTTTAAATGCTATGAAAAACACCATTTTTAAGGACAAAATTCAACCCCGAATCTCATTCTGCTGTCCGTTTTTAGATTTGAGTCAAAAAAACCTTTTCACCTCCCGGGCACAAAAATCTCTGACCCCGGCATCAGGAATTTTCTTCCCCAGACACCAAAAAAATCTTGATTTTTAAAAGCTATGAAAAACAACATTTTTAAGGATAAAATTCAACCCTGAATCTAATTCTGGCGTCCGTATTTACATTTGGGTCAAAAAAAAATTCGCCTCCTGGGCAGAAAAATCCCTGACTCCGGCAGCACGAATTTTCTCCCCCAAACACCAAAAAAAATCTTTATTTTTAAATGCTATGAAAAACAACATTTTTAAGGACAAAATTCAACCCCGAATCTCATTCTGCTGTCCGTTTTTAGATTTGAGTCAAAAAAACTTTTTCACCTCCTGGGCACAAAAATCCCTGACCGCGGCATCAGGAATTTTCTTCCCTGGACACCAAAAAATTCTTGATTTTTAACAACTATGAAAACACCATTTTTAAGGATAAAATTCAACCCTGAATCTAATTCTGGCGTCCGTTTTTACATTTGGGTCAAAAAAAAATTCACCTCCTGGGCAGAAAAATCCCTGACAGGAATTTTCTTCCCCAAACACGAAAAAAATCTTGATTTTTCAAAGCTATGAAAAACACCATTTTTAAGAATGAAATTCAACCCTGAATCTCATTCTGGTGTCCGTTTTTACATTTGGGTGGAAAAAAAATTTCACCTCCTGGGCACAAAAATCCCTGAATTTTCTTCCCCGGACACCAAAAATTCTTGATTTTTAAAAACTATGAAAAACAGCATTGTTAAGGAAGAAATTCAACCCGGAATCTAATTCTGCTGTCCATTTTTACATTTGGGTCAAAAAATTTTTTTCACCTCCTGAGCACAAAAATGTTTGACCCCGGCATCAGGAATTTTCTTCCCCAGACACCAAAAAAATCTTGATTTTTAAAAGCTATGAAAAACAACATTTTTAAGGATAAAATTCAACCCTGAATCTAATTCTGGCGTCCGTATTTACATTTGGGTCAAAAAAAAAATTCACCTCCTGGGCAGAAAAATCCCTGACAGGAATTTTCTTCCCCAAACACCAAAAATTCTTGATTTTTAAAAACTATGAAAAACAGCATTGTTAAGGAAGAAATTCAACCCGGAATCTAATTCTGCTGTCCATTTTTACATTTGGGTCAAAAAATTTTTTTCACCTCCTGAGCACAAAAATGTTTGACCCCGGCATCAGGAATTTTCTTCCCTGGACACCAAAAAAATCTTGATTTTTAAAAACTATGATAAACACCATTTTTAAGGACAAAATTCAACCCCGAATGTCATTCTGGTGTCTGTTTTTACATTTGGGTGGAAAAAAAATTTCACCTCCTGGGTACAAAAATCCCTGACCCTTGGCATCATGAAATTTCTTCCCCGGACACCAAAGAAATCTTGATTTTTAAACACTATGAAAAACACTGTTTTTAAGGACAAAATTCAACCCTGAATCTCATTCTGCTGTCCGTTTTTAGATTTGAGTCAAAAAAACTTTTTCACCTCCTGGGCACAAAAATTCAACCCCGAATCTCATTCTGCTGTCCGTTTTTAGATTTGAGTCAAAAAAACTTTTTCACCTCCTGGGCACAAAAATCCCTGACCGCGGCATCAGGAATTTTCTTCCCTGGACACCAAAAAAATCTTGATTTTTAAAAACTATGATAAACACCATTTTTAAGGACAAAATTCAACCCCGAATGTCATTCTGGTGTCTGTTTTTACATTTGGGTGGAAAAAAAATTTCACCTCCTGGGTACAAAAATCCCTGACCCTTGGCATCATGAAATTTCTTCCCCGGACACCAAAGAAATCTTGATTTTTAAACACTATGAAAAACACTGTTTTTAAGGACAAAATTCAACCCTGAATCTAATTCTGGCGTCCGTATTTACATTTGGGTCAAAAAAAAAATTCACCTCCTGGGCAGAAAAATCCCTGACTCCGGCAGCAGGAATTTTCTCCCCCAAACACGAAAAAAATCTTGATTTTTAAATGCTATGAAAAACAACATTTTTAAGGACAAAATTCAACCCCGAATCTCATTCTGCTGTCCGTTTTTAGATTTGAGTCAAAAAAACTTTTTCACCTCCCGGGCACAAAAATCTCTGACCCCGGCATCAGGAATTTTCTTCCCCAGAAACCAAAAAAATCTTGATTTTTAAAAGCTATGAAAAACAACATTTTTAAGGATAAAATTCAACCCTGAATCTAATTCTGGCGTCCGTATTTACATTTGGGTCAAAAAAAAATTCGCCTCCTGGGCAGAAAAATCCGACAGGAATTTTCTTCCCCAAACACGAAAAAAATCTTGATTTTTCAAAGCTATGAAAAACACCATTTTTAAGAATGAAATTCAACCCTGAATCTCATTCTGGTGTCCGTTTTTACATTTGGGTGGAAAAAAAATTTCACCTCCTGGGCACAAAAATCCCTGAATTTTCTTCCCCGGACACCAAAAATTCTTGATTTTTAAAAACTATGAAAAACAGCATTGTTAAGGAAGAAATTCAACCCGGAATCTAATTCTGCTGTCCATTTTTACATTTGGGTCAAAAAAATTTTTTCACCTCCTGAGCACAAAAATGTTTGACCCCGGCATCAGGAATTTTCTTCCCCTGACACCAAAAAAATCTTGATTTTTAAAAGCTATGAAAAACAACATTTTTAAGGATAAAATTCAACCCTGAATCTAATTCTGGCGTCCGTATTTACATTTGGGTCAAAAAAAAAATTCACCTCCTGGGCAGAAAAATCCCTGACTCCGGCAGCAGGAATTTTCTCCCCCAAACACGAAAAAAATCTTGATTTTTAAATGCTATGAAAAACAACATTTTTAAGGACAAAATTCAAC
The DNA here is from genome assembly GCF_964194415.1 of Vipera berus. Taxonomy (NCBI): domain Eukaryota; kingdom Metazoa; phylum Chordata; class Lepidosauria; order Squamata; family Viperidae; genus Vipera; species Vipera berus. Next base: position 132,486,303 of record NC_138203.1, read on the forward strand.
CCCGAATCTCATTCTGCTGTCCGTTTTTAGATTTGAGTCAAAAAAACTTTTTCACCTCCCGGGCACAAAAATCTCTGACCCCGGCATCAGGAATTTTCTTCCCCAGAAACCAAAAAAATCTTGATTTTTAAAAGCTATGAAAAACAACATTTTTAAGGATAAAATTCAACCCTGAATCTAATTCTGGCGTCCGTATTTACATTTGGGTCAAAAAAAAATTCGCCTCCTGGGCAGAAAAATCCCTGACTCCGGCAGCAGGCATTTTCTCCCCCAAACACCAAAAAAATCTTTATTTTTAAATGCTATGAAAAACAACATTTTTAAGGACAAAATTCAACCCCGAATCTCATTCTGCTGTCCGTTTTTAGATTTGAGTCAAAAAAACTTTTTCACCTCCTGGGCACAAAAATCCCTGACCGCGGCATCAGGAATTTTCTTCCCTGGACACCAAAAAAATCTTCATTTTTAAAAACTATGATAAACACCATTTTTAAGGACAAAATTCAACCCCGAATGTCATTCTGGTGTCTGTTTTTACATTTGGGTGGAAAAAAAATTTCACCTCCTGGGTACAAAAATCCCTGACCCTTGGCATCATGAAATTTCTTCCCCGGACACCAAAGAAATCTTGATTTTTAAACACTATGAAAAACACTGTTTTTAAGGACAAAATTCAACCCTGAATCTAATTCTGGCGTCCGTATTTACATTTGGGTCAAAAAAAAAATTCACCTCCTGGGCAGAAAAATCCCTGACTCCGGCAGCAGGAATTTTCTCCCCCAAACACGAAAAAAATCTTGATTTTTAAATGCTATGAAAAACACCATTTTTAAGGACAAAATTCAACCCCGAATCTCATTCTGCTGTCCGTTTTTAGATTTGAGTCAAAAAAACCTTTTCACCTCCCGGGCACAAAAATCTCTGACCCCGGCATCAGGAATTTTCTTCCCCAGACACCAAAAAAATCTTGATTTTTAAAAGCTATGAAAAACAACATTTTTAAGGATAAAATTCAACCCTGAATCTAATTCTGGCGTCCGTATTTACATTTGGGTCAAAAAAAAATTCGCCTCCTGGGCAGAAAAATCCCTGACTCCGGCAGCACGAATTTTCTCCCCCAAACACCAAAAAAAATCTTTATTTTTAAATGCTATGAAAAACAACATTTTTAAGGACAAAATTCAACCCCGAATCTCATTCTGCTGTCCGTTTTTAGATTTGAGTCAAAAAAACTTTTTCACCTCCTGGGCACAAAAATCCCTGACCGCGGCATCAGGAATTTTCTTCCCTGGACACCAAAAAATTCTTGATTTTTAACAACTATGAAAACACCATTTTTAAGGATAAAATTCAACCCTGAATCTAATTCTGGCGTCCGTTTTTACATTTGGGTCAAAAAAAAATTCACCTCCTGGGCAGAAAAATCCCTGACAGGAATTTTCTTCCCCAAACACGAAAAAAATCTTGATTTTTCAAAGCTATGAAAAACACCATTTTTAAGAATGAAATTCAACCCTGAATCTCATTCTGGTGTCCGTTTTTACATTTGGGTGGAAAAAAAATTTCACCTCCTGGGCACAAAAATCCCTGAATTTTCTTCCCCGGACACCAAAAATTCTTGATTTTTAAAAACTATGAAAAACAGCATTGTTAAGGAAGAAATTCAACCCGGAATCTAATTCTGCTGTCCATTTTTACATTTGGGTCAAAAAATTTTTTTCACCTCCTGAGCACAAAAATGTTTGACCCCGGCATCAGGAATTTTCTTCCCCAGACACCAAAAAAATCTTGATTTTTAAAAGCTATGAAAAACAACATTTTTAAGGATAAAATTCAACCCTGAATCTAATTCTGGCGTCCGTATTTACATTTGGGTCAAAAAAAAAATTCACCTCCTGGGCAGAAAAATCCCTGACAGGAATTTTCTTCCCCAAACACCAAAAAAATCTTGATTTTTAAAAACTATGATAAACACCATTTTTAAGGACAAAATTCAACCCCGAATCTCATTCTGGTGTCCGTTTTTAGATTTGAGTCAAAAAAACTTTTTCACCTCCCGGGCACAAAAATCTCTGACTCCGGCATCAGGAATTTTCTTCCCCGGACACCAAAAAAATCTTGATTTTTAAAAACTATGATAAACACCATTTTTAAGGACAAAATTCAACCCCGAATGTCATTCTGGTGTCTGTTTTTACATTTGGGTGGAAAAAAAATTTCACCTCCTGGGTACAAAAATCCCTGACCCTTGGCATCATGAAATTTCTTCCCCGGACACCAAAGAAATCTTGATTTTTAAACACTATGAAAAACACTGTTTATAAGGACAAAATTCACCCCTGAATCTAATTCTGGCGTCCGTATTTACATTTGGGTCAAAAAAAAAAATTCATTTTTAAGGACAAAATTCAACCCCGAATCTCATTCTGCTGTCCGTTTTTAGATTTGAGTCAAAAAAACTTTTTCACCTCCCGGGCATAAAAATCTCTGACCCCGGCATCAGGAATTTTCTTCCCCAGAAACCAAAAAAATCTTGATTTTTAAAAGCTATGAAAAACAACATTTTTAAGGATAAAATTCAACCCTGAATCTAATTCTGGCGTCCGTATTTACATTTGGGTCAAAAAAAAATTCGCCTCCTGGGCAGAAAAATCCCTGACTCCGGCAGCAGGCATTTTCTCCCCCAAACACCAAAAAAATCTTGATTTTTAAATGCTATGAAAAACAACATTTTTAAGGACAAAATTCAACCCCGAATCTCATTCTGCTGTCCGTTTTTAGATTTGAGTCAAAAAAACTTTTTCACCTCCCGGGCACAAAAATCTCTGACTCCGGCATCAGGAATTTACTTCCCCGGACACCAAAAAAATCTTGATTTTTAAAAACTATGATAAACACCATTTTTAAGGACAAAATTCAACCCCGAATGTCATTCTGGTGTCTGTTTTTACATTTGGGTGGAAAAAAAAATTCACCTCCTGGGTACAAAAATCCCTGACCCTTGGCATCATGAAATTTCTTCCCCGGACACCAAAGAAATCTTGATTTTTAAACACTATGAAAAACACTGTTTTTAAGGACAAAATTCAACCCTGAATCTAATTCTGGCGTCCGTATTTACATTTGGGTCAAAAAAAAAATTCACCTCCTGGGCAGAAAAATCCCTGACTCCGGCAGCAGGAATTTTCTCCCCCAAACACGAAAAAAATCTTGATTTTTAAATGCTATGAAAAACACCATTTTTAAGGACAAAATTCAACCCCGAATCTCATTCTGCTGTCCGTTTTTAGATTTGAGTCAAAAAAACCTTTTCACCTCCCGGGCACAAAAATCTCTGACCCCGGCATCAGGAATTTTCTTCCCCAGACACCAAAAAAATCTTGATTTTTAAAAGCTATGAAAAACAACATTTTTAAGGATAAAATTCAACCCTGAATCTAATTCTGGCTTCCGTATTTACATTTGGGTCAAAAAAAAATTCGCCTCCTGGGCAGAAAAATCCCTGACTCCGGCAGCAGGCATTTTCTCCCCCAAACACCAAAAAAAATCTTTATTTTTAAATGCTATGAAAAACAACATTTTTAAGGACAAAATTCAACCCCGAATCTCATTCTGCTGTCCGTTTTTAGATTTGAGTCAAAAAAACTTTTTCACCTCCTGGGCACAAAAATCCCTGACCGCGGCATCAGGAATTTTCTTCCCTGGACACCAAAAAATTCTTGATTTTTAACAACTATGAAAACACCATTTTTAAGGATAAAATTCAACCCTGAATCTAATTCTGGCGTCCGTTTTTACATTTGGGTCAAAAAAAAATTCACCTCCTGGGCAGAAAAATCCCTGACAGGAATTTTCTTCCCCAAACACGAAAAAAATCTTGATTTTTCAAAGCTATGAAAAACACCATTTTTAAGAATGAAATTCAACCCTGAATCTCATTCTGGTGTCCGTTTTTACATTTGGGTGGAAAAAAAATTTCACCTCCTGGGCACAAAAATCCCTGAATTTTCTTCCCCGGACACCAAAAATTCTTGATTTTTAAAAACTATGAAAAACAGCATTGTTAAGGAAGAAATTCAACCCGGAATCTAATTCTGCTGTCCATTTTTACATTTGGGTCAAAAAAAATTTTTCACCTCCTGAGCACAAAAATGTTTGACCCCGGCATCAGGAATTTTCTTCCCCAGACACCAAAAAAATCTTGATTTTTAAAAGCTATGAAAAACAACATTTTTAAGGATAAAATTCAACCCTGAATCTAATTCTGGCGTCCGTATTTACATTTGGGTCAAAAAAAAAATTCACCTCCTGGGCAGAAAAATCCCTGACAGGAATTTTCTTCCCCAAACACCAAAAAAATCTTGATTTTTAAAAACTATGATAAACACCATTTTTAAGGACAAAATTCAACCCCGAATCTCATTCTGGTGTCCGTTTTTAGATTTGAGTCAAAAAAACTTTTTCACCTCCCGGGCACAAAAATCTCTGACTCCGGCATCAGGAATTTTCTTCCCCGGACACCAAAAAAATCTTGATTTTTAAAAACTATGATAAACACCATTTTTAAGGACAAAATTCAACCCCGAATGTCATTCTGGTGTCTGTTTTTACATTTGGGTGGAAAAAAAATTTCACCTCCTGGGTACAAAAATCCCTGACCCTTGGCATCATGAAATTTCTTCCCCGGACACCAAAGAAATCTTGATTTTTAAACACTATGAAAAACACTGTTTTTAAGGACAAAATTCACCCCTGAATCTAATTCTGGCGTCCGTATTTACATTTGGGTCAAAAAAAAAATTCATTTTTAAGGACAAAATTCAACCCCGAATCTCATTCTGCTGTCCGTTTTTAGATTTGAGTCAAAAAAACTTTTTCACCTCCCGGGCATAAAAATCTCTGACCCCGGCATCAGGAATTTTCTTCCCCAGAAACCAAAAAAATCTTGATTTTTAAAAGCTATGAAAAACAACATTTTTAAGGATAAAATTCAACCCTGAATCTAATTCTGGCGTCCGTATTTACATTTGGGTCAAAAAAAAATTCGCCTCCTGGGCAGAAAAATCCCTGACTCCGGCAGCAGGCATTTTCTCCCCCAAACATCAAAAAAATCTTTATTTTTAAATGCTATGAAAAACAACATTTTTAAGGACAAAATTCAACCCCGAATCTCATTCTGCTGTCCGTTTTTAGATTTGAGTCAAAAAAACTTTTTCACCTCCTGGGCACAAAAATCCCTGACCGCGGCATCAGGAATTTTCTTCCCTGGACACCAAAAAAATCTTGATTTTTAAAAACTATGATAAACACCATTTTTAAGGACAAAATTCAACCCCGAATGTCATTCTGGTGTCTGTTTTTACATTTGGGTGGAAAAAAAATTTCACCTCCTGGGTACAAAAATCCCTGACCCTTGGCATCATGAAATTTCTTCCCCGGACACCAAAGAAATCTTGATTTTTAAACACTATGAAAAACACTGTTTTTAAGGACAAAATTCAACCCTGAATCTAATTCTGGCGTCCGTATTTACATTTGGGTCAAAAAAAAATTCACCTCCTGGGCAGAAAAATCCCTGACTCCGGCAGCAGGAATTTTCTCCCCCAAACACGAAAAAAATCTTGATTTTTAAATGCTATGAAAAACACCATTTTTAAGGACAAAATTCAACCCCGAATCTCATTCTGCTGTCCGTTTTTAGATTTGAGTCAAAAAAACTTTTTCACCTCCCGGGCACAAAAATCTCTGACCCCGGCATCAGGAATTTTCTTCCCCAGACACCAAAAAAATCTTGATTTTTAAAAGCTATGAAAAACAACATTTTTAAGGATAAAATTCAACCCTGAATCTAATTCTGGCGTCCGTATTTACATTTGGGTCAAAAAAAAATTCGCCTCCTGGGCAGAAAAATCCCTGACTCCGGCAGCAGGAATTTTCTCCCCCAAACACGAAAAAAATCTTGATTTTTAAATGCTATGAAAAACACCATTTTTAAGGACAAAATTCAACCCCGAATCTCATTCTGCTGTCCGTTTTTAGATTTGAGTCAAAAAAACTTTTTCACCTCCCGGGCACAAAAATCTCTGACTCCGGCATCAGGAATTTTCTTCCCCGGACACCAAAAAAATCTTGATTTTTAAAAACTATGATAAACACCATTTTTAAGGACAAAATTCAACCCCGAATGTCATTCTGGTGTCTGTTTTTACATTTGGGTGGAAAAAAAATTTCACCTCCTGGGTACAAAAATCCCTGACCCTTGGCATCATAAAATTTCTTCCCCGGACACCAAAAAAATCTTGATTTTTAAACACTATGAAAAACACTGTTTTTAAGGACAAAATTCAACCCTGAATCTAATTCTGGCATCCGTATTTACATTTGGGTCAAAAAAAAAATTCACCTCCTGGGCAGAAAAATCCCTGACTCCGGCAGCAGGAATTTTCTCCCCCAAACACGAAAAAAATCTTGATTTTTAAATGCTATGAAAAACACCATTTTTAAGGACAAAATTCAACCCCGAATCTCATTCTGGTGTCCGTTTTTAGATTTGAGTCAAAAAAACTTTTTCACCTCCTGGGCACAAAAATCCCTGACCGCGGCATCAGGAATTTTCTTCCCTGGACACCAAAAAAATCTTGATTTTTAAAAACTATGATAAACACCATTTTTAAGGACAAAATTCAACCCCGAATGTCATTCTGGTGTCTGTTTTTACATTTGGGTGGAAAAAAAATTTCACCTCCTGGGTACAAAAATCCCTGACCCTTGGCATCATGAAATTTCTTCCCCGGACACCAAAGAAATCTTGATTTTTAAACGCTATGAAAAACACTGTTTTTAAGGACAAAATTCAACCCTGAATCTAATTCTGGCGTCCGTATTTACATTTGGGTCAAAAAAAAAATTCACCTCCTGGGCAGAAAAATCCCTGACTCCGGCAGCAGGAATTTTCTCCCCCAAACACGAAAAAAATCTTGATTTTTAAATGCTATGAAAAACACCATTTTTAAGGACAAAATTCAACCCCGAATCTCATTCTGCTGTCCGTTTTTAGATTTGAGTCAAAAAAACTTTTTCACCTCCCGGGCACAAAAATCTCTGACCCCGGCATCAGGAATTTTCTTCCCCAGACACCAAAAAAATCTTGATTTTTAAAAGCTATGAAAAACAACATTTTTAAGGATAAAATTCAACCCTGAATCTAATTCTGGCGTCCGTATTTACATTTGGGTCAAAAAAAAATTCGACTCCTGGGCAGAAAAATCCCTGACTCCGGCAGCAGGAATTTTCTCCCCCAAACACCAAAAAAATCTTTATTTTTAAATGCTATGAAAAACAACATTTTTAAGGACAAAATTCAACCCCGAATCTCATTCTGCTGTCCGTTTTTAGATTTGAGTCAAAAAAACTTTTTCACCTCCTGGGCACAAAAATCCCTGACCGCGGCATCAGGAATTTTCTTCCCTGGACACCAAAAAAATCTTGATTTTTAAAAACTATGATAAACACCATTTTTAAGGACAAAATTCAACCCCGAATGTCATTCTGGTGTCTGTTTTTACATTTGGGTGGAAAAAAAATTTCACCTCCTGGGTACAAAAATCCCTGACCCTTGGCATCATGAAATTTCTTCCCCGGACACCAAAGAAATCTTGATTTTTAAACACTATGAAAAACACTGTTTTTAAGGACAAAATTCAACCCTGAATCTAATTCTGGCGTCCGTATTTACATTTGGGTCAAAAAAAAAATTCGCCTCCTGGGCAGAAAAATCCCTGACTCCGGCAGCAGGAATTTTCTCCCCCAAACACGAAAAAAATCTTGATTTTTAAATGCTATGAAAAACACCATTTTTAAGGACAAAATTCAACCCCGAATCTCATTCTGCTGTCCGTTTTTAGATTTGAGTCAAAAAAACTTTTTCACCTCCCGGGCACAAAAATCTCTGACCCCGGCATCAGGAATTTTCTTCCCCAGACACCAAAAAAATCTTGATTTTTAAAAGCTATGAAAAACAACATTTTTAAGGATAAAATTCAACCCTGAATCTAATTCTGGCGTCCGTATTTACATTTGGGTCAAAAAAAAATTCGCCTCCTGGGCAGAAAAATCCCTGACTCCGGCAGCAGGAATTTTCTCCCCCAAACACCAAAAAAATCTTTATTTTTAAATGCTATGAAAAACAACATTTTTAAGGACAAAATTCAACCCCGAATCTCATTCTGCTGTCCGTTTTTAGATTTGAGTCAAAAAAACTTTTTCACCTCCTGGGCACAAAAATCCCTGACCACGGCATCAGGAATTTTCTTCCCTGGACACCAAAAAATTCTTGATTTTTAAAAACTATGAAAAACACTGTTTTTAAGGACAAAATTCAACCCTGAATCTAATTCTGGCGTCCGTATTTACATTTGGGTCAAAAAAAAAAATTCACCTCCTGGGCAGAAAAATCCCTGACTCCGGCAGCAGGAATTTTCTCCCCCAAACACGAAAAAAATCTTGATTTTTAAATGCTATGAAAAACACCATTTTTAAGGACAAAATTCAACCCCGAATCTCATTCTGCTGTCCGTTTTTAGATTTGAGTCAAAAAAAACTTTTTCACCTCCCGGGCACAAAAATCTCTGACCCCGGCATCAGGAATTTTCTTCCCCGGACACCAAAAAAATCTTGATTTTTAAAAACTATGATAAACACCATTTTTAAGGACAAAATTCAACCCCGAATGTCATTCTGGTGTCTGTTTTTACCTTTGGGTGGAAAAAAAATTTCACCTCCTGGGTACAAAAATCCCTGACCCTTGGCATCATGAAATTTCTTCCCCGGACACCAAAAAAATCTTGATTTTTAAACACTATGAAAAACACTGTTTTTAAGGACAAAATTCAACCCTGAATCTAATTCTGGCGTCCGTATTTACATTTGGGTCAAAAAAAAAATTCACCTCCTGGGCAGAAAAATCCCTGACTCCGGCAGCAGGAATTTTCTCCCCCAAACACCAAAAAAATCTTTATTTTTAAATGCTATGAAAAACAACATTTTTAAGGACAAAATTCAACCCCGAATCTCATTCTGCTGTCCGTTTTTAGATTTGAGTCAAAAAAACTTTTTCACCTCCTGGGCACAAAAATCCCTGACCGCGGCATCAGGAATTTTCTTCCCTGGACACCAAAAAAATCTTGATTTTTAAAAACTATGATAAACACCATTTTTAAGGACAAAATTAAACCCCGAATGTCATTCTGGTGTCTGTTTTTACATTTGGGTGGAAAAAAAATTTCACCTCCTGGGTACAAAAATCCCTGACCCTTGGCATCATGAAATTTCTTCCCCGGACACCAAAGAAATCTTGATTTTTAAACACTATGAAAAACACTGTTTTTAAGGACAAAATTCAACCCTGAATCTAATTCTGGCGTCCGTATTTACATTTGGGTAAAAAAAAAATTCACCTCCTGGGCAGAAAAATCCCTGACTCCGGCAGCAGGAATTTTCTCCCCCAAACACGAAAAAAATCTTGATTTTTAAATGCTATGAAAAACACCATTTTTAAGGACAAAATTCAACCCCGAATCTCATTCTGCTGTCCATTTTTAGATTTGAGTCAAAAAAACTTTTTCACCTCCCGGGCACAAAAATCTCTGACCCCGGCATCAGGAATTTTCTTCCCCAGACACCAAAAAAATCTTGATTTTTAAAAACTATGATAAACACCATTTTTAAGGACAAAATTCAACCCCGAATGTCATTCTGGTGTCTGTTTTTACATTTGGGTGGAAAAAAAATTTCACCTCCTGGGTACAAAAATCCCTGACCCTTGGCATCATGAAATTTCTTCCCCGGACACCAAAGAAATCTTGATTTTTAAACGCTATGAAAAACACTGTTTTTAAGGACAAAATTCAACCCTGAATCTAATTCTGGCGTCCGTATTTACATTTGGGTCAAAAAAAAAATTCACCTCCTGGGCAGAAAAATCCCTGACTCCGGCAGCAGGAATTTTCTCCCCCAAACACGAAAAAAATCTTGATTTTTAAATGCTATGAAAAACACCATTTTTAAGGACAAAATTCAACCCCGAATCTCATTCTGCTGTCCGTTTTTAGATTTGAGTCAAAAAAACTTTTTCACCTCCCGGGCACAAAAATCTCTGACCCCGGCATCAGGAATTTTCTTCCCCAGACACCAAAAAAATCTTGATTTTTAAAAGCTATGAAAAACAACATTTTTAAGGATAAAATTCAACCCTGAATCTAATTCTGGCGTCCGTATTTACATTTGGGTCAAAAAAAAATTCGACTCCTGGGCAGAAAAATCCCTGACTCCGGCAGCAGGAATTTTCTCCCCCAAACACCAAAAAAATCTTTATTTTTAAATGCTATGAAAAACAACATTTTTAAGGACAAAATTCAACCCCGAATCTCATTCTGCTGTCCGTTTTTAGATTTGAGTCAAAAAAACTTTTTCACCTCCTGGGCACAAAAATCCCTGACCGCGGCATCAGGAATTTTCTTCCCTGGACACCAAAAAATTCTTGATTTTTAAACGCTATGAAAAACACTGTTTTTAAGGACAAAATTCAACCCTGAATCTAATTCTGGCGTCCGTATTTACATTTGGGTCAAAAAAAAAATTCACCTCCTGGGCAGAAAAATCCCTGACTCCGGCAGCAGGAATTTTCTCCCCCAAACACGAAAAAAATCTTGATTTTTAAATGCTATGAAAAACACCATTTTTAAGGACAAAATTCAACCCCGAATCTCATTCTGCTGTCCGTTTTTAGATTTGAGTCAAAAAAACTTTTTCACCTCCCGGGCACAAAAATCTCTGACCCCGGCATCAGGAATTTTCTTCCCCAGACACCAAAAAAATCTTGATTTTTAAAAGCTATGAAAAACAACATTTTTAAGGATAAAATTCAACCCTGAATCTAATTCTGGCGTCCGTATTTACATTTGGGTCAAAAAAAAATTCGACTCCTGGGCAGAAAAATCCCTGACTCCGGCAGCAGGAATTTTCTCCCCCAAACACCAAAAAAATCTTTATTTTTAAATGCTATGAAAAACAACATTTTTAAGGACAAAATTCAACCCCGAATCTCATTCTGCTGTCCGTTTTTAGATTTGAGTCAAAAAAACTTTTTCACCTCCTGGGCACAAAAATCCCTGACCGCGGCATCAGGAATTTTCTTCCCTGGACACCAAAAAATTCTTGATTTTTAAAAACTATGAAAAACACTGTTTTTAAGGACAAAATTCAACCCTGAATCTAATTCTGGCGTCCGTATTTACATTTGGGTCAAAAAAAAAAATTCACCTCCTGGGCAGAAAAATCCCTGACTCCGGCAGCAGGAATTTTCTCCCCCAAACACGAAAAAAATCTTGATTTTTAAATGCTATGAAAAACACCATTTTTAAGGACAAAATTCAACCCCGAATCTCATTCTGCTGTCCGTTTTTAGATTTGAGTCAAAAAAACTTTTTCACCTCCCGGGCACAAAAATCTCTGACCCCGGCATCAGGAATTTTCTTCCCCGGACACCAAAAAAATCTTGATTTTTAAAAACTATGATAAACACCATTTTTAAGGACAAAATTCAACCCCGAATGTCATTCTGGTGTCTGTTTTTACCTTTGGGTGGAAAAAAAATTTCACCTCCTGGGTACAAAAATCCCTGACCCTTGGCATCATGAAATTTCTTCCCCGGACACCAAAAAAATCTTGATTTTTAAACACTATGAAAAACACTGTTTTTAAGGACAAAATTCAACCCTGAATCTAATTCTGGCGTCCGTATTTACATTTGGGTCAAAAAAAAAATTCACCTCCTGGGCAGAAAAATCCCTGACTCCGGCAGCAGGCATTTTCTCCCCCAAACACCAAAAAAATCTTTATTTTTAAATGCTATGAAAAACAACATTTTTAAGGACAAAATTCAACCCCGAATCTCATTCTGCTGTCCGTTTTTAGATTTGAGTCAAAAAAACTTTTTCACCTCCTGGGCACAAAAATCCCTGACCGCGGCATCAGGAATTTTCTTCCCTGGACACCAAAAAAATCTTGATTTTTAAAAACTATGATAAACACCATTTTTAAGGACAAAATTCAACCCCGAATGTCATTCTGGTGTCTGTTTTTACATTTGGGTGGAAAAAAAATTTCACCTCCTGGGTACAAAAATCCCTGACCCTTGGCATCATGAAATTTCTTCCCCGGACACCAAAGAAATCTTGATTTTTAAACGCTATGAAAAACACTGTTTTTAAGGACAAAATTCAACCCTGAATCTAATTCTGGCGTCCGTATTTACATTTGGGTCAAAAAAAAAATTCACCTCCTGGGCAGAAAAATCCCTGACTCCGGCAGCAGGAATTTTCTCCCCCAAACACGAAAAAAATCTTGATTTTTAAATGCTATGAAAAACACCATTTTTAAGGACAAAATTCAACCCCGAATCTCATTCTGCTGTCCGTTTTTAGATTTGAGTCAAAAAAACTTTTTCACCTCCCGGGCACAAAAATCTCTGACCCCGGCATCAGGAATTTTCTTCCCCAGACACCAAAAAAATCTTGATTTTTAAAAGCTATGAAAAACAACATTTTTAAGGATAAAATTCAACCCTGAATCTAATTCTGGCGTCCGTATTTACATTTGGGTCAAAAAAAAATTCGACTCCTGGGCAGAAAAATCCCTGACTCCGGCAGCAGGAATTTTCTCCCCCAAACACCAAAAAAATCTTTATTTTTAAATGCTATGAAAAACAACATTTTTAAGGACAAAATTCAACCCCGAATCTCATTCTGCTGTCCGTTTTTAGATTTGAGTCAAAAAAACTTTTTCACCTCCTGGGCACAAAAATCCCTGACCGCGGCATCAGGAATTTTCTTCCCTGGACACCAAAAAAATCTTGATTTTTAAAAACTATGATAAACACCATTTTTAAGGACAAAATTCAACCCCGAATGTCATTCTGGTGTCTGTTTTTACATTTGGGTGGAAAAAAAATTTCACCTCCTGGGTACAAAAATCCCTGACCCTTGGCATCATGAAATTTCTTCCCCGGACACCAAAGAAATCTTGATTTTTAAACACTATGAAAAACACTGTTTTTAAGGACAAAATTCAACCCTGAATCTAATTCTGGCGTCCGTATTTACATTTGGGTCAAAAAAAAAATTCGCCTCCTGGGCAGAAAAATCCCTGACTCCGGCAGCAGGAATTTTCTCCCCCAAACACGAAAAAAATCTTGATTTTTAAATGCTATGAAAAACACCATTTTTAAGGACAAAATTCAACCCCGAATCTCATTCTGCTGTCCGTTTTTAGATTTGAGTCAAAAAAACTTTTTCACCTCCCGGGCACAAAAATCTCTGACCCCGGCATCAGGAATTTTCTTCCCCAGACAACAAAAAAATCTTGATTTTTAAAAGCTATGAAAAACAACATTTTTAAGGATAAAATTCAACCCTGAATCTAATTCTGGCGTCCGTATTTACATTTGGGTCAAAAAAAAATTCGCCTCCTGGGCAGAAAAATCCCTGACTCCGGCAGCAGGAATTTTCTCCCCCAAACACCAAAAAAATCTTTATTTTTAAATGCTATGAAAAACAACATTTTTAAGGACAAAATTCAACCCCGAATCTCATTCTGCTGTCCGTTTTTAGATTTGAGTCAAAAAAACTTTTTCACCTCCTGGGCACAAAAATCCCTGACCACGGCATCAGGAATTTTCTTCCCTGGACACCAAAAAATTCTTGATTTTTAAAAACTATGAAAAACACTGTTTTTAAGGACAAAATTCAACCCTGAATCTAATTCTGGCGTCCGTATTTACATTTGGGTCAAAAAAAAAAATTCACCTCCTGGGCAGAAAAATCCCTGACTCCGGCAGCAGGAATTTTCTCCCCCAAACACGAAAAAAATCTTGATTTTTAAATGCTATGAAAAACACCATTTTTAAGGACAAAATTCAACCCCGAATCTCATTCTGCTGTCCGTTTTTAGATTTGAGTCAAAAAAAACTTTTTCACCTCCCGGGCACAAAAATCTCTGACCCCGGCATCAGGAATTTTCTTCCCCGGACACCAAAAAAATCTTGATTTTTAAAAACTATGATAAACACCATTTTTAAGGACAAAATTCAACCCCGAATGTCATTCTGGTGTCTGTTTTTACCTTTGGGTGGAAAAAAAATTTCACCTCCTGGGTACAAAAATCCCTGACCCTTGGCATCATGAAATTTCTTCCCCGGACACCAAAAAAATCTTGATTTTTAAACACTATGAAAAACACTGTTTTTAAGGACAAAATTCAACCCTGAATCTAATTCTGGCGTCCGTATTTACATTTGGGTCAAAAAAAAAATTCACCTCCTGGGCAGAAAAATCCCTGACTCCGGCAGCAGGAATTTTCTCCCCCAAACACCAAAAAAATCTTTATTTTTAAATGCTATGAAAAACAACATTTTTAAGGACAAAATTCAACCCCGAATCTCATTCTGCTGTCCGTTTTTAGATTTGAGTCAAAAAAACTTTTTCACCTCCTGGGCACAAAAATCCCTGACCGCGGCATCAGGAATTTTCTTCCCTGGACACCAAAAAAATCTTGATTTTTAAAAACTATGATAAACACCATTTTTAAGGACAAAATTCAACCCCGAATGTCATTCTGGTGTCTGTTTTTACATTTGGGTGGAAAAAAAATTTCACCTCCTGGGTACAAAAATCCCTGACCCTTGGCATCATGAAATTTCTTCCCCGGACACCAAAGAAATCTTGATTTTTAAACACTATGAAAAACACTGTTTTTAAGGACAAAATTCAACCCTGAATCTAATTCTGGCGTCCGTATTTACATTTGGGTAAAAAAAAAATTCACCTCCTGGGCAGAAAAATCCCTGACTCCGGCAGCAGGAATTTTCTCCCCCAAACACGAAAAAAATCTTGATTTTTAAATGCTATGAAAAACACCATTTTTAAGGACAAAATTCAACCCCGAATCTCATTCTGCTGTCCATTTTTAGATTTGAGTCAAAAAAACTTTTTCACCTCCCGGGCACAAAAATCTCTGACCCCGGCATCAGGAATTTTCTTCCCCAGACACCAAAAAAATCTTGATTTTTAAAAACTATGATAAACACCATTTTTAAGGACAAAATTCAACCCCGAATGTCATTCTGGTGTCTGTTTTTACATTTGGGTGGAAAAAAAATTTCACCTCCTGGGTACAAAAATCCCTGACCCTTGGCATCATGAAATTTCTTCCCCGGACACCAAAGAAATCTTGATTTTTAAACGCTATGAAAAACACTGTTTTTAAGGACAAAATTCAACCCTGAATCTAATTCTGGCGTCCGTATTTACATTTGGGTCAAAAAAAAAATTCACCTCCTGGGCAGAAAAATCCCTGACTCCGGCAGCAGGAATTTTCTCCCCCAAACACGAAAAAAATCTTGATTTTTAAATGCTATGAAAAACACCATTTTTAAGGACAAAATTCAACCCCGAATCTCATTCTGCTGTCCGTTTTTAGATTTGAGTCAAAAAAACTTTTTCACCTCCCGGGCACAAAAATCTCTGACCCCGGCATCAGGAATTTTCTTCCCCAGACACCAAAAAAATCTTGATTTTTAAAAGCTATGAAAAACAACATTTTTAAGGATAAAATTCAACCCTGAATCTAATTCTGGCGTCCGTATTTACATTTGGGTCAAAAAAAAATTCGACTCCTGGGCAGAAAAATCCCTGACTCCGGCAGCAGGAATTTTCTCCCCCAAACACCAAAAAAATCTTTATTTTTAAATGCTATGAAAAACAACATTTTTAAGGACAAAATTCAACCCCGAATCTCATTCTGCTGTCCGTTTTTAGATTTGAGTCAAAAAAACTTTTTCACCTCCTGGGCACAAAAATCCCTGACCGCGGCATCAGGAATTTTCTTCCCTGGACACCAAAAAATTCTTGATTTTTAAAAACTATGAAAAACACTGTTTTTAAGGACAAAATTCAACCCTGAATCTAATTCTGGCGTCCGTATTTACATTTGGGTCAAAAAAAAAAATTCACCTCCTGGGCAGAAAAATCCCTGACTCCGGCAGCAGGAATTTTCTCCCCCAAACACGAAAAAAATCTTGATTTTTAAATGCTATGAAAAACACCATTTTTAAGGACAAAATTCAACCCCGAATCTCATTCTGCTGTCCGTTTTTAGATTTGAGTCAAAAAAACTTTTTCACCTCCCGGGCACAAAAATCTCTGACCCCGGCATCAGGAATTTTCTTCCCCGGACACCAAAAAAATCTTGATTTTTAAAAACTATGATAAACACCATTTTTAAGGACAAAATTCAACCCCGAATGTCATTCTGGTGTCTGTTTTTACCTTTGGGTGGAAAAAAAATTTCACCTCCTGGGTACAAAAATCCCTGACCCTTGGCATCATGAAATTTCTTCCCCGGACACCAAAAAAATCTTGATTTTTAAACACTATGAAAAACACTGTTTTTAAGGACAAAATTCAACCCTGAATCTAATTCTGGCGTCCGTATTTACATTTGGGTCAAAAAAAAAAATTCACCTCCTGGGCAGAAAAATCCCTGACTCCGGCAGCAGGCATTTTCTCCCCCAAACACCAAAAAAATCTTTATTTTTAAATGCTATGAAAAACAACATTTTTAAGGACAAAATTCAACCCCGAATCTCATTCTGCTGTCCGTTTTTAGATTTGAGTCAAAAAAACTTTTTCACCTCCTGGGCACAAAAATCCCTGACCGCGGCATCAGGAATTTTCTTCCCTGGACACCAAAAAAATCTTGATTTTTAAAAACTATGATAAACACCATTTTTAAGGACAAAATTCAACCCCGAATGTCATTCTGGTGTCTGTTTTTACATTTGGGTGAAAAAAAATTTCACCTCCTGGGTACAAAAATCCCTGACCCTTGGCATCATGAAATTTCTTCCCCGGACACCAAAGAAATCTTGATTTTTAAACACTATGAAAAACACTGTTTTTAAGGACAAAATTCAACCCTGAATCTAATTCTGGCGTCCGTATTTACATTTGGGTAAAAAAAAAATTCACCTCCTGGGCAGAAAAATCCCTGACTCCGGCAGCAGGAATTTTCTCCCCCAAACACGAAAAAAATCTTGATTTTTAAATGCTATGAAAAACACCATTTTTAAGGACAAAATTCAACCCCGAATCTCATTCTGCTGTCCATTTTTAGATTTGAGTCAAAAAAACTTTTTCACCTCCCGGGCACAAAAATCTCTGACCCCGGCATCAGGAATTTTCTTCCCCAGACACCAAAAAAATCTTGATTTTTAAAAGCTATGAAAAACAACATTTTTAAGGATAAAATTCAACCCTGAATCTAATTCTGGCGTCCGTATTTACATTTGGGTCAAAAAAAAATTCGCCTCCTGGGCAGAAAAATCCCTGACTCCGGCAGCAGGAATTTTCTCCCCCAAACACGAAAAAAATCTTGATTTTTAAATGCTATGAAAAACACCATTTTTAAGGACAAAATTCAACCCCGAATCTCATTGTGCTGTCCGTTTTTAGATTTGAGTCAAAAAAACTTTTTCACCTCCTGGGCACAAAAATCCCTGACCGCGGCATCAGGAATTTTCTTCCCTGGACACCAAAAAAATCTTGATTTTTAAAAACTATGATAAACACCATTTTTAAGGACAAAATTCAACCCGGAATGTCATTCTGGTGTCTGTTTTTACATTTGGGTGGAAAAAAAATTTCACCTCCTGGGTACAAAAATCCCTGACCCTTGGCATCATGAAATTTCTTCCCCGGACACCAAAGAAATCTTGATTTTTAAACGCTATGAAAAACACTGTTTTTAAGGACAAAATTCAACCCTGAATCTAATTCTGGCGTCCGTATTTACATTTGGGTCAAAAAAATAATTCACCTCCTGGGCAGAAAAATCCCTGACTCCGGCAGCAGGAATTTTCTCCCCCAAACACGAAAAAAATCTTGATTTTTAAATGCTATGAAAAACACCATTTTTAAGGACAAAATTCAACCCCGAATCTCATTCTGCTGTCCGTTTTTAGATTTGAGTCAAAAAAACTTTTTCACCTCCCGGGCACAAAAATCTCTGACCCCGGCATCAGGAATTTTCTTCCCCAGACACCAAAAAAATCTTGATTTTTAAAAGCTATGAAAAACAACATTTTTAAGGATAAAATTCAACCCTGAATCTAATTCTGGCGTCCGTATTTACATTTGGGTCAAAAAAAAATTCGACTCCTGGGCAGAAAAATCCCTGACTCCGGCAGCAGGAATTTTCTCCCCCAAACACCAAAAAAATCTTTATTTTTAAATGCTATGAAAAACAACATTTTTAAGGACAAAATTCAACCCCGAATCTCATTCTGCTGTCCGTTTTTAGATTTGAGTCAAAAAAACTTTTTCACCTCCTGGGCACAAAAATCCCTGACCGCGGCATCAGGAATTTTCTTCCCTGGACACCAAAAAAATCTTGATTTTTAAAAACTATGATAAACACCATTTTTAAGGACAAAATTCAACCCCGAATGTCATTCTGGTGTCTGTTTTTACATTTGGGTGGAAAAAAAATTTCACCTCCTGGGTACAAAAATCCCTGACCCTTGGCATCATGAAATTTCTTCCCCGGACACCAAAGAAATCTTGATTTTTAAACACTATGAAAAACACTGTTTTTAAGGACAAAATTCAACCCTGAATCTAATTCTGGCGTCCGTATTTACATTTGGGTCAAAAAAAAAATCGCCTCCTGGGCAGAACAATCCCTGACTCCGGCAGCAGGAATTTTCTCCCCCAAACACGAAAAAAATCTTGATTTTTAAATGCTATGAAAAACACCATTTTTAAGGACAAAATTCAACCCCGAATCTCATTCTGCTGTCCGTTTTTAGATTTGAGTCAAAAAAACTTTTTCACCTCCCGGGCACAAAAATCTCTGACCCCGGCATCAGGAATTTTCTTCCCCGGACACCAAAAAAATCTTGATTTTTAAAAACTATGATAAACACCATTTTTAAGGACAAAATTCAACCCCGAATGTCATTCTGGTGTCTGTTTTTACATTTGGGTGGAAAAAAAATTTCACCTCCTGGGTACAAAAATCCCTGACCCTTGGCATTATGAAATTTCTTCCCCGGACACCAAAGAAATCTTGATTTTTAAACACTATGAAAAACACTGTTTTTAAGGACAAAATTCAACCCTGAATCTAATTCTGGCGTCCGTATTTACATTTGGGTCAAAAAAAAAATTCACCTCCTGGGCAGAAAAATCCCTGACTCCGGCAGCAGGAATTTTCTCCCCCAAACACGAAAAAAATCTTGATTTTTAAATGCTATGAAAAACACCATTTTTAAGGACAAAATTCAACCCCGAATCTCATTCTGGTGTCCGTTTTTAGATTTGAGTCAAAAAAACTTTTTCACCTCCCGGGCACAAAAATCTCTGACTCCGGCATCAGGAATTTTCTTCCCCGGACACCAAAAAAATCTTGATTTTTAAAAACTATGATAAACACCATTTTTAAGGACAAAATTCAACCCCGAATCTCATTCTGCTGTCCGTTTTTAGATTTGAGTCAAAAAAACTTTTTCACCTCCCGGGCACAAAAATCTCTGACCCCGGCATCAGGAATTTTCTTTCCCAGACACCAAAAAAATCTTGATTTTTAAAAGCTATGAAAAACAACATTTTTAAGGATAAAATTCAACCCTGAATCTAATTCTGGCGTCCGTATTTACATTTGGGTCAAAAAAAAATTCGCCTCCTGGGCAGAAAAATCCCTGACTCCGGCAGCAGGAATTTTCTCCCCCAAACACCAAAAAAATTTTATTTTTAAATGCTATGAAAAACAACATTTTTAAGGACAAAATTCAACCCCGAATCTCATTCTGCTGTCCGTTTTTAGATTTGAGTCAAAAAAACTTTTTCACCTCCTGGGCACAAAAATCCCTGACCGCGGCATCAGGAATTTTCTTCCCTGGACACCAAAAAATTCTTGATTTTTAAAAACTATGAAAACACCATTTTTAAGGATAAAATTCAACCCTGAATCTAATTCTGGCGTCCGTTTTTACATTTGGGTCAAAAAAAAAATTCACCTCCTGGGCAGAAAAATCCCTGACAGGAATTTTCTTCCCCAAACACGAAAAAAATCTTGATTTTTCAAAGCTATGAAAAACACCATTTTTAAGAATGAAATTCAACCCTGAATCTCATTCTGGTGTCCGTTTTTACATTTGGGTGGAAAAAAAATTTCACCTCCTGGGCACAAAAATCCCTGAATTTTCTTCCCCGGACACCAAAAATTCTTGATTTTTAAAAACTATGAAAAACAGCATTGTTAAGGAAGAAATTCAACCCGGAATCTAATTCTGCTGTCCATTTATACATTTGGGTCAAAAAAATTTTTTCACCTCCTGAGCACAAAAATGTTTGACCCCGGCATCAGGAATTTTCTTCCCCAGACACCAAAAAAATCTTGATTTTTAAAAGCTATGAAAAACAACATTTTTAAGGATAAAATTCAACCCTGAATCTAATTCTGGCGTCCGTATTTACATTTGGGTCAAAAAAAAAATTCACCTCCTGGGCAGAAAAATCCCTGACTCCGGCAGCAGGAATTTTCTCCCCCAAACACGAAAAAAATCTTGATTTTTAAATGCTATGAAAAACACCATTTTTAAGGACAAAATTCAACCCCGAATCTCATTCTGCTGTCCGTTTTTAGATTTGAGTCAAAAAAACTTTTTCACCTCCCGGGCACAAAAATCTGACCCCGGCATCAGGAATTTTCTTCCCCAGACACCAAAAAAATCTTGATTTTTAAAAGCTATGAAAAACAACATTTTTAAGGATAAAATTCAACCCTGAATCTAATTCTGGCGTCCGTATTTACATTTGGGTAAAAAAAAAATTCGACTCCTGGGCAGAAAAATCCCTGACTCCGGCAGCAGGAATTTTCTCCCCCAAACACCAAAAAAATCTTTATTTTTAAATGCTATGAAAAACAACATTTTTAAGGACAAAATTCAACCCCGAATCTCATTCTGCTGTCCGTTTTTAGATTTGAGTCAAAAAAACTTTTTCACCTCCTGGGCACAAAAATCCCTGACCGCGGCATCAGGAATTTTCTTCCCTGGACACCAAAAAAATCTTGATTTTTATAAACTATGATAAACACCATTTTTAAGGACAAAATTCAACCCCGAATGTCATTCTGGTGTCTGTTTTTACATTTGGGTGGAAAAAAAATTTCACCTCCTGGGTACAAAAATCCCTGACCCTTGGCATTATGAAATTTCTTCCCCGGACACCAAAGAAATCTTGATTTTTAAACACTATGAAAAACACTGTTTTTAAGGACAAAATTCAACCCTGAATCTAATTCTGGCGTCCGTATTTACATTTGGGTCAAAAAAAAAATTCACCTCCTGGGCAGAAAAATCCCTGACTCCGGCAGCAGGAATTTTCTCCCCCAAACACGAAAAAAATCTTGATTTTTAAATGCTATGAAAAACACCATTTTTAAGGACAAAATTCAACCCCGAATCTCATTCTGGTGTCCGTTTTTAGATTTGAGTCAAAAAAACTTTTTCACCTCCCGGGCACAAAAATCTCTGACTCCGGCATCAGGAATTTTCTTCCCCGGACACCAAAAAAATCTTGATTTTTAAAAACTATGATAAACACCATTTTTAAGGACAAAATTCAACCCCGAATCTCATTCTGCTGTCCGTTTTTAGATTTGAGTCAAAAAAACTTTTTCACCTCCCGGGCACAAAAATCTCTGACCCCGGCATCAGGAATTTTCTTTCCCAGACACCAAAAAAATCTTGATTTTTAAAAGCTATGAAAAACAACATTTTTAAGGATAAAATTCAACCCTGAATCTAATTCTGGCGTCCGTATTTACATTTGGGTCAAAAAAAAATTCGCCTCCTGGGCAGAAAAATCCCTGACTCCGGCAGCAGGAATTTTCTCCCCCAAACACCAAAAAAATTTTATTTTTAAATGCTATGAAAAACAACATTTTTAAGGACAAAATTCAACCCCGAATCTCATTCTGCTGTCCGTTTTTAGATTTGAGTCAAAAAAACTTTTTCACCTCCTGGGCACAAAAATCCCTGATCAGGAATTTTCTTCCCTGGACACCAAAAAATTCTTGATTTTTAAAAACTATGAAAACACCATTTTTAAGGATAAAATTCAACCCTGAATCTAATTCTGGCGTCCGTTTTTACATTTGGGTCAAAAAAAAAATTCACCTCCTGGGCAGAAAAATCCCTGACAGGAATTTTCTTCCCCAAACACGAAAAAAATCTTGATTTTTCAAAGCTATGAAAAACACCATTTTTATGGATAAAATTCAACCCTGAATCTAATTCTGGCGTCCGTTTTTACATTTGGGTCAAAAAAAAAATTCACCTCCTGGGCAGAAAAATCCCTGACAGGAATTTTCTTCCCCAAACACGAAAAAAATCTTGATTTTTCAAAGCTATGAAAAACACCATTTTTAAGAATGAAATTCAACCCTGAATCTCATTCTGGTGTCCGTTTTTACATTTGGGTGGAAAAAAAATTTCACCTCTTGGGCACAAAAATCCCTGAATTTTCTTCCCCAGACACCAAAAAAATCTTGATTTTTAAAAGCTATGAAAAACAACATTTTTAAGGATAAAATTCAACCCTGAATCTAATTCTGGCGTCCGTATTTACATTTGGGTCAAAAAAAAATTCGACTCCTGGGCAGAAAAATCCCTGACTCCGGCAGCAGGAATTTTCTCCCCCAAACACCAAAAAAATCTTTATTTTTAAATGCTATGAAAAACAACATTTTTAAGGACAAAATTCAACCCCGAATCTCATTCTGCTGTCCGTTTTTAGATTTGAGTCAAAAAAACTTTTTCACCTCCTGGGCACAAAAATCCCTGACCGCGGCATCAGGAATTTTCTTCCCTGGACACCAAAAAAATCTTGATTTTTAAAAACTATGATAAACACCATTTTTAAGGACAAAATTCAACCCCGAATGTCATTCTGGTGTCTGTTTTTACATTTGGGTGGAAAAAAAATTTCACCTCCTGGGTACAAAAATCCCTGACCCTTGGCATCATGAAATTTCTTCCCCGGACACCAAAGAAATCTTGATTTTTAAACACTATGAAAAACACTGTTTTTAAGGACAAAATTCAACCCTGAATCTAATTCTGGCGTCCGTATTTACATTTGGGTCAAAAAAAAAATTCGCCTCCTGGGCAGAACAATCCCTGACTCCGGCAGCAGGAATTTTCTCCCCCAAACACGAAAAAAATCTTGATTTTTAAATGCTATGAAAAACACCATTTTTAAGGACAAAATTCAACCCCGAATCTCATTCTGCTGTCCGTTTTTAGATTTGAGTCAAAAAAACTTTTTCACCTCCCGGGCACAAAAATCTCTGACCCCGGCATCAGGAATTTTCTTCCCCGGACACCAAAAAAATCTTGATTTTTAAAAACTATGATAAACACCATTTTTAAGGACAAAATTCAACCCCGAATGTCATTCTGGTGTCTGTTTTTACATTTGGGTGGAAAAAAAATTTCACCTCCTGGGTACAAAAATCCCTGACCCTTGGCATTATGAAATTTCTTCCCCGGACACCAAAGAAATCTTGATTTTTAAACACTATGAAAAACACTGTTTTTAAGGACAAAATTCAACCCTGAATCTAATTCTGGCGTCCGTATTTACATTTCGGTCAAAAAAAAAATTCACCTCCTGGGCAGAAAAATCCCTGACTCCGGCAGCAGGAATTTTCTCCCCCAAACACGAAAAAAATCTTGATTTTTAAATGCTATGAAAAACACCATTTTTAAGGACAAAATTCAACCCCGAATCTCATTCTGCTGTCCGTTTTTAGATTTGAGTCAAAAAACTTTTTCACCTCCCGGGCACAAAAATCTCTGACCCCGGCATCAGGAATTTTCTTTCCCAGACACCAAAAAAATCTTGATTTTTAAAAGCTATGAAAAACAACATTTTTAAGGATAAAATTCAACCCTGAATCTAATTCTGGCGTCCGTATTTACATTTGGGTCAAAAAAAAATTCGCCTCCTGGGCAGAAAAATCCCTGACTCCGGCAGCAGGAATTTTCTCCCCCAAACACCAAAAAAATTTTATTTTTAAATGCTATGAAAAACAACATTTTTAAGGACAAAATTCAACCCCGAATCTCATTCTGCTGTCCGTTTTTAGATTTGAGTCAAAAAAACTTTTTCACCTCCTGGGCACAAAAATCCCTGACCGCGGCATCAGGAATTTTCTTCCCTGGACACCAAAAAATTCTTGATTTTTAAAAACTATGAAAACACCATTTTTAAGGATAAAATTCAACCCTGAATCTAATTCTGGCGTCCGTTTTTACATTTGGGTCAAAAAAAAAATTCACCTCCTGGGCAGAAAAATCCCTGACAGGAATTTTCTTCCCCAAACACGAAAAAAATCTTGATTTTTCAAAGCTATGAAAAACACCATTTTTAAGAATGAAATTCAACCCTGAATCTCATTCTGGTGTCCGTTTTTACATTTGGGTGGAAAAAAAATTTCACCTCCTGGGCACAAAAATCCCTGAATTTTCTTCCCCGGACACCAAAAATTCTTGATTTTTAAAAACTATGAAAAACAGCATTGTTAAGGAAGAAATTCAACCCGGAATCTAATTCTGCTGTCCATTTTTACATTTGGGTCAAAAAAAATTTTTCACCTCCTGAGCACAAAAATGTTTGACCCCGGCATCAGGAATTTTCTTCCCCAGACACCAAAAAAATCTTGATTTTTAAAAGCTATGAAAAACAACATTTTTAAGGATAAAATTCAACCCTGAATCTAATTCTGGCGTCCGTATTTACATTTGGGTCAAAAAAAAAATTCACCTCCTGGGCAGAAAAATCCCTGACTCCGGCAGCAGGAATTTTCTCCCCCAAACACGAAAAAAATCTTGATTTTTAAATGCTATGAAAAACACCATTTTTAAGGACAAAATTCAACCCCGAATCTCATTCTGCTGTCTGTTTTTAGATTTGAGTCAAAAAAACTTTTTCACCTCCCGGGCACAAAAATCTGACCCCGGCATCAGGAATTTTCTTCCCCAGACACCAAAAAAATCTTGATTTTTAAAAGCTATGAAAAACAACATTTTTAAGGATAAAATTCAACCCTGAATCTAATTCTGGCGTCCGTATTTACATTTGGGTCAAAAAAAAAATCGACTCCTGGGCAGAAAAATCCCTGACTCCGGCAGCAGGAATTTTCTCCCCCAAACACCAAAAAAATCTTTATTTTTAAATGTTATGAAAAACAACATTTTTAAGGACAAAATTCAACCCCGAATCTCATTCTGCTGTCCGTTTTTAGATTTGAGTCAAAAAAACTTTTTCACCTCCTGGGCACAAAAATCCCTGACCGCGGCATCAGGAATTTTCTTCCCTGGACACCAAAAAAATCTTGATTTTTAAAAACTATGATAAACACCATTTTTAAGGACAAAATTCAACCCCGAATGTCATTCTGGTGTCTGTTTTTACATTTGGGTGGAAAAAAAATTTCACCTCCTGGGTACAAAAATCCCTGACCCTTGGCATCATGAAATTTCTTCCCCGGACACCAAAGAAATCTTGATTTTTAAACACTATGAAAAACACTGTTTTTAAGGACAAAATTCAACCCTGAATCTAATTCTGGCGTCCGTATTTATATTTGGGTCAAAAAAAAAATTCGCCTCCTGGGCAGAACAATCCCTGACTCCGGCAGCAGGAATTTTCTCCCCCAAACACGAAAAAAATCTTGATTTTTAAATGCTATGAAAAACACCATTTTTAAGGACAAAATTCAACCCC
The DNA here is from genome assembly GCF_964194415.1 of Vipera berus. NCBI lineage: Eukaryota > Metazoa > Chordata > Lepidosauria > Squamata > Viperidae > Vipera > Vipera berus. The sequence goes on from NC_138203.1 coordinate 132,512,213, forward strand.
GAATCTCATTCTGCTGTCCGTTTTTAGATTTGAGTCAAAAAAACTTTTTCACCTCCCGGGCACAAAAATCTCTGACCCCGGCATCAGGAATTTTCTTCCCCGGACACCAAAAAAATCTTGATTTTTAAAACTATGATAAACACCATTTTTAAGGACAAAATTCAACCCCGAATGTCATTCTGGTGTCTGTTTTTACATTTGGGTGGAAAAAAAATTTCACCTCCTGGGTACAAAAATCCCTGACCCTTGGCATTATGAAATTTCTTCCCCGGACACCAAAGAAATCTTGATTTTTAAACACTATGAAAAACACTGTTTTTTAGGACAAAATTCAACCCTGAATCTAATTCTGGCGTCCGTATTTACATTTGGGTCAAAAAAAAAATTCACCTCCTGGGCAGAAAAATCCCTGACTCCGGCAGCAGGAATTTTCTCCCCCAAACACGAAAAAAATCTTGATTTTTAAATGCTATGAAAAACACCATTTTTAAGGACAAAATTCAACCCCGAATCTCATTCTGGTGTCCGTTTTTAGATTTGAGTCAAAAAAACTTTTTCACCTCCCGGGCACAAAAATCTCTGACTCCGGCATCAGGAATTTTCTTCCCCGGACACCAAAAAAATCTTGATTTTTAAAAACTATGATAAACACCATTTTTAAGGACAAAATTCAACCCCGAATGTCATTCTGGTGTCTGTTTTTACATTTGGGTGGAAAAAAAATTTCACCTCCTGGGTACAAAAATCCCTGACCCTTGGCATCATGAAATTTCTTCCCCGGACACCAAAGAAATCTTGATTTTTAAACACTATGAAAAACACTGTTTTTAAGGACAAAATTCAACCCTGAATCTAATTCTGGCGTCCGTATTTACATTTGGGTCAAAAAAAAAATTCGCCTCCTGGGCAGAACAATCCCTGACTCCGGCAGCAGGAATTTTCTCCCCCAAACACGAAAAAAATCTTGATTTTTAAATGCTATGAAAAACACCATTTTTAAGGACAAAATTCAACCCCGAATCTCATTCTGCTGTCCGTTTTTAGATTTGAGTCAAAAAAACTTTTTCACCTCCCGGGCACAAAAATCTCTGACCCCGGCATCAGGAATTTTCTTCCCCGGACACCAAAAAAATCTTGATTTTTAAAACTATGATAAACACCATTTTTAAGGACAAAATTCAACCCCGAATGTCATTCTGGTGTCTGTTTTTACATTTGGGTGGAAAAAAAATTTCACCTCCTGGGTACAAAAATCCCTGACCCTTGGCATTATGAAATTTCTTCCCCGGACACCAAAGAAATCTTGATTTTTAAACACTATGAAAAACTCTGTTTTTTAGGACAAAATTCAACCCTGAATCTAATTCTGGCGTCCGTATTTACATTTGGGTCAAAAAAAAAATTCACCTCCTGGGCAGAAAAATCCCTGACTCCGGCAGCAGGAATTTTCTCCCCCAAACACGAAAAAAATCTTGATTTTTAAATGCTATGAAAAACACCATTTTTAAGGACAAAATTCAACCCCGAATCTCATTCTGGTGTCCGTTTTTAGATTTGAGTCAAAAAAACTTTTTCACCTCCCGGGCACAAAAATCTCTGACTCCGGCATCAGGAATTTTCTTCCCCGGACACCAAAAAAATCTTGATTTTTAAAAACTATGATAAACACCATTTTTAAGGACAAAATTCAACCCCGAATCTCATTCTGCTGTCCGTTTTTAGATTTGAGTCAAAAAAACTTTTTCACCTCCCGGGCACAAAAATCTCTGACTCCGGCATCAGGAATTTTCTTCCCCAGACACCAAAAAAATCTTGATTTTTAAAAGCTATGAAAAACAACATTTTTAAGGATAAAATTCAACCCTGAATCTAATTCTGGCGTCCGTATTTACATTTGGGTCAAAAAAAAATTCGCCTCCTGGGCAGAAAAATCCCTGACTCCGGCAGCAGGAATTTTCTCCCCCAAACACGAAAAAAATCTTGATTTTTAAATGCTATGAAAAACACCATTTTTAAGGACAAAATTCAACCCCGAATCTCATTCTGCTGTCCGTTTTTAGATTTGAGTCAAAAAAACTTTTTCACCTCCCGGGCACAAAAATCTCTGACCCCGGCATCAGGAATTTTCTTCCCCGGACACCAAAAAAATCTTGATTTTTAAAAACTATGATAAACACCATTTTTAAGGACAAAATTCAACCCCGAATGTCATTCTGGTGTCTGTTTTTACATTTGGGTGGGAAAAAAATTTCACCTCCTGGGTACAAAAATCCCTGACCCTTGGCATCATAAAATTTCTTCCCCGGACACCAAAAAAATCTTGATTTTTAAACACTATGAAAAACACTGTTTTTAAGGACAAAATTCAACCCTGAATCTAATTCTGGCATCCGTATTTACATTTGGGTCAAAAAAAAAATTCACCTCCTGGGCAGAAAAATCCCTGACTCCGGCAGCAGGAATTTTCTCCCCCAAACACGAAAAAAATCTTGATTTTTAAATGCTATGAAAAACACCATTTTTAAGGACAAAATTCAACCCCGAATCTCATTCTGGTGTCCGTTTTTAGATTTGAGTCAAAAAAACTTTTTCACCTCCCGGGCACAAAAATCTCTGACTCCGGCATCAGGAATTTTCTTCCCCGGACACCAAAAAAATCTTGATTTTTAAAAACTATGATAAACACCATTTTTAAGGACAAAATTCAACCCCGAATCTCATTCTGCTGTCCGTTTTTAGATTTGAGTGAAAAAAACTTTTTCACCTCCCGGGCACAAAAATCTCTGACCCCGGCATCAGGAATTTTCTTCCCCAGACACCAAAAAAAATCTTGATTTTTAAAAGCTATGAAAAACAACATTTTTAAGGATAAAATTCAACCCTGAATCTAATTCTGGCGTCCGTATTTACATTTGGGTCAAAAAAAAAATTCGACTCCTGGGCAGAAAAATCCCTGACTCCGGCAGCAGGAATTTTCTCCCCCAAACACCAAAAAAATATTTATTTTTAAATGCTATGAAAAACAACATTTTTAAGGACAAAATTCAACCCCGAATCTCATTCTGCTGTCCGTTTTTAGATTTGAGTCAAAAAAACTTTTTCACCTCCTGGGCACAAAAATCCCTGACCGCGGCATCAGGAATTTTCTTCCCTGGACACCAAAAAAATCTTGATTTTTAAAAACTATGATAAACACCATTTTTAAGGACAAAATTCAACCCCGAATGTCATTCTGGTGTCTGTTTTTACATTTGGGTGGAAAAAAAATTTCACCTCCTGGGTACAAAAATCCCTGACCCTTGGCATCATGAAATTTCTTCCCCGGACACCAAAGAAATCTTGATTTTTAAACACTATGAAAAACACTGTTTTTAAGGACAAAATTCAACCCTGAATCTAATTCTGGCGTCCGTATTTACATTTGGGTCAAAAAAAAAATTCACCTCCTGGGCAGAAAAATCCCTGACTCCGGCAGCAGGAATTTTCTCCCCCAAACACGAAAAAAATCTTGATTTTTAAATGCTATGAAAAACACCATTTTTAAGGACAAAATTCAACCCCGAATCTCATTCTGCTGTCCGTTTTTAGATTTGAGTCAAAAAAACTTTTTCACCTCCCGGGCACAAAAATCTCTGACCCCAGCATCAGGAATTTTCTTCCCCAGACACCAAAAAAATCTTGATTTTTAAAAGCTATGAAAAACAACATTTTTAAGGATAAAATTCAACCCTGAATCTAATTCTGGCGTCCGTATTTACATTTGGGTCAAAAAAAAATTCGACTCCTGGGCAGAAAAATCGCTGACTCCGGCAGCAGGAATTTTCTCCCCCAAACACCAAAAAAATCTTTATTTTTAAATGCTATGAAACACAACATTTTTAAGGACAAAATTCAACCCTGAATCTCATTCTGCTGTCCGTTTTTAGATTTGAGTCAAAAAAACTTTTTCACCTCCTGGGCACAAAAATCCCTGACCGCGGCATCAGGAATTTTCTTCCCTGGACACCAAAAAAATCTTGATTTTTAAAAACTATGATAAACACCATTTTTAAGGACAAAATTCAACCCCGAATGTCATTCTGGTGTCTGTTTTTACATTTGGGTGGAAAAAAAATTTCACCTCCTGGGTACAAAAATCCCTGACCCTTGGCATCATGAAATTTCTTCCCCGGACACCAAAGAAATCTTGATTTTTAAACGCTATGAAAAACACTGTTTTTAAGGACAAAATTCAACCCTGAATCTAATTCTGGCGTCCGTATTTACATTTGGGTCAAAAAAAAAATTCACCTCCTGGGCAGAAAAATCCCTGACTCCGGCAGCAGGAATTTTCTCCCCCAAACACGAAAAAAATCTTGATTTTTAAATGCTATGAAAAACACCATTTTTAAGGACAAAATTCAACCCCGAATCTCATTCTGCTGTCCGTTTTTAGATTTGAGTCAAAAAAACTTTTTCACCTCCCGGGCACAAAAATCTCTGACCCCGGCATCAGGAATTTTCTTCCCCAGACACCAAAAAAATCTTGATTTTTAAAAGCTATGAAAAACAACATTTTTAAGGATAAAATTCAACCCTGAATCTAATTCTGGCGTCCGTATTTACATTTGGGTCAAAAAAAAATTCGACTCCTGGGCAGAAAAATCCCTGACTCCGGCAGCAGGAATTTTCTCCCCCAAACACCAAAAAAATCTTTATTTTTAAATGCTATGAAAAACAACATTTTTAAGGACAAAATTCAACCCCGAATCTCATTCTGCTGTCCATTTTTAGATTTGAGTCAAAAAAACTTTTTCACCTCCCGGGCACAAAAATCTCTGACCCCGGCATCAGGAATTTTCTTCCCCAGACACCAAAAAAATCTTGATTTTTAAAAGCTATGAAAAACAACATTTTTAAGGATAAAATTCAACCCTGAATCTAATTCTGGCGTCCGTATTTACATTTGGGTCAAAAAAAAATTCGACTCCTGGGCAGAAAAATCCCTGACTCCGGCAGCAGGAATTTTCTCCCCCAAACACCAAAAAAATCTTTATTTTTAAATGCTATGAAAAACAACATTTTTAAGGACAAAATTCAACCCCGAATCTCATTCTGCTGTCCGTTTTTAGATTTGAGTCAAAAAAACTTTTTCACCTCCTGGGCACAAAAATCCCTGACCACGGCATCAGGAATTTTCTTCCCTGGACACCAAAAAATTCTTGATTTTTAAAAACTATGAAAAACACTGTTTTTAAGGACAAAATTCAACCCTGAATCTAATTCTGGCGTCCGTATTTACATTTGGGTCAAAAAAAAAAATTCACCTCCTGGGCAGAAAAATCCCTGACTCCGGCAGCAGGAATTTTCTCCCCCAAACACGAAAAAAATCTTGATTTTTAAATGCTATGAAAAACACCATTTTTAAGGACAAAATTCAATCCCGAATCTCATTCTGCTGTCCGTTTTTAGATTTGAGTCAAAAAAACTTTTTCACCTCCCGGGCACAAAAATCTCTGACCCCGGCATCAGGAATTTTCTTCCCCGGACACCAAAAAAATCTTGATTTTTAAAAACTATGATAAACACCATTTTTAAGGACAAAATTCAACCCCGAATGTCATTCTGGTGTCTGTTTTTACCTTTGGGTGGAAAAAAAATTTCACCTCCTGGGTACAAAAATCCCTGACCCTTGGCATCATGAAATTTCTTCCCCGGACACCAAAAAAATCTTGATTTTTAAAAACTATGAAAAACACTGTTTTTAAGGACAAAATTCAACCCTGAATCTAATTCTGGCGTCCGTATTTACATTTGGGTCAAAAAAAAAAATTCACCTCCTGGGCAGAAAAATCCCTGACTCCGGCAGCAGGAATTTTCTCCCCCAAACACGAAAAAAATCTTGATTTTTAAATGCTATGAAAAACACCATTTTTAAGGACAAAATTCAACCCCGAATCTCATTCTGCTGTCCGTTTTTAGATTTGAGTCAAAAAAAACTTTTTCACCTCCCGGGCACAAAAATCTCTGACCCCGGCATCAGGAATTTTCTTCCCCGGACACCAAAAAAATCTTGATTTTTAAAAACTATGATAAACACCATTTTTAAGGACAAAATTCAACCCCGAATGTCATTCTGGTGTCTGTTTTTACCTTTGGGTGGAAAAAAAATTTCACCTCCTGGGTACAAAAATCCCTGACCCTTGGCATCATGAAATTTCTTCCCCGGACACCAAAAAAATCTTGATTTTTAAACACTATGAAAAACACTGTTTTTAAGGACAAAATTCAACCCTGAATCTAATTCTGGCGTCCGTATTTACATTTGGGTCAAAAAAAAAATTCACCTCCTGGGCAGAAAAATCCCTGACTCCGGCAGCAGGAATTTTCTCCCCCAAACACCAAAAAAATCTTTATTTTTAAATGCTATGAAAAACAACATTTTTAAGGACAAAATTCAACCCCGAATCTCATTCTGCTGTCCGTTTTTAGATTTGAGTCAAAAAAACTTTTTCACCTCCTGGGCACAAAAATCCCTGACCGCGGCATCAGGAATTTTCTTCCCTGGACACCAAAAAAATCTTGATTTTTAAAAACTATGATAAACACCATTTTTAAGGACAAAATTCAACCCCGAATGTCATTCTGGTGTCTGTTTTTACATTTGGGTGGAAAAAAAATTTCACCTCCTGGGTACAAAAATCCCTGACCCTTGGCATCATGAAATTTCTTCCCCGGACACCAAAGAAATCTTGATTTTTAAACACTATGAAAAACACTGTTTTTAAGGACAAAATTCAACCCTGAATCTAATTCTGGCGTCCGTATTTACATTTGGGTAAAAAAAAAATTCACCTCCTGGGCAGAAAAATCCCTGACTCCGGCAGCAGGAATTTTCTCCCCCAAACACGAAAAAAATCTTGATTTTTAAATGCTATGAAAAACACCATTTTTAAGGACAAAATTCAACCCCGAATCTCATTCTGCTGTCCATTTTTAGATTTGAGTCAAAAAAACTTTTTCACCTCCCGGGCACAAAAATCTCTGACCCCGGCATCAGGAATTTTCTTCCCCAGACACCAAAAAAATCTTGATTTTTAAAAGCTATGAAAAACAACATTTTTAAGGATAAAATTCAACCCTGAATCTAATTCTGGCGTCCGTATTTACATTTGGGTCAAAAAAAAATTCGCCTCCTGGGCAGAAAAATCCCTGACTCCGGCAGCAGGAATTTTCTCCCCCAAACACGAAAAAAATCTTGATTTTTAAATGCTATGAAAAACACCATTTTTAAGGACAAAATTCAACCCCGAATCTCATTCTGCTGTCCGTTTTTAGATTTGAGTCAAAAAAACTTTTTCACCTCCTGGGCACAAAAATCCCTGACCGCGGCATCAGGAATTTTCTTCCCTGGACACCAAAAAAATCTTGATTTTTAAAAACTATGATAAACACCATTTTTAAGGACAAAATTCAACCCGGAATGTCATTCTGGTGTCTGTTTTTACATTTGGGTGGAAAAAAAATTTCACCTCCTGGGTACAAAAATCCCTGACCCTTGGCATCATGAAATTTCTTCCCCGGACACCAAAGAAATCTTGATTTTTAAACGCTATGAAAAACACTGTTTTTAAGGACAAAATTCAACCCTGAATCTAATTCTGGCGTCCGTATTTACATTTGGGTCAAAAAAAAAATTCACCTCCAGGGCAGAAAAATCCCTGACTCCGGCAGCAGGAATTTTCTCCCCCAAACACGAAAAAAATCTTGATTTTTAAATGCTATGAAAAACACCATTTTTAAGGACAAAATTCAACCCCGAATCTCATTCTGCTGTCCGTTTTTAGATTTGAGTCAAAAAAACTTTTTCACCTCCCGGGCACAAAAATCTCTGACCCCGGCATCAGGAATTTTCTTCCCCAGACACCAAAAAAATCTTGATTTTTAAAAGCTATGAAAAACAACATTTTTAAGGATAAAATTCAACCCTGAATCTAATTCTGGCGTCCGTATTTACATTTGGGTCAAAAAAAAATTCGACTCCTGGGCAGAAAAATCCCTGACTCCGGCAGCAGGAATTTTCTCCCCCAAACACCAAAAAAATCTTTATTTTTAAATGCTATGAAAAACAACATTTTTAAGGACAAAATTCAACCCCGAATCTCATTCTGCTGTCCGTTTTTAGATTTGAGTCAAAAAAACTTTTTCACCTCCTGGGCACAAAAATCCCTGACCGCGGCATCAGGAATTTTCTTCCCTGGACACCAAAAAAATCTTGATTTTTAAAAACTATGATAAACACCATTTTTAAGGACAAAATTCAACCCCGAATGTCATTCTGGTGTCTGTTTTTACATTTGGGTGGAAAAAAAATTTCACCTCCTGGGTACAAAAATCCCTGACCCTTGGCATCATGAAATTTCTTCCCCGGACACCAAAGAAATCTTGATTTTTAAACACTATGAAAAACACTGTTTTTAAGGACAAAATTCAACCCTGAATCTAATTCTGGCGTCCGTATTTACATTTGGGTCAAAAAAAAAATCGCCTCCTGGGCAGAACAATCCCTGACTCCGGCAGCAGGAATTTTCTCCCCCAAACACGAAAAAAATCTTGATTTTTAAATGCTATGAAAAACACCATTTTTAAGGACAAAATTCAACCCCGAATCTCATTCTGCTGTCCGTTTTTAGATTTGAGTCAAAAAAACTTTTTCACCTCCCGGGCACAAAAATCTCTGACCCCGGCATCAGGAATTTTCTTCCCCGGACACCAAAAAAATCTTGATTTTTAAAAACTATGATAAACACCATTTTTAAGGACAAAATTCAACCCCGAATGTCATTCTGGTGTCTGTTTTTACATTTGGGTGGAAAAAAAATTTCACCTCCTGGGTACAAAAATCCCTGACCCTTGGCATTATGAAATTTCTTCCCCGGACACCAAAGAAATCTTGATTTTTAAACACTATGAAAAACACTGTTTTTAAGGACAAAATTCAACCCTGAATCTAATTCTGGCGTCCGTATTTACATTTGGGTCAAAAAAAAAATTCACCTCCTGGGCAGAAAAATCCCTGACTCCGGCAGCAGGAATTTTCTCCCCCAAACACGAAAAAAATCTTGATTTTTAAATGCTATGAAAAACACCATTTTTAAGGACAAAATTCAACCCCGAATCTCATTCTGGTGTCCGTTTTTAGATTTGAGTCAAAAAAACTTTTTCACCTCCCGGGCACAAAAATCTCTGACCCCGGCATCAGGAATTTTCTTTCCCAGACACCAAAAAAATCTTGATTTTTAAAAGCTATGAAAAACAACATTTTTAAGGATAAAATTCAACCCTGAATCTAATTCTGGCGTCCGTATTTACATTTGGGTCAAAAAAAAATTCGCCTCCTGGGCAGAAAAATCCCTGACTCCGGCAGCAGGAATTTTCTCCCCCAAACACCAAAAAATTTTTATTTTTAAATGCTATGAAAAACAACATTTTTAAGGACAAAATTCAACCCCGAATCTCATTCTGCTGTCCGTTTTTAGATTTGAGTCAAAAAAACTTTTTCACCTCCTGGGCACAAAAATCCCTGACCGCGGCATCAGGAATTTTCTTCCCTGGACACCAAAAAATTCTTGATTTTTAAAAACTATGAAAACACCATTTTTAAGGATAAAATTCAACCCTGAATCTAATTCTGGCGTCCGTTTTTACATTTGGGTCAAAAAAAAAATTCACCTCCTGGGCAGAAAAATCCCTGACAGGAATTTTCTTCCCCAAACACGAAAAAAATCTTGATTTTTCAAAGCTATGAAAAACACCATTTTTAAGAATGAAATTCAACCCTGAATCTCATTCTGGTGTCCGTTTTTACATTTGGGTGGAAAAAAAATTTCACCTCCTGGGCACAAAAATCCCTGAATTTTCTTCCCCGGACACCAAAAATTCTTGATTTTTAAAAACTATGAAAAACAGCATTGTTAAGGAAGAAATTCAACCCGGAATCTAATTCTGCTGTCCATTTATACATTTGGGTCAAAAAAATTTTTTCACCTCCTGAGCACAAAAATGTTTGACCCCGGCATCAGGAATTTTCTTCCCCAGACACCAAAAAAATCTTGATTTTTAAAAGCTATGAAAAACAACATTTTTAAGGATAAAATTCAACCCTGAATCTAATTCTGGCGTCCGTATTTACATTTGGGTCAAAAAAAAAATTCACCTCCTGGGCAGAAAAATCCCTGACTCCGGCAGCAGGAATTTTCTCCCCCAAACACGAAAAAAATCTTGATTTTTAAATGCTATGAAAAACACCATTTTTAAGGACAAAATTCAACCCCGAATCTCATTCTGCTGTCCGTTTTTAGATTTGAGTCAAAAAAACTTTTTCACCTCCCGGGCACAAAAATCTGACCCCGGCATCAGGAATTTTCTTCCCCAGACACCAAAAAAATCTTGATTTTTAAAAGCTATGAAAAACAACATTTTTAAGGATAAAATTCAACCCTGAATCTAATTCTGGCGTCCGTATTTACATTTGGGTCAAAAAAAAATTCGACTCCTGGGCAGAAAAATCCCTGACTCCGGCAGCAGGAATTTTCTCCCCCAAACACCAAAAAAATCTTTATTTTTAAATGCTATGAAAAACAACATTTTTAAGGACAAAATTCAACCCCGAATCTCATTCTGCTGTCCGTTTTTAGATTTGAGTCAAAAAAACTTTTTCACCTCCTGGGCACAAAAATCCCTGACCGCGGCATCAGGAATTTTCTTCCCTGGACACCAAAAAAATCTTGATTTTTAAAAACTATGATAAACACCATTTTTAAGGACAAAATTCAACCCCGAATGTCATTCTGGTGTCTGTTTTTACATTTGGGTGGAAAAAAAATTTCACCTCCTGGGTACAAAAATCCCTGACCCTTGGCATCATGAAATTTCTTCCCCGGACACCAAAGAAATCTTGATTTTTAAACACTATGAAAAACACTGTTTTTAAGGACAAAATTCAACCCTGAATCTAATTCTGGCGTCCGTATTTACATTTGGGTCAAAAAAAAAATTCGCCTCCTGGGCAGAACAATCCCTGACTCCGGCAGCAGGAATTTTCTCCCCCAAACACGAAAAAAATCTTGATTTTTAAATGCTATGAAAAACACCATTTTTAAGGACAAAATTCAACCCCGAATCTCATTCTGCTGTCCGTTTTTAGATTTGAGTCAAAAAAACTTTTTCACCTCCCGGGCACAAAAATCTCTGACCCCGGCATCAGGAATTTTCTTCCCCGGACACCAAAAAAATCTTGATTTTTAAAAACTATGATAAACACCATTTTTAAGGACAAAATTCAACCCCGAATGTCATTCTGGTGTCTGTTTTTACATTTGGGTGGAAAAAAAATTTCACCTCCTGGGTACAAAAATCCCTGACCCTTGGCATTATGAAATTTCTTCCCCGGACACCAAAGAAATCTTGATTTTTAAACACTATGAAAAACACTGTTTTTAAGGACAAAATTCAACCCTGAATCTAATTCTGGCGTCCGTATTTACATTTCGGTCAAAAAAAAAATTCACCTCCTGGGCAGAAAAATCCCTGACTCCGGCAGCAGGAATTTTCTCCCCCAAACACGAAAAAAATCTTGATTTTTAAATGCTATGAAAAACACCATTTTTAAGGACAAAATTCAACCCCGAATCTCATTCTGCTGTCCGTTTTTAGATTTGAGTCAAAAAACTTTTTCACCTCCCGGGCACAAAAATCTCTGACCCCGGCATCAGGAATTTTCTTTCCCAGACACCAAAAAAATCTTGATTTTTAAAAGCTATGAAAAACAACATTTTTAAGGATAAAATTCAACCCTGAATCTAATTCTGGCATCCGTATTTACATTTGGGTCAAAAAAAAATTCGCCTCCTGGGCAGAAAAATCCCTGACTCCGGCAGCAGGAATTTTCTCCCCCAAACACCAAAAAAATTTTATTTTTAAATGCTATGAAAAACAACATTTTTAAGGACAAAATTCAACCCCGAATCTCATTCTGCTGTCCGTTTTTAGATTTGAGTCAAAAAAACTTTTTCACCTCCTGGGCACAAAAATCCCTGACCGCGGCATCAGGAATTTTCTTCCCTGGACACCAAAAAATTCTTGATTTTTAAAAACTATGAAAACACCATTTTTAAGGACAAAATTCAACCCCGAATGTCATTCTGGTGTCTGTTTTTACATTTGGGTGGAAAAAAAATTTCACCTCCTGGGTACAAAAATCCCTGACCCTTGGCATTATGAAATTTCTTCCCCGGACACCAAAGAAATCTTGATTTTTAAACACTATGAAAAACACTGTTTTTTAGGACAAAATTCAACCCTGAATCTAATTCTGGCGTCCGTATTTACATTTGGGTCAAAAAAAAAATTCACCTCCTGGGCAGAAAAATCCCTGACTCCGGCAGCAGGAATTTTCTCCCCCAAACACCAAAAAAATTTTATTTTTAAATGCTATGAAAAACAACATTTTTAAGGACAAAATTCAACCCCGAATCTCATTCTGCTGTCCGTTTTTAGATTTGAGTCAAAAAAACTTTTTCACCTCCTGGGCACAAAAATCCCTGACCGCGGCATCAGGAATTTTCTTCCCTGGACACCAAAAAATTCTTGATTTTTAAAAACTATGAAAACACCATTTTTAAGGACAAAATTCAACCCCGAATGTCATTCTGGTGTCTGTTTTTACATTTGGGTGGAAAAAAAATTTCACCTCCTGGGTACAAAAATCCCTGACCCTTGGCATTATGAAATTTCTTCCCCGGACACCAAAGAAATCTTGATTTTTAAACACTATGAAAAACACTGTTTTTTAGGACAAAATTCAACCCTGAATCTAATTCTGGCGTCCGTATTTACATTTGGGTCAAAAAAAAAATTCACCTCCTGGGCAGAAAAATCCCTGACTCCGGCAGCAGGAATTTTCTCCCCCAAACACGAAAAAAATCTTGATTTTTAAATGCTATGAAAAACACCATTTTTAAGGACAAAATTCAACCCCGAATCTCATTCTGGTGTCCGTTTTTAGATTTGAGTCAAAAAAACTTTTTCACCTCCCGGGCACAAAAATCTCTGACTCCGGCATCAGGAATTTTCTTCCCCGGACACCAAAAAAATCTTGATTTTTAAAAACTATGATAAACACCATTTTTAAGGACAAAATTCAACCCCGAATCTCATTCTGCTGTCCGTTTTTAGATTTGAGTCAAAAAAACCTTTTCACCTCCCGGGCACAAAAATCTCTGACCCCGGCATCAGGAATTTTCTTTCCCAGACACCAAAAAAATCTTGATTTTTAAAAGCTATGAAAAACAACATTTTTAAGGATAAAATTCAACCCTGAATCTAATTCTGGCGTCCGTATTTACATTTGGGTCAAAAAAAAATTCGCCTCCTGGGCAGAAAAATCCCTGACTCCGGCAGCAGGAATTTTCTCCCCCAAACACCAAAAAAAATTTATTTTTAAATGCTATGAAAAACAACATTTTTAAGGACAAAATTCAACCCCGAATCTCATTCTGGTGTCCGTTTTTAGATTTGAGTCAAAAAAACTTTTTCACCTCCCGGGCACAAAAATCTCTGACTCCGGCATCAGGAATTTTCTTCCCCGGACACCAAAAAAATCTTGATTTTTAAAAACTATGATAAACACCATTTTTAAGGACAAAATTCAACCCCGAATCTCATTCTGCTGTCCGTTTTTAGATTTGAGTCAAAAAAACCTTTTCACCTCCCGGGCACAAAAATCTCTGACCCCGGCATCAGGAATTTTCTTTCCCAGACACCAAAAAAATCTTGATTTTTAAAAGCTATGAAAAACAACATTTTTAAGGATAAAATTCAACCCTGAATCTAATTCTGGCGTCCGTATTTACATTTGGGTCAAAAAAAAATTCGCCTCCTGGGCAGAAAAATCCCTGACTCCGGCAGCAGGAATTTTCTCCCCCAAACACCAAAAAAAAATTATTTTTAAATGCTATGAAAAACAACATTTTTAAGGACAAAATTCAACCCCGAATCTCATTCTGCTGTCCGTTTTTAGATTTGAGTCAAAAAAACTTTTTCACCTCCTGGGCACAAAAATCCCTGACCGCGGCATCAGGAATTTTCTTCCCTGGACACCAAAAAATTCTTGATTTTTAAAAACTATGAAAACACCATTTTTAAGGATAAAATTCAACCCTGAATCTAATTCTGGCGTCCGTTTTTACATTTGGGTCAAAAAAAAAATTCACCTCCTGGGCAGAAAAATCCCTGACAGGAATTTTCTTCCCCAAACACGAAAAAAATCTTGATTTTTCAAAGCTATGAAAAACACCATTTTTAAGAATGAAATTCAACCCTGAATCTCATTCTGGTGTCCGTTTTTACATTTGGGTGAAAAAAAAGTTCACCTCCTGGGCACAAAAATCCCTGAATTTTCTTCCCCGGACACCAAAAATTCTTGATTTTTAAAAACTATGAAAAACAGCATTGTTAAGGAAGAAATTCAACCCGGAATCTAATTCTGCTGTCCATTTTTACATTTGTGTCAAAAAATTTTTTTCACCTGAGCACAAAAATGTTTGACCCCGGCATCAGGAATTTTCTTCCCCAGACACCAAAAAAATCTTGATTTTTAAAAGCTATGAAAAACAACATTTTTAAGGATAAAATTCAACCCTGAATCTAATTCTGGCGTCCGTATTTACATTTGGGTCAAAAAAAAATTCGACTCCTGGGCAGAAAAATCCCTGACTCTGGCAGCAGGAATTTTCTCCCCCAAACACCAAAAAAATCTTTATTTTTAAATGCTATGAAAAACAACATTTTTAAGGACAAAATTCAACCCCGAATCTCATTCTGCTGTCCGTTTTTAGATTTGAGTCAAAAAAACTTTTTCACCTCCTGGGCACAAAAATCCCTGACCGCGGCATCAAGAATTTTCTTCCCTGGACACCAAAAAAATCTTGATTTTTAAAAACTATGATAAACACCATTTTTAAGGACAAAATTCAACCCCGAATGTCATTCTGGTGTCTGTTTTTACATTTGGGTGGAAAAAAAATTTCACCTCCTGGGTACAAAAATCCCTGACCCTTGGCATCATGAAATTTCTTCCCCGGACACCAAAGAAATCTTGATTTTTAAACACTATGAAAAACACTGTTTTTAAGGACAAAATTCAACCCTGAATCTAATTCTGGCGTCCGTATTTACATTTGGGTCAAAAAAAAAATTCACCTCCTGGGCAGAAAAATCCCTGACTCCGGCAGCAGGAATTTTCTCCCCCAAACACGAAAAAAATCTTGATTTTTAAATGCTATGAAAAACACCATTTTTAAGGACAAAATTCAACCCCGAATCTCATTCTGCTGTCCGTTTTTAGATTTGAGTCAAAAAAACTTTTTCACCTCCCGGGCACAAAAATCTCTGACCCCGGCATCAGGAATTTTCTTCCCCAGACACCAAAAAAATCTTGATTTTTAAAAGCTATGAAAAACAACATTTTTAAGGATAAAATTCAACCCTGAATCTAATTCTGGCGTCCGTATTTACATTTGGGTCAAAAAAAAATTCGCCTCCTGGGCAGAAAAATCCCTGACTCCGGCAGCAGGAATTTTCTCCCCCAAACACCAAAAAAAATTTATTTTTAAATGCTATGAAAAACAACATTTTTAAGGGCAAAATTCAACCCCGAATCTCATTCTGCTGTCCGTTTTTAGATTTGAGTCAAAAAAACTTTTTCACCTCCTGGGCACAAAATTCCCTGACCACGGCATCAGGAATTTTCTTCCCTGGACACCAAAAAATTCTTGATTTTTAAAAACTATGAAAACACCATTTTTAAGGATAAAATTCAACCCTGAATCTAATTCTGGCGTCCGTTTTTACATTTGGGTCAAAAAAAAAATTCACCTCCTGGGCAGAAAAATCCCTGACAGGAATTTTCTTCCCCAAACACGAAAAAAATCTTGATTTTTCAAAGCTATGAAAAACACCATTTTTAAGAATGAAATTCAACCCTGAATCTCATTCTGGTGTCCGTTTTTACATTTGGGTGGAAAAAAAATTTCACCTCCTGGGCACAAAAATCCCTGAATTTTCTTCCCCGGACACCAAAAATTCTTGATTTTTAAAAACTATGAAAAACAGCATTGTTAAGGAAGAAATTCAACCCGGAATCTAATTCTGCTGTCCATTTTTACATTTGGGTCAAAAATTTTTTTTCACCTCCTGAGCACAAAAATGTTTGACCCCGGCATCAGGAATTTTCTTCCCCAGACACCAAAAAAATCTTGATTTTTAAAAGCTATGAAAAACAACATTTTTAAGGATAAAATTCAACCCTGAATCTAATTCTGGCGTCCGTATTTACATTTGGGTCAAAAAAAAAATTCACCTCCTGGGCAGAAAAATCCCTGACTCCGGCAGCAGGAATTTTCTCCCCCAAACACGAAAAAAATCTTGATTTTTAAATGCTATGAAAAACACCATTTTTAAGGACAAAATTCAACCCCGAATCTCATTCTGCTGTCTGTTTTTAGATTTGAGTCAAAAAAACTTTTTCACCTCCCGGGCACAAAAATCTCTGACCCCGGCATCAGGAATTTTCTTCCCCGGACACCAAAAAAATCTTGATTTTTAAAAACTATGATAAACACCATTTTTAAGGACAAAATTCAACCCCGAATGTCATTCTGGTGTCTGTTTTTACATTTGGGTGGAAAAAAAATTTCACCTCCTGGGTACAAAAATCCCTGACCCTTGGCATCATGAAATTTCTTCCCTGGACACCAAAGAAATGTTGATTTTTAAACACTATGAAAAGCACTGTTTTTAAGGACAAAATTCAACCCTGAATCTAATTCTGGCGTCCGTATTTACATTTGGGTCAAAAAAAAAATTCACCTCCTGGGCAGAAAAATCCCTGACTCCGGCAGCAGGAATTTTCTCCCCCAAACACGAAAAAAATCTTGATTTTTAAATGGTATGAAAAACACCATTTTTAAGGACAAAATTCAACCCCGAATCTCATTCTGCTGTCCGTTTTTAGATTTGAGTCAAAAAAACTTTTTCACCTCCCGGGCACAAAAATCTCTGACTCCGGCAGCAGGAATTTTCTCCCCCAAACACGAAAAAAATCTTGATTTTTAAATGCTATGAAAAACACCATTTTTAAGGACAAAATTCAACCCCGAATCTCATTCTGCTGTCCGTTTTTAGATTTGAGTCAAAAAAACTTTTTCACCTCCCGGGCACAAAAATCTCTGACCCCGGCATCAGGAATTTTCTTCCCCAGACACCAAAAAAATCTTGATTTTTAAAAGCTATGAAAAACAACATTTTTAAGGATAAAATTCAACCCTGAATCTAATTCTGGCGTCCGTATTTACATTTGGGTCAAAAAAAAATTCGACTCCTGGGCAGAAAAATCCCTGACTCCGGCAGCAGGAATTTTCTCCCCCAAACACCAAAAAAATCTTTATTTTTAAATGCTATGAAAAACAACATTTTTAAGGACAAAATTCAACCCCGAATCTCATTCTGCTGTCCGTTTTTAGATTTGAGTCAAAAAAACTTTTTCACCTCCTGGGCACAAAAATCCCTGACCGCGGCATCAGGAATTTTCTTCCCTGGACACCAAAAAAATCTTGATTTTTAAAAACTATGATAAACACCATTTTTAAGGACAAAATTCAACCCCGAATGTCATTCTGGTGTCTGTTTTTACATTTGGGTGGAAAAAAAATTTCACCTCCTGGGTACAAAAATCCCTGACCCTTGGCATTATGAAATTTCTTCCCCGGACACCAAAGAAATCTTGATTTTTAAACACTATGAAAAACACTGTTTTTAAGGACAAAATTCAACCCTGAATCTAATTCTGGCGTCCGTATTTACATTTGGGTCAAAAAAAAAATTCACCTCCTGGGCAGAAAAATCCCTGACTCCGGCAGCAGGAATTTTCTCCCCCAAACACGAAAAAAATCTTGATTTTTAAATGCTATGAAAAACACCATTTTTAAGGACAAAATTCAACCCCGAATCTCATTCTGGTGTCCGTTTTTAGATTTGAGTCAAAAAAACTTTTTCACCTCCCGGGCACAAAAATCTCTGACTCCGGCATCAGGAATTTTCTTCCCCGGACACCAAAAAAATCTTGATTTTTAAAAACTATGATAAACACCATTTTTAAGGACAAAATTCAACCCCGAATCTCATTCTGCTGTCCGTTTTTAGATTTGAGTCAAAAAAACTTTTTCACCTCCCGGGCACAAAAATCTCTGACCCCGGCATCAGGAATTTTCTTTCCCAGACACCAAAAAAATCTTGATTTTTAAAAGCTATGAAAAACAACATTTTTAAGGATAAAATTCAACCCTGAATCTAATTCTGGCGTCCGTATTTACATTTGGGTCAAAAAAAAATTCGCCTCCTGGGCAGAAAAATCCCTGACTCCGGCAGCAGGAATTTTCTCCCCCAAACACCAAAAAAATTTTATTTTTAAATGCTATGAAAAACAACATTTTTAAGGACAAAATTCAACCCCGAATCTCATTCTGCTGTCCGTTTTTAGATTTGAGTCAAAAAAACTTTTTCACCTCCTGGGCACAAAAATCCCTGACCGCGGCATCAGGAATTTTCTTCCCTGGACACCAAAAAATTCTTGATTTTTAAAAACTATGAAAACACCATTTTTAAGGATAAAATTCAACCCTGAATCTAATTCTGGCGTCCGTTTTTACATTTGGGTCAAAAAAAAAATTCACCTCCTGGGCAGAAAAATCCCTGACAGGAATTTTCTTCCCCAAACACGAAAAAAATCTTGATTTTTCAAAGCTATGAAAAACACCATTTTTAAGGATAAAATTCAACCCTGAATCTAATTCTGGCGTCCGTTTTTACATTTGGGTCAAAAAAAAAATTCACCTCCTGGGCAGAAAAATCCCTGACAGGAATTTTCTTCCCCAAACACGAAAAAAATCTTGATTTTTCAAAGCTATGAAAAACACCATTTTTAAGAATGAAATTCAACCCTGAATCTCATTCTGGTGTCCGTTTTTACATTTGGGTGGAAAAAAAGTTCACCTCCTGGGCACAAAAATCCCTGAATTTTCTTCCCCGGACACCAAAAATTCTTGATTTTTAAAAACTATGAAAAACAGCATTGTTAAGGAAGAAATTCAACCCGGAATCTAATTCTGCTGTCCATTTTTACATTTGTGTCAAAAAATTTTTTTCACCTGAGCACAAAAATGTTTGACCCCGGCATCAGGAATTTTCTTCCCCAGACACCAAAAAAATCTTGATTTTTAAAAGCTATGAAAAACAACATTTTTAAGGATAAAATTCAACCCTGAATCTAATTCTGGCGTCCGTATTTACATTTGGGTCAAAAAAAAATTCGACTCCTGGGCAGAAAAATCCCTGACTCTGGCAGCAGGAATTTTCTCCCCCAAACACCAAAAAAATCTTTATTTTTAAATGCTATGAAAAACAACATTTTTAAGGACAAAATTCAACCCCGAATCTCATTCTGCTGTCCGTTTTTAGATTTGAGTCAAAAAAACTTTTTCACCTCCTGGGCACAAAAATCCCTGACCGCGGCATCAAGAATTTTCTTCCCTGGACACCAAAAAAATCTTGATTTTTAAAAACTATGATAAACACCATTTTTAAGGACAAAATTCAACCCCAAATGTCATTCTGGTGTCTGTTTTTACATTTGGGTGGAAAAAAAATTTCACCTCCTGGGTACAAAAATCCCTGACCCTTGGCATCATGAAATTTCTTCCCCGGACACCAAAGAAATCTTGATTTTTAAACACTATGAAAAACACTGTTTTTAAGGACAAAATTCAACCCTGAATCTAATTCTGGCGTCCGTATTTACATTTGGGTCAAAAAAAAAATTCACCTCCTGGGCAGAAAAATCCCTGACTCCGGCAGCAGGAATTTTCTCCCCCAAACACGAAAAAAATCTTGATTTTTAAATGCTATGAAAAACACCATTTTTAAGGACAAAATTCAACCCCGAATCTCATTCTGCTGTCCGTTTTTAGATTTGAGTCAAAAAAACTTTTTCACCTCCCGGGCACAAAAATCTCTGACCCCGGCATCAGGAATTTTCTTCCCCAGACACCAAAAAAATCTTGATTTTTAAAAGCTATGAAAAACAACATTTTTAAGGATAAAATTCAACCCTGAATCTAATTCTGGCGTCCGTATTTACATTTGGGTCAAAAAAAAATTCGCCTCCTGGGCAGAAAAATCCCTGACTCCGGCAGCAGGAATTTTCTCCCCCAAACACCAAAAAAAATTTATTTTTAAATGCTATGAAAAACAACATTTTTAAGGGCAAAATTCAACCCCGAATCTCATTCTGCTGTCCGTTTTTAGATTTGAGTCAAAAAAACTTTTTCACCTCCTGGGCACAAAATTCCCTGACCACGGCATCAGGAATTTTCTTCCCTGGACACCAAAAAATTCTTGATTTTTAAAAACTATGAAAACACCATTTTTAAGGATAAAATTCAACCCTGAATCTAATTCTGGCGTCCGTTTTTACATTTGGGTCAAAAAAAAAATTCACCTCCTGGGCAGAAAAATCCCTGACAGGAATTTTCTTCCCCAAACACGAAAAAAATCTTGATTTTTCAAAGCTATGAAAAACACCATTTTTAAGAATGAAATTCAACCCTGAATCTCATTCTGGTGTCCGTTTTTACATTTGGGTGGAAAAAAAATTTCACCTCCTGGGCACAAAAATCCCTGAATTTTCTTCCCCGGACACCAAAAATTCTTGATTTTTAAAAACTATGAAAAACAGCATTGTTAAGGAAGAAATTCAACCCGGAATCTAATTCTGCTGTCCATTTTTACATTTGGGTCAAAAAATTTTTTTCACCTCCTGAGCACAAAAATGTTTGACCCCGGCATCAGGAATTTTCTTCCCCAGACACCAAAAAAATCTTGATTTTTAAAAGCTATGAAAAACAACATTTTTAAGGATAAAATTCAACCCTGAATCTAATTCTGGCGTCCGTATTTACATTTGGGTCAAAAAAAAAATTCACCTCCTGGGCAGAAAAATCCCTGACTCCGGCAGCAGGAATTTTCTCCCCCAAACACGAAAAAAATCTTGATTTTTAAATGCTATGAAAAACACCATTTTTAAGGACAAAATTCAACCCCGAATCTCATTCTGCTGTCCGTTTTTAGATTTGAGTCAAAAAAACTTTTTCACCTCCCGGGCACAAAAATCTCTGACCCCGGCATCAGGAATTTTCTTCCCCGGACACCAAAAAAATCTTGATTTTTAAAAACTATGATAAACACCATTTTTAAGGACAAAATTCAACCCCGAATGTCATTCTGGTGTCTGTTTTTACATTTGGGTGGAAAAAAAATTTCACCTCCTGGGTACAAAAATCCCTGACCCTTGGCATCATGAAATTTCTTCCC
The DNA here is from genome assembly GCF_964194415.1 of Vipera berus. Taxonomy (NCBI): domain Eukaryota; kingdom Metazoa; phylum Chordata; class Lepidosauria; order Squamata; family Viperidae; genus Vipera; species Vipera berus. Next base: position 132,533,678 of record NC_138203.1, read on the forward strand.
CGGACACCAAAGAAATGTTGATTTTTAAACACTATGAAAAGCACTGTTTTTAAGGACAAAATTCAACCCTGAATCTAATTCTGGCGTCCGTATTTACATTTGGGTCAAAAAAAAAATTCACCTCCTGGGCAGAAAAATCCCTGACTCCGGCAGCAGGAATTTTCTCCCCCAAACACGAAAAAAATCTTGATTTTTAAATGGTATGAAAAACACCATTTTTAAGGACAAAATTCAACCCCGAATCTCATTCTGCTGTCCGTTTTTAGATTTGAGTCAAAAAAACTTTTTCACCTCCCGGGCACAAAAATCTCTGACTCCGGCAGCAGGAATTTTCTCCCCCAAACACGAAAAAAATCTTGATTTTTAAATGCTATGAAAAACACCATTTTTAAGGACAAAATTCAACCCCGAATCTCATTCTGCTGTCCGTTTTTAGATTTGAGTCAAAAAAACTTTTTCACCTCCCGGGCACAAAAATCTCTGACCCCGGCATCAGGAATTTTCTTCCCCAGACACCAAAAAAATCTTGATTTTTAAAAGCTATGAAAAACAACATTTTTAAGGATAAAATTCAACCCTGAATCTAATTCTGGCGTCCGTATTTACATTTGGGTCAAAAAAAAATTCGACTCCTGGGCAGAAAAATCCCTGACTCCGGCAGCAGGAATTTTCTCCCCCAAACACCAAAAAAATCTTTATTTTTAAATGCTATGAAAAACAACATTTTTAAGGACAAAATTCAACCCCGAATCTCATTCTGCTGTCCGTTTTTAGATTTGAGTCAAAAAAACTTTTTCACCTCCTGGGCACAAAAATCCCTGACCGCGGCATCAGGAATTTTCTTCCCTGGACACCAAAAAAATCTTGATTTTTAAAAACTATGATAAACACCATTTTTAAGGACAAAATTCAACCCCGAATGTCATTCTGGTGTCTGTTTTTACATTTGGGTGGAAAAAAAATTTCACCTCCTGGGTACAAAAATCCCTGACCCTTGGCATTATGAAATTTCTTCCCCGGACACCAAAGAAATCTTGATTTTTAAACACTATGAAAAACACTGTTTTTAAGGACAAAATTCAACCCTGAATCTAATTCTGGCGTCCGTATTTACATTTGGGTCAAAAAAAAAATTCACCTCCTGGGCAGAAAAATCCCTGACTCCGGCAGCAGGAATTTTCTCCCCCAAACACGAAAAAAATCTTGATTTTTAAATGCTATGAAAAACACCATTTTTAAGGACAAAATTCAACCCCGAATCTCATTCTGGTGTCCGTTTTTAGATTTGAGTCAAAAAAACTTTTTCACCTCCCGGGCACAAAAATCTCTGACTCCGGCATCAGGAATTTTCTTCCCCGGACACCAAAAAAATCTTGATTTTTAAAAACTATGATAAACACCATTTTTAAGGACAAAATTCAACCCCGAATCTCATTCTGCTGTCCGTTTTTAGATTTGAGTCAAAAAAACTTTTTCACCTCCCGGGCACAAAAATCTCTGACCCTGGCATCAGGAATTTTCTTTCCCAGACACCAAAAAAATCTTGATTTTTAAAAGCTATGAAAAACAACATTTTTAAGGATAAAATTCAACCCTGAATCTAATTCTGGCGTCCGTATTTACATTTGGGTCAAAAAAAAATTCGCCTCCTGGGCAGAAAAATCCCTGACTCCGGCAGCAGGAATTTTCTCCCCCAAACACCAAAAAAATTTTATTTTTAAATGCTATGAAAAACAACATTTTTAAGGACAAAATTCAACCCCGAATCTCATTCTGCTGTCCGTTTTTAGATTTGAGTCAAAAAAACTTTTTCACCTCCTGGGCACAAAAATCCCTGACCGCGGCATCAGGAATTTTCTTCCCTGGACACCAAAAAATTCTTGATTTTTAAAAACTATGAAAACACCATTTTTAAGGATAAAATTCAACCCTGAATCTAATTCTGGCGTCCGTTTTTACATTTGGGTCAAAAAAAAAATTCACCTCCTGGGCAGAAAAATCCCTGACAGGAATTTTCTTCCCCAAACACGAAAAAAATCTTGATTTTTCAAAGCTATGAAAAACACCATTTTTAAGGATAAAATTCAACCCTGAATCTAATTCTGGCGTCCGTTTTTACATTTGGGTCAAAAAAAAAATTCACCTCCTGGGCAGAAAAATCCCTGACAGGAATTTTCTTCCCCAAACACGAAAAAAATCTTGATTTTTCAAAGCTATGAAAAACACCATTTTTAAGAATGAAATTCAACCCTGAATCTCATTCTGGTGTCCGTTTTTACATTTGGGTGGAAAAAAAATTTCACCTCCTGGGCACAAAAATCCCTGAATTTTCTTCCCCAGACACCAAAAAAATCTTGATTTTTAAAAGCTATGAAAAACAACATTTTTAAGGATAAAATTCAACCCTGAATCTAATTCTGGCGTCCGTATTTACATTTGGGTCAAAAAAAAATTCGACTCCTGGGCAGAAAAATCCCTGACTCCGGCAGCAGGAATTTTCTCCCCCAAACACCAAAAAAATCTTTATTTTTAAATGCTATGAAAAACAACATTTTTAAGGACAAAATTCAACCCCGAATCTCATTCTGCTGTCCGTTTTTAGATTTGAGTCAAAAAAACTTTTTCACCTCCTGGGCACAAAAATCCCTGACCGCGGCATCAGGAATTTTCTTCCCTGGACACCAAAAAAATCTTGATTTTTAAAAACTATGATAAACACCATTTTTAAGGACAAAATTCAACCCCGAATGTCATTCTGGTGTCTGTTTTTACATTTGGGTGGAAAAAAAATTTCACCTCCTGGGTACAAAAATCCCTGACCCTTGGCATCATGAAATTTCTTCCCCGGACACCAAAGAAATCTTGATTTTTAAACACTATGAAAAACACTGTTTTTAAGGACAAAATTCAACCCTGAATCTAATTCTGGCGTCCGTATTTACATTTGGGTCAAAAAAAAAATTCGCCTCCTGGGCAGAACAATCCCTGACTCCGGCAGCAGGAATTTTCTCCCCCAAACACGAAAAAAATCTTGATTTTTAAATGCTATGAAAAACACCATTTTTAAGGACAAAATTCAACCCCGAATCTCATTCTGCTGTCCGTTTTTAGATTTGAGTCAAAAAAACTTTTTCACCTCCCGGGCACAAAAATCTCTGACCCCGGCATCAGGAATTTTCTTCCCCGGACACCAAAAAAATCTTGATTTTTAAAAACTATGATAAACACCATTTTTAAGGACAAAATTCAACCCCGAATGTCATTCTGGTGTCTGTTTTTACATTTGGGTGGAAAAAAAATTTCACCTCCTGGGTACAAAAATCCCTGACCCTTGGCATTATGAAATTTCTTCCCCGGACACCAAAGAAATCTTGATTTTTAAACACTATGAAAAACACTGTTTTTAAGGACAAAATTCAACCCTGAATCTAATTCTGGCGTCCCTGACTCCGGCAGCAGGAATTTTCTCCCCCAAACACGAAAAAAATCTTGATTTTTAAATGCTATGAAAAACACCATTTTTAAGGACAAAATTCAACCCCGAATCTCATTCTGCTGTCCGTTTTTAGATTTGAGTCAAAAAACTTTTTCACCTCCCGGGCACAAAAATCTCTGACCCCGGCATCAGGAATTTTCTTTCCCAGACACCAAAAAAATCTTGATTTTTAAAAGCTATGAAAAACAACATTTTTAAGGATAAAATTCAACCCTGAATCTAATTCTGGCGTCCGTATTTACATTTGGGTCAAAAAAAAATTCGCCTCCTGGGCAGAAAAATCCCTGACTCCGGCAGCAGGAATTTTCTCCCCCAAACACCAAAAAAATTTTATTTTTAAATGCTATGAAAAACAACATTTTTAAGGACAAAATTCAACCCCGAATCTCATTCTGCTGTCCGTTTTTAGATTTGAGTCAAAAAAACTTTTTCACCTCCTGGGCACAAAAATCCCTGACCGCGGCATCAGGAATTTTCTTCCCTGGACACCAAAAAATTCTTGATTTTTAAAAGCTATGAAAAACAACATTTTTAAGGATAAAATTCAACCCTGAATCTAATTCTGGCGTCCGTTTTTACATTTGGGTCAAAAAAAAAATTCACCTCCTGGGCAGAAAAATCCCTGACAGGAATTTTCTTCCCCAAACACGAAAAAAATCTTGATTTTTCAAAGCTATGAAAAACACCATTTTTAAGAATGAAATTCAACCCTGAATCTCATTCTGGTGTCCGTTTTTACATTTGGGTGGAAAAAAAATTTCACCTCCTGGGCACAAAAATCCCTGAATTTTCTTCCCCGGACACCAAAAATTCTTGATTTTTAAAAACTATGAAAAACAGCATTGTTAAGGAAGAAATTCAACCCGGAATCTAATTCTGCTGTCCATTTTTACATTTGGGTCAAAAAAATTTTTTCACCTCCTGAGCACAAAAATGTTTGACCCCGGCATCAGGAATTTTCTTCCCCAGACACCAAAAAAATCTTGATTTTTAAAAGCTATCAAAAACAACATTTTTAAGGATAAAATTCAACCCTGAATCTAATTCTGGCGTCCGTATTTACATTTGGGTCAAAAAAAAAATTCACCTCCTGGGCAGAAAAATCCCTGACTCCGGCAGCAGGAATTTTCTCCCCCAAACACGAAAAAAATCTTGATTTTTAAATGCTATGAAAAACACCATTTTTAAGGACAAAATTCAACCCCGAATCTCATTCTGCTGTCTGTTTTTAGATTTGAGTCAAAAAAACTTTTTCACCTCCCGGGCACAAAAATCTCTGACTCCGGCATCAGGAATTTTCTTCCCCGGACACCAAAAAAATCTTGATTTTTAAAAACTATGATAAACACCATTTTTAAGGACAAAATTCAACCCCGAATCTCATTCTGCTGTCCGTTTTTAGATTTGAGTCAAAAAAACTTTTTCACCTCCCGGGCACAAAAATCTCTGACCCCGGCATCAGGAATTTTCTTTCCCAGACACCAAAAAAATCTTGATTTTTAAAAGCTATGAAAAACAACATTTTTAAGGATAAAATTCAACCCTGAATCTAATTCTGGCGTCCGTATTTACATTTGGGTCAAAAAAAAATTCGCCTCCTGGGCAGAAAAATCCCTGACTCCGGCAGCAGGAATTTTCTCCCCCAAACACCAAAAAAATTTTATTTTTAAATGCTATGAAAAACAACATTTTTAAGGACAAAATTCAACCCCGAATCTCATTCTGCTGTCCGTTTTTAGATTTGAGTCAAAAAAACTTTTTCACCTCCTGGGCACAAAAATCCCTGACCGCGGCATCAGGAATTTTCTTCCCTGGACACCAAAAAATTCTTGATTTTTAAAAACTATGAAAACACCATTTTTAAGGATAAAATTCAACCCTGAATCTAATTCTGGCGTCCGTTTTTACATTTGGGTCAAAAAAAAAATTCACCTCCTGGGCAGAAAAATCCCTGACAGGAATTTTCTTCCCCAAACACGAAAAAAATCTTGATTTTTCAAAGCTATGAAAAACACCATTTTTAAGGATAAAATTCAACCCTGAATCTAATTCTGGCGTCCGTTTTTACATTTGGGTCAAAAAAAAAATTCACCTCCTGGGCAGAAAAATCCCTGACAGGAATTTTCTTCCCCAAACACGAAAAAAATCTTGATTTTTCAAAGCTATGAAAAACACCATTTTTAAGAATGAAATTCAACCCTGAATCTCATTCTGGTGTCCGTTTTTACATTTGGGTGGAAAAAAAATTTCACCTCCTGGGCACAAAAATCCCTGAATTTTCTTCCCCAGACACCAAAAAAATCTTGATTTTTAAAAGCTATGAAAAACAACATTTTTAAGGATAAAATTCAACCCTGAATCTAATTCTGGCGTCCGTATTTACATTTGGGTCAAAAAAAAATTCGACTCCTGGGCAGAAAAATCCCTGACTCCGGCAGCAGGAATTTTCTCCCCCAAACACCAAAAAAATCTTTATTTTTAAATGCTATGAAAAACAACATTTTTAAGGACAAAATTCAACCCCGAATCTCATTCTGCTGTCCGTTTTTAGATTTGAGTCAAAAAAACTTTTTCACCTCCTGGGCACAAAAATCCCTGACCGCGGCATCAGGAATTTTCTTCCCTGGACACCAAAAAAATCTTGATTTTTAAAAACTATGATAAACACCATTTTTAAGGACAAAATTCAACCCCGAATGTCATTCTGGTGTCTGTTTTTACATTTGGGTGGAAAAAAAATTTCACCTCCTGGGTACAAAAATCCCTGACCCTTGGCATCATGAAATTTCTTCCCCGGACACCAAAGAAATCTTGATTTTTAAACACTATGAAAAACACTGTTTTTAAGGACAAAATTCAACCCTGAATCTAATTCTGGCGTCCGTATTTACATTTGGGTCAAAAAAAAAATTCGCCTCCTGGGCAGAACAATCCCTGACTCCGGCAGCAGGAATTTTCTCCCCCAAACACGAAAAAAATCTTGATTTTTAAATGCTATGAAAAACACCATTTTTAAGGACAAAATTCAACCCCGAATCTCATTCTGCTGTCCGTTTTTAGATTTGAGTCAAAAAAACTTTTTCACCTCCCGGGCACAAAAATCTCTGACCCCGGCATCAGGAATTTTCTTCCCCGGACACCAAAAAAATCTTGATTTTTAAAAACTATGATAAACACCATTTTTAAGGACAAAATTCAACCCCGAATGTCATTCTGGTGTCTGTTTTTACATTTGGGTGGAAAAAAAATTTCACCTCCTGGGTACAAAAATCCCTGACCCTTGGCATTATGAAATTTCTTCCCCGGACACCAAAGAAATCTTGATTTTTAAACACTATGAAAAACACTGTTTTTAAGGACAAAATTCAACCCTGAATCTAATTCTGGCGTCCGTATTTACATTTCGGTCAAAAAAAAAAATCACCTCCTGGGCAGAAAAATCCCTGACTCCGGCAGCAGGAATTTTCTCCCCCAAACACGAAAAAAATCTTGATTTTTAAATGCTATGAAAAACACCATTTTTAAGGACAAAATTCAACCCCGAATCTCATTCTGCTGTCCGTTTTTAGATTTGAGTCAAAAAACTTTTTCACCTCCCGGGCACAAAAATCTCTGACCCCGGCATCAGGAATTTTCTTTCCCAGACACCAAAAAAATCTTGATTTTTAAAAGCTATGAAAAACAACATTTTTAAGGATAAAATTCAACCCTGAATCTAATTCTGGCGTCCGTATTTACATTTGGGTCAAAAAAAAATTCGCCTCCTGGGCAGAAAAATCCCTGACTCCGGCAGCAGGAATTTTCTCCCCCAAACACCAAAAAAATTTTATTTTTAAATGCTATGAAAAACAACATTTTTAAGGACAAAATTCAACCCCGAATCTCATTCTGCTGTCCGTTTTTAGATTTGAGTCAAAAAAACTTTTTCACCTCCTGGGCACAAAAATCCCTGACCGCGGCATCAGGAATTTTCTTCCCTGGACACCAAAAAATTCTTGATTTTTAAAAGCTATGAAAAACAACATTTTTAAGGATAAAATTCAACCCTGAATCTAATTCTGGCGTCCGTTTTTACATTTGGGTCAAAAAAAAAATTCACCTCCTGGGCAGAAAAATCCCTGACAGGAATTTTCTTCCCCAAACACGAAAAAAATCTTGATTTTTCAAAGCTATGAAAAACACCATTTTTAAGAATGAAATTCAACCCTGAATCTCATTCTGGTGTCCGTTTTTACATTTGGGTGGAAAAAAAATTTCACCTCCTGGGCACAAAAATCCCTGAATTTTCTTCCCCGGACACCAAAAATTCTTGATTTTTAAAAACTATGAAAAACAGCATTGTTAAGGAAGAAATTCAACCCGGAATCTAATTCTGCTGTCCATTTTTACATTTGGGTCAAAAAAAATTTTTCACCTCCTGAGCACAAAAATGTTTGACCCCGGCATCAGGTATTTTCTTCCCCAGACACCAAAAAAATCTTGATTTTTAAAAGCTATGAAAAACAACATTTTTAAGGATAAAATTCAACCCTGAATCTAATTCTGGCGTCCGTATTTACATTTGGGTCAAAAAAAAAATTCACCTCCTGGGCAGAAAAATCCCTGACTCCGGCAGCAGGAATTTTCTCCCCCAAACACGAAAAAAATCTTGATTTTTAAATGCTATGAAAAACACCATTTTTAAGGACAAAATTCAACCCCGAATCTCATTCTGCTGTCTGTTTTTAGATTTGAGTCAAAAAAACTTTTTCACCTCCCGGGCACAAAAATCTGACCCCGGCATCAGGAATTTTCTTCCCCAGACACCAAAAAAATCTTGATTTTTAAAAGCTATGAAAAACAACATTTTTAAGGATAAAATTCAACCCTGAATCTAATTCTGGCGTCCGTATTTACATTTGGGTCAAAAAAAAAATCGACTCCTGGGCAGAAAAATCCCTGACTCCGGCAGCAGGAATTTTCTCCCCCAAACACCAAAAAAATCTTTATTTTTAAATGTTATGAAAAACAACATTTTTAAGGACAAAATTCAACCCCGAATCTCATTCTGCTGTCCGTTTTTAGATTTGAGTCAAAAAAACTTTTTCACCTCCTGGGCACAAAAATCCCTGACTCCGGCAGCAGGAATTTTCTCCCCCAAACACCAAAAAAAATTTATTTTTAAATGCTATGAAAAACAACATTTTTAAGGACAAAATTCAACCCCGAATCTCATTCTGCTGTCCGTTTTTAGATTTGAGTCAAAAAAACTTTTTCACCTCCTGGGCACAAAAATCCCTGACCGCGGCATCAGGAATTTTCTTCCCTGGACACCAAAAAATTCTTGATTTTTAAAAACTATGAAAACACCATTTTTAAGGATAAAATTCAACCCTGAATCTAATTCTGGCGTCCGTTTTTACATTTGGGTCAAAAAAAAAATTCACCTCCTGGGCAGAAAAATCCCTGACAGGAATTTTCTTCCCCAAACACGAAAAAAATCTTGATTTTTCAAAGCTATGAAAAACACCATTTTTAAGAATGAAATTCAACCCTGAATCTCATTCTGGTGTCCGTTTTTACATTTGGGTGGAAAAAAAATTTCACCTCCTGGGCACAAAAATCCCTGAATTTTCTTCCCCGGACACCAAAAATTCTTGATTTTTAAAAACTATGAAAAACAGCATTGTTAAGGAAGAAATTCAACCCGGAATCTAATTCTGCTGTCCATTTTTACATTTGGGTCAAAAAATTTTTTCACCTCCTGAGCACAAAAATGTTTGACCCCGGCATCAGGAATTTTCTTCCCCAGACACCAAAAAAATCTTGATTTTTAAAAGCTATGAAAAACAACATTTTTAAGGATAAAATTCAACCCTGAATCTAATTCTGGCGTCCGTATTTACATTTGGGTAAAAAAAAAATTCACCTCCTGGGCAGAAAAATCCCTGACTCCGGCAGCAGGAATTTTCTCCCCCAAACACGAAAAAAATCTTGATTTTTAAATGCTATGAAAAACAACATTTTTAAGGACAAAATTCAACCCCGAATCTCATTCTGCTGTCCGTTTTTAGATTTGAGTCAAAAAAACTTTTTCACCTCCCGGGCACAAAAATCTCTGACCCCGGCATCAGGAATTTTCTTCCCCAGACACCAAAAAAATCTTGATTTTTAAAAGCTATGAAAAACAACATTTTTAAGGATAAAATTCAACCCTGAATCTAATTCTGGCGTCCGTATTTACATTTGGGTCAAAAAAAAATTCGACTCCTGGGCAGAAAAATCCCTGACTCCGGCAGCAGGAATTTTCTCCCCCAAACACCAAAAAAATCTTTATTTTTAAATGCTATGAAAAACAACATTTTTAAGGACAAAATTCAACCCCGAATCTCATTCTGCTGTCCGTTTTTAGATTTGAGTCAAAAAAACTTTTTCACCTCCTGGGCACAAAAATCCCTGACCGCGGCATCAAGAATTTTCTTCCCTGGACACCAAAAAAATCTTGATTTTTAAAAACTATGATAAACACCATTTTTAAGGACAAAATTCAACCCCGAATGTCATTCTGGTGTCTGTTTTTACATTTGGGTGGAAAAAAAATTTCACCTCCTGGGTACAAAAATCCCTGACCCTTGGCATCATGAAATTTCTTCCCCGGACACCAAAAAAATCTTGATTTTTAAACACTATGAAAAACACTGTTTTTAAGGACAAAATTCAACCCTGAATCTAATTCTGGTGTCCGTATTTACATTTGGGTAAAAAAAAAATCACCTCCTGGGCAGAAAAATCCCTGACTCCGGCAGCAGGAATTTTCTCCCCCAAACACGAAAAAAATCTTGATTTTTAAATGCTATGAAAAACACCATTTTTAAGGACAAAATTCAACCCCGAATCTCATTCTGGTGTCCGTTTTTAGATTTGAGTCAAAAAAACTTTTTCACCTCCCGGGCACAAAAATCTCTGACTCCGGCATCAGGAATTTTTCTTCCCCGGACACCAAAATAATCTTGATTTTTAAAAACTATGATAAACACCATTTTTAAGGACAAAATTCAACCCCGAATGTCATTCTGGTGTCCGTTTTTAGATTTGAGTCAAAAAAACTTTTTCACCTCCCGGGCACAAAAATCTCTGACTCCGGCATCAGGAATTTTCTTCCCCGGACACCAAAAAAATCTTGGTTTTTAAAAACTATGAAAAACACCATTTTTAAGGACAAAATTCAACCCCGAATCTCATTCTGCTGTCCGTTTTTAGATTTGAGTCAAAAAAACTTTTTCACCTCCCGGGCACAAAAATCTCTGACCCCGGCATCAGGAATTTTCTTCCCCAGACACCAAAAAAATCTTGATTTTTAAAAGCTATGAAAAACAACATTTTTAAAGATAAAATTCAACCCTGAATCTAATTCTGGCGTCCGTATTTACATTTGGGTAAAAAAAAAATTCGACTCCTGGGCAGAAAAATCCCTGACTCCGGCAGCAGGAATTTTCTCCCCCAAACACCAAAAAAATCTTTATTTTTAAATGCTATGAAAAACAACATTTTTAAGGACAAAATTCAACCCCGAATCTCATTCTGCTGTCCGTTTTTAGATTTGAGTCAAAAAAACTTTTTCACCTCCTGGGCACAAAAATCCCTGACCGCGGCATCAGGAATTTTCTTCCCTGGACACCAAAAAAATCTTGATTTTTAAAAACTATGATAAACACCATTTTTAAGGACAAAATTCAACCCCGAATGTCATTCTGGTGTCTGTTTTTACATTTGGGTGGAAAAAAAATTTCACCTCCTGGGTACAAAAATCCCTGTCCCTTGGCATCATGAAATTTCTTCCCCGGACACCAAAGAAATCTTGATTTTTAAACACTATGAAAAACACTGTTTTTAAGGACAAAATTCAACCCTGAATCTAATTCTGGCGTCCGTATTTACATTTGGGTCAAAAAAAAAATTCACCTCCTGGGCAGAAAAATCCCTGACTCCGGCAGCAGGAATTTTCTCCCCCAAACACGAAAAAAATCTTGATTTTTAAATGCTATGAAAAACACCATTTTTAAGGACAAAATTCAACCCCGAATCTCATTCTGCTGTCCGTTTTTAGATTTGAGTCAAAAAAACTTTTTCACCTCCCGGGCACAAAAATCTCTGACTCCGGCATCAGGAATTTTCTTCCCCGGACACCAAAAAAATCTTGATTTTTAAAAACTATGATAAACACCATTTTTAAGGACAAAATTCAACCCCGAATCTCATTCTGCTGTCCGTTTTTAGATTTGAGTCAAAAAAACTTTTTCACCTCCCGGGCACAAAAATCTCTGACACCGGCATCAGGAATTTTTCTTCCCCGGACACCAAAAAAATCTTGATTTTTAAAAGCTATGAAAAACAACATTTTTAAGGATAAAATTCAACCCTGAATGTAATTCTGGCGTCCGTATTTACATTTGGGTCAAAAAAAAATTCGCCTCCTGGGCAGAAAAATCCCTGACTCCGGCAGCAGGAATTTTCTCCCCCAAACACCAAAAAATTTTTATTTTTAAATGCTATGAAAAACAACATTTTTAAGGACAAAATTCAACCCCGAATCTCATTCTGCTGTCCGTTTTTAGATTTGAGTCAAAAAAACTTTTTCACCTCCTGGGCACAAAAATCCCTGACCGCGGCATCAGGAGTTTTCTTCCCTGGACACCAAAAAATTCTTGATTTTTAAAAACTATGAAAACACCATTTTTAAGGATAAAATTCAACCCTGAATCTAATTCTGGCGTCCGTATTTACATTTGGGTCAAAAAAAAAATTCACCTCCTGGGCAGAAAAATCCCTGACTCCGGCAGCAGGAATTTTCTCCCCCAAACACGAAAAAAATCTTGATTTTTAAATGCTATGAAAAACACCATTTTTAAGGACAAAATTCAACCCCGAATCTCATTCTGGTGTCCGTTTTTAGATTTGAGTCAAAAAAACTTTTTCACCTCCTGGGCACAAAAATCCCTGACCGCGGCATCAGGAATTTTCTTCCCTGGACACCAAAAAAATCTTCATTTTTAAAAACTATGATAAACACCATTTTTAAGGACAAAATTCAACCCCGAATGTCATTCTGGTGTCTGTTTTTACATTTGGGTGGAAAAAAAATTTCACCTCCTGGGTACAAAAATCCCTGACCCTTGGCATCATGAAATTTCTTCCCCGGACACCAAAGAAATCTTGATTTTTAAACACTATGAAAAACAACATTTTTAAGGACAAAATTCAACCCTGAATCTAATTCTGGCGTCCGTATTTACATTTGGGTCAAAAAAAAAATTCACCTCCTGGGCAGAAAAATCCCTGACTCCGGCAGCAGGAATTTTCTCCCCCAAACACGAAAAAAATCTTGATTTTTAAATGCTATGAAAAACACCATTTTTAAGGACAAAATTCAACCCCGAATCTCATTCTGCTGTCCGTTTTTAGATTTGAGTCAAAAAAACCTTTTCACCTCCCGGGCACAAAAATCTCTGACCCCGGCATCAGGAATTTTCTTCCCCAGACACCAAAAAAATCTTGATTTTTAAAAGCTATGAAAAACAACATTTTTAAGGATAAAATTCAACCCTGAATCTAATTCTGGCGTCCGTATTTACATTTGGGTCAAAAAAAAATTCGCCTCCTGGGCAGAAAAATCCCTGACTCCGGCAGCACGAATTTTCTCCCCCAAACACCAAAAAAAATCTTTATTTTTAAATGCTATGAAAAACAACATTTTTAAGGACAAAATTCAACCCCGAATCTCATTCTGCTGTCCGTTTTTAGATTTGAGTCAAAAAAACTTTTTCACCTCCTGGGCACAAAAATCCCTGACCGCGGCATCAGGAATTTTCTTCCCCGGACACCAAAAAATTCTTGATTTTTAACAACTATGAAAACACCATTTTTAAGGATAAAATTCAACCCTGAATCTAATTCTGGCGTCCGTTTTTACGTTTGGGTCAAAAAAAAATTCACCTCCTGGGCAGAAAAATCCCTGACAGGAATTTTCTTCCCCAAACACGAAAAAAATCTTGATTTTTCAAAGCTATGAAAAACACCATTTTTAAGAATGAAATTCAACCCTGAATCTCATTCTGGTGTCCGTTTTTACATTTGGGTGGAAAAAAAATTTCACCTCCTGGGCACAAAAATCCCTGAATTTTCTTCCCCGGACACCAAAAATTCTTGATTTTTAAAAACTATGAAAAACAGCATTGTTAAGGAAGAAATTCAACCCGGAATCTAATTCTGCTGTCCATTTTTACATTTGGGTCAAAAAAATTTTTTCACCTCCTGAGCACAAAAATGTTTGACCCCGGCATCAGGAATTTTCTTCCCCAGACACCAAAAAAATCTTGATTTTTAAAAGCTATGAAAAACAACATTTTTAAGGATAAAATTCAACCCTGAATCTAATTCTGGCGTCCGTATTTACATTTGGGTCAAAAAAAAAATTCACCTCCTGGGCAGAAAAATCCCTGACAGGAATTTTCTTCCCCAAACACCAAAAAAATCTTGATTTTTAAAAACTATGATAAACACCATTTTTAAGGACAAAATTCAACCCCGAATCTCATTCTGGTGTCCGTTTTTAGATTTGAGTCAAAAAAACTTTTTCACCTCCCGGGCACAAAAATCTCTGACTCCGGCATCAGGAATTTTCTTCCCCGGACACCAAAAAAATCTTGATTTTTAAAAACTATGATAAACACCATTTTTAAGGACAAAATTCAACCCCGAATGTCATTCTGGTGTCTGTTTTTACATTTGGGTGGAAAAAAAATTTCACCTCCTGGGTACAAAAATCCCTGACCCTTGGCATCATGAAATTTCTTCCCCGGACACCAAAGAAATCTTGATTTTTAAACACTATGAAAAACACTGTTTATAAGGACAAAATTCACCCCTGAATCTAATTCTGGCGTCCGTATTTACATTTGGGTCAAAAAAAAATTCATTTTTAAGGACAAAATTCAACCCCGAATCTCATTCTGCTGTCCGTTTTTAGATTTGAGTCAAAAAAACTTTTTCACCTCCCGGGCACAAAAATCTCTGACTCCGGCATCAGGAATTTTCTTCCCCGGACACCAAAAAAATCTTGATTTTTAAAAACTATGATAAACACCATTTTTAAGGACAAAATTCAACCCCGAATGTCATTCTGGTGTCTGTTTTTACATTTGGGTGGAAAAAAAATTTCACCTCCTGGGTACAAAAATCCCTGACCCTTGGCATCATGAAATTTCTTCCCCGGACACCAAAGAAATCTTGATTTTTAAACACTATGAAAAACACCATTTTTAAGGACAAAATTCAACCCCGAATCTCATTCTGCTGTCCGTTTTTAGATTTGAGTCAAAAAAACTTTTTCACCTCCCGGGCACAAAAATCTCTGACCCCAGCATCAGGAATTTTCTTCCCCAGACACCAAAAAAATCTTGATTTTTAAAAGCTATGAAAAACAACATTTTTAAGGATAAAATTCAACCCTGAATCTAATTCTGGCGTCCGTATTTACATTTGGGTCAAAAAAAAATTCGACTCCTGGGCAGAAAAATCGCTGACTCCGGCAGCAGGAATTTTCTCCCCCAAACACCAAAAAAATCTTTATTTTTAAATGCTATGAAACACAACATTTTTAAGGACAAAATTCAACCCTGAATCTCATTCTGCTGTCCGTTTTTAGATTTGAGTCAAAAAAACTTTTTCACCTCCTGGGCACAAAAATCCCTGACCGCGGCATCAGGAATTTTCTTCCCTGGACACCAAAAAAATCTTGATTTTTAAAAACTATGATAAACACCATTTTTAAGGACAAAATTCAACCCCGAATGTCATTCTGGTGTCTGTTTTTACATTTGGGTGGAAAAAAAATTTCACCTCCTGGGTACAAAAATCCCTGACCCTTGGCATCATGAAATTTCTTCCCCGGACACCAAAGAAATCTTGATTTTTAAACGCTATGAAAAACACTGTTTTTAAGGACAAAATTCAACCCTGAATCTAATTCTGGCGTCCGTATTTACATTTGGGTCAAAAAAAAAATTCACCTCCTGGGCAGAAAAATCCCTGACTCCGGCAGCAGGAATTTTCTCCCCCAAACACGAAAAAAATCTTGATTTTTAAATGCTATGAAAAACACCATTTTTAAGGACAAAATTCAACCCCGAATCTCATTCTGCTGTCCGTTTTTAGATTTGAGTCAAAAAAACTTTTTCACCTCCCGGGCACAAAAATCTCTGACCCCGGCATCAGGAATTTTCTTCCCCAGACACCAAAAAAATCTTGATTTTTAAAAGCTATGAAAAACAACATTTTTAAGGATAAAATTCAACCCTGAATCTAATTCTGGCGTCCGTATTTACATTTGGGTCAAAAAAAAATTCGCCTCCTGGGCAGAAAAATCCCTGACTCCGGCAGCAGGAATTTTCTCCCCCAAACACGAAAAAAATCTTGATTTTTAAATGCTATGAAAAACACCATTTTTAAGGACAAAATTCAACCCCGAATCTCATTCTGCTGTCCGTTTTTAGATTTGAGTCAAAAAAACTTTTTCACCTCCCGGGCACAAAAATCTCTGACCCCGGCATCAGGAATTTTCTTCCCCGGACACCAAAAAAATCTTGATTTTTAAAAACTATGATAAACACCATTTTTAAGGACAAAATTCAACCCCGAATGTCATTCTGGTGTCTGTTTTTACATTTGGGTGGAAAAAAAAATTCACCTCCTGGGTACAAAAATCCCTGACCCTTGGCATCATGAAATTTCTTCCCCGGACACCAAAAAAATCTTGATTTTTAACCACTATGAAAAACACTGTTTTTAAGGACAAAATTCAACCCTGAATCTAATTCTGGCGTCCGTATTTACATTTGGGTCAAAAAAAAAATTCACCTCCTGGGCAGAAAAATCCCTGACTCCGGCAGCAGGAATTTTCTCCCCCAAACACCAAAAAAATCTTGATTTTTAAATGCTATGAAAAACACCATTTTTAAGGACAAAATTCAACCCCGAATCTCATTCTGGTGTCCGTTTTTAGATTTGAGTCAAAAAAACTTTTTCACCTCCCGGGCACAAAAATCTCTGACTCCGGCATCAGGAATTTTCTTCCCCGGACACCAAAAAAATCTTGATTTTTAAAAACTATGATAAACACCATTTTTAAGGACAAAATTCAACCCCGAATGTCATTCTGGTGTCTGTTTTTACATTTGGGTGGAAAAAAAATTTCACCTCCTGGGTACAAAAATCCCTGACCCTTGGCATCATGAAATTTCTTCCCCGGACACCAAAGAAATCTTGATTTTTAAACACTATGAAAAACACTGTTTTTAAGGACAAAATTCAACCCTGAATCTAATTCTGGCGTCCGTATTTACATTTGGGTCAAAAAAAAAATTCACCTCCTGGGCAGAAAAATCCCTGACTCCGGCAGCAGGAATTTTCTCCCCCAAACACGAAAAAAATCTTGATTTTTAAATGCTATGAAAAACACCATTTTTAAGGACAAAATTCAACCCCGAATCTCATTCTGCTGTCCGTTTTTAGATTTGAGTCAAAAAAACCTTTTCACCTCCCGGGCACAAAAATCTCTGACCCCGGCATCAGGAATTTTCTTCCCCAGACACCAAAAAAATCTTGATTTTTAAAAGCTATGAAAAACAACATTTTTAAGGATAAAATTCAACCCTGAATCTAATTCTGGCTTCCGTATTTACATTTGGGTCAAAAAAAAATTCGCCTCCTGGGCAGAAAAATCCCTGACTCCGGCAGCAGGAATTTTCTCCCCCAAACACCAAAAAAAATCTTTATTTTTAAATGCTATGAAAAACAACATTTTTAAGGACAAAATTCAACCCCGAATCTCATTCTGCTGTCCGTTTTTAGATTTGAGTCAAAAAAACTTTTTCACCTCCTGGGCACAAAAATCCCTGACCGCGGCATCAGGAATTTTCTTCCCTGGACACCAAAAAATTCTTGATTTTTAACAACTATGAAAACACCATTTTTAAGGATAAAATTCAACCCTGAATCTAATTCTGGCGTCCGTTTTTACATTTGGGTCAAAAAAAAATTCACCTCCTGGGCAGAAAAATCCCTGACAGGAATTTTCTTCCCCAAACACGAAAAAAATCTTGATTTTTCAAAGCTATGAAAAACACCATTTTTAAGAATGAAATTCAACCCTGAATGGTGTCCGTTTTTACATTTGGGTGGAAAAAAAATTTCACCTCCTGGGCACAAAAATCCCTGAATTTTCTTCCCCGGACACCAAAAATTCTTGATTTTTAAAAACTATGAAAAACAGCATTGTTAAGGAAGAAATTCAACCCGGAATCTAATTCTGCTGTCCATTTTTACATTTGGGTCAAAAAAAATTTTTCACCTCCTGAGCACAAAAATGTTTGACCCCGGCATCAGGAATTTTCTTCCCCAGACACCAAAAAAATCTTGATTTTTAAAAGCTATGAAAAACAACATTTTTAAGGATAAAATTCAACCCTGAATCTAATTCTGGCGTCCGTATTTACATTTGGGTCAAAAAAAAAATTCACCTCCTGGGCAGAAAAATCCCTGACAGGAATTTTCTTCCCCAAACACCAAAAAAATCTTGATTTTTAAAAACTATGATAAACACCATTTTTAAGGACAAAATTCAACCCCGAATCTCATTCTGGTGTCCGTTTTTAGATTTGAGTCAAAAAAACTTTTTCACCTCCCGGGCACAAAAATCTCTGACTCCGGCATCAGGAATTTTCTTCCCCGGACACCAAAAAAATCTTGATTTTTAAAAACTATGATAAACACCATTTTTAAGGACAAAATTCAACCCCGAATGTCATTCTGGTGTCTGTTTTTACATTTGGGTGGAAAAAAAATTTCACCTCCTGGGTACAAAAATCCCTGACCCTTGGCATCATGAAATTTCTTCCCCGGACACCAAAGAAATCTTGATTTTTAAACACTATGAAAAACACTGTTTTTAAGGACAAAATTCACCCCTGAATCTAATTCTGGCGTCCGTATTTACATTTGGGTCAAAAAAAAAATTCATTTTTAAGGACAAAATTCAACCCCGAATCTCATTCTGCTGTCCGTTTTTAGATTTGAGTCAAAAAAACTTTTTCACCTCCCGGGCATAAAAATCTCTGACCCCGGCATTAGGAATTTTCTTCCCCAGAAACCAAAAAAATCTTGATTTTTAAAAGCTATGAAAAACAACATTTTTAAGGATAAAATTCAACCCTGAATCTAATTCTGGCGTCCGTATTTACATTTGGGTCAAAAAAAAATTCGCCTCCTGGGCAGAAAAATCCCTGACTCCGGCAGCAGGCATTTTCTCCCCCAAACACCAAAAAAATCTTTATTTTTAAATGCTATGAAAAACAACATTTTTAAGGACAAAATTCAACCCCGAATCTCATTCTGCTGTCCGTTTTTAGATTTGAGTCAAAAAAACTTTTTCACCTCCTGGGCACAAAAATCCCTGACCGCGGCATCAGGAATTTTCTTCCCTGGACACCAAAAAAATCTTGATTTTTAAAAACTATGATAAACACCATTTTTAAGGACAAAATTCAACCCCGAATGTCATTCTGGTGTCTGTTTTTACATTTGGGTGGAAAAAAAATTTCACCTCCTGGGTACAAAAATCCCTGACCCTTGGCATCATGAAATTTCTTCCCCGGACACCAAAGAAATCTTGATTTTTAAACACTATGAAAAACACTGTTTTTAAGGACAAAATTCAACCCTGAATCTAATTCTGGCGTCCGTATTTACATTTGGGTCAAAAAAAAAATTCACCTCCTGGGCAGAAAAATCCCTGACTCCGGCAGCAGGAATTTTCTCCCCCAAACACGAAAAAAATCTTGATTTTTAAATGCTATGAAAAACACCATTTTTAAGGACAAAATTCAACCCCGAATCTCATTCTGCTGTCCGTTTTTAGATTTGAGTCAAAAAAACTTTTTCACCTCCCGGGCACAAAAATCTCTGACCCCGGCATCAGGAATTTTCTTCCCCAGACACCAAAAAAATCTTGATTTTTAAAAGCTATGAAAAACAACATTTTTAAGGATAAAATTCAACCCTGAATCTAATTCTGGCGTCCGTATTTACATTTGGGTCAAAAAAAAATTCGCCTCCTGGGCAGAAAAATCCCTGACTCCGACAGCAGGAATTTTCTCCCCCAAACACGAAAAAAAATCTTGATTTTTAAATGCTATGAAAAACACCATTTTTAAGGACAAAATTCAACCCCGAATCTCATTCTGCTGTCCGTTTTTAGATTTGAGTCAAAAAAACTTTTTCACCTCCCGGGCACAAAAATCTCTGACCCCGGCATCAGGAATTTTCTTCCCCGGACACCAAAAAAATCTTGATTTTTAAAAACTATGATAAACACCATTTTTAAGGACAAAATTCAACCCCGAATGTCATTCTGGTGTCTGTTTTTACATTTGGGTGGAAAAAAAATTTCACCTCCTGGGTACAAAAATCCCTGACCCTTGGCATCATAAAATTTCTTCCCCGGACACCAAAAAAATCTTGATTTTTAAACACTATGAAAAACACTGTTTTTAAGGACAAAATTCAACCCTGAATCTAATTCTGGCATCCGTATTTACATTTGGGTCAAAAAAAAAATTCACCTCCTGGGCAGAAAAATCCCTGACTCCGGCAGCAGGAATTTTCTCCCCCAAACACGAAAAAAATCTTGATTTTTAAATGCTATGAAAAACACCATTTTTAAGGACAAAATTCAACCCCGAATCTCATTCTGGTGTCCGTTTTTAGATTTGAGTCAAAAAAACTTTTTCACCTCCCGGGCACAAAAATCTCTGACTCCGGCATCAGGAATTTTCTTCCCCGGACACCAAAAAAATCTTGATTTTTAAAAACTATGATAAACACCATTTTTAAGGACAAAATTCAACCCCGAATCTCATTCTGCTGTCCGTTTTTAGATTTGAGTCAAAAAAACTTTTTCACCTCCCGGGCACAAAAATCTCTGACCCCGGCATCAGGAATTTTCTTCCCCAGACACCAAAAAAAATCTTGATTTTTAAAAGCTATGAAAAACAACATTTTTAAGGATAAAATTCAACCCTGAATCTAATTCTGGCGTCCGTATTTACATTTGGGTCAAAAAAAAAATTCGACTCCTGGGCAGAAAAATCCCTGACTCCGGCAGCAGGAATTTTCTCCCCCAAACACCAAAAAAATATTTATTTTTAAATGCTATGAAAAACAACATTTTTAAGGACAAAATTCAACCCCGAATCTCATTCTGCTGTCCGTTTTTAGATTTGAGTCAAAAAAACTTTTTCACCTCCTGGGCACAAAAATCCCTGACCGCGGCATCAGGAATTTTCTTCCCTGGACACCAAAAAAATCTTGATTTTTAAAAACTATGATAAACACCATTTTTAAGGACAAAATTCAACCCCGAATGTCATTCTGGTGTCTGTTTTTACATTTGGGTGGAAAAAAAATTTCACCTCCTGGGTACAAAAATCCCTGACCCTTGGCATCATGAAATTTCTTCCCCGGACACCAAAGAAATCTTGATTTTTAAACACTATGAAAAACACTGTTTTTAAGGACAAAATTCAACCCTGAATCTAATTCTGGCGTCCGTATTTACATTTGGGTCAAAAAAAAAATTCACCTCCTGGGCAGAAAAATCCCTGACTCCGGCAGCAGGAATTTTCTCCCCCAAACACGAAAAAAATCTTGATTTTTAAATGCTATGAAAAACACCATTTTTAAGGACAAAATTCAACCCCGAATCTCATTCTGCTGTCCGTTTTTAGATTTGAGTCAAAAAAACTTTTTCACCTCCCGGGCACAAAAATCTCTGACCCCAGCATCAGGAATTTTCTTCCCCAGACACCAAAAAAATCTTGATTTTTAAAAGCTATGAAAAACAACATTTTTAAGGATAAAATTCAACCCTGAATCTAATTCTGGCGTCCGTATTTACATTTGGGTCAAAAAAAAATTCGACTCCTGGGCAGAAAAATCGCTGACTCCGGCAGCAGGAATTTTCTCCCCCAAACACCAAAAAAATCTTTATTTTTAAATGCTATGAAACACAACATTTTTAAGGACAAAATTCAACCCTGAATCTCATTCTGCTGTCCGTTTTTAGATTTGAGTCAAAAAAACTTTTTCACCTCCTGGGCACAAAAATCCCTGACCGCGGCATCAGGAATTTTCTTCCCTGGACACCAAAAAAATCTTGATTTTTAAAAACTATGATAAACACCATTTTTAAGGACAAAATTCAACCCCGAATGTCATTCTGGTGTCTGTTTTTACATTTGGGTGGAAAAAAAATTTCACCTCCTGGGTACAAAAATCCCTGACCCTTGGCATCATGAAATTTCTTCCCCGGACACCAAAGAAATCTTGATTTTTAAACGCTATGAAAAACACTGTTTTTAAGGACAAAATTCAACCCTGAATCTAATTCTGGCGTCCGTATTTACATTTGGGTCAAAAAAAAAATTCACCTCCTGGGCAGAAAAATCCCTGACTCCGGCAGCAGGAATTTTCTCCCCCAAACACGAAAAAAATCTTGATTTTTAAATGCTATGAAAAACACCATTTTTAAGGACAAAATTCAACCCCGAATCTCATTCTGCTGTCCGTTTTTAGATTTGAGTCAAAAAAACTTTTTCACCTCCCGGGCACAAAAATCTCTGACCCCGGCATCAGGAATTTTCTTCCCCAGACACCAAAAAAATCTTGATTTTTAAAAGCTATGAAAAACAACATTTTTAAGGATAAAATTCAACCCTGAATCTAATTCTGGCGTCCGTATTTACATTTGGGTCAAAAAAAAATTCGACTCCTGGGCAGAAAAATCCCTGACTCCGGCAGCAGGAATTTTCTCCCCCAAACACCAAAAAAATCTTTATTTTTAAATGCTATGAAAAACAACATTTTTAAGGACAAAATTCAACCCCGAATCTCATTCTGCTGTCCGTTTTTAGATTTGAGTCAAAAAAACTTTTTCACCTCCTGGGCACAAAAATCCCTGACCGCGGCATCAGGAATTTTCTTCCCTGGACACCAAAAAAATCTTGATTTTTAAAAACTATGATAAACACCATTTTTAAGGACAAAATTCAACCCCGAATGTCATTCTGGTGTCTGTTTTTACATTTGGGTGGAAAAAAAATTTCACCTCCTGGGTACAAAAATCCCTGACCCTTGGCATCATGAAATTTCTTCCCCGGACACCAAAGAAATCTTGATTTTTAAACACTATGAAAAACACTGTTTTTAAGGACAAAATTCAACCCTGAATCTAATTCTGGCGTCCGTATTTACATTTGGGTCAAAAAAAAAATTCGCCTCCTGGGCAGAAAAATCCCTGACTCCGGCAGCAGGAATTTTCTCCCCCAAACACGAAAAAAATCTTGATTTTTAAATGCTATGAAAAACACCATTTTTAAGGACAAAATTCAACCCCGAATCTCATTCTGCTGTCCGTTTTTAGATTTGAGTCAAAAAAACTTTTTCACCTCCCGGGCACAAAAATCTCTGACCCCGGCATCAGGAATTTTCTTCCCCAGACACCAAAAAAATCTTGATTTTTAAAAGCTATGAAAAACAACATTTTTAAGGATAAAATTCAACCCTGAATCTAATTCTGGCGTCCGTATTTACATTTGGGTCAAAAAAAAATTCGCCTCCTGGGCAGAAAAATCCCTGACTCCGGCAGCAGGAATTTTCTCCCCCAAACACCAAAAAAATCTTTATTTTTAAATGCTATGAAAAACAACATTTTTAAGGACAAAATTCAACCCCGAATCTCATTCTGCTGTCCGTTTTTAGATTTGAGTCAAAAAAACTTTTTCACCTCCTGGGCACAAAAATCCCTGACCGCGGCATCAGGAATTTTCTTCCCTGGACACCAAAAAATTCTTGATTTTTAAAAACTATGAAAAACACTGTTTTTAAGGACAAAATTCAACCCTGAATCTAATTCTGGCGTCCGTATTTACATTTGGGTCAAAAAAAAAATTCACCTCCTGGGCAGAAAAATCCCTGACTCCGGCAGCAGGAATTTTCTCCCCCAAACACGAAAAAAATCTTGATTTTTAAATGCTATGAAAAACACCATTTTTAAGGACAAAATTCAACCCCGAATCTCATTCTGCTGTCCGTTTTTAGATTTGAGTCAAAAAAACTTTTTCACCTCCCGGGCACAAAAATCTCTGACCCCGGCATCAGGAATTTTCTTCCCCGGACACCAAAAAAATCTTGATTTTTAAAAACTATGATAAACACCATTTTTAAGGACAAAATTCAACCCCGAATGTCATTCTGGTGTCTGTTTTTACATTTGGGTGGAAAAAAAATTTCACCTCCTGGGTACAAAAATCCCTGACCCTTGGCATCATGAAATTTCTTCCCCGGACACCAAAGAAATCTTGATTTTTAAACGCTATGAAAAACACTGTTTTTAAGGACAAAATTCAACCCTGAATCTAATTCTGGCGTCCGTATTTACATTTGGGTCAAAAAAAAAATTCACCTCCTGGGCAGAAAAATCCCTGACTCCGGCAGCAGGAATTTTCTCCCCCAAACACGAAAAAAATCTTGATTTTTAAATGCTATGAAAAACACCATTTTTAAGGACAAAATTCAACCCCGAATCTCATTCTGCTGTCCGTTTTTAGATTTGAGTCAAAAAAACTTTTTCACCTCCCGGGCACAAAAATCTCTGACCCCGGCATCAGGAATTTTCTTCCCCAGACACCAAAAAAATCTTGATTTTTAAAAGCTATGAAAAACAACATTTTTAAGGATAAAATTCAACCCTGAATCTAATTCTGGCGTCCGTATTTACATTTGGGTCAAAAAAAAATTCGACTCCTGGGCAGAAAAATCCCTGACTCCGGCAGCAGGAATTTTCTCCCCCAAACACCAAAAAAATCTTTATTTTTAAATGCTATGAAAAACAACATTTTTAAGGACAAAATTCAACCCCGAATCTCATTCTGCTGTCCGTTTTTAGATTTGAGTCAAAAAAACTTTTTCACCTCCTGGGCACAAAAATCCCTGACCGCGGCATCAGGAATTTTCTTCCCTGGACACCAAAAAATTCTTGATTTTTAAAAACTATGAAAAACACTGTTTTTAAGGACAAAATTCAACCCTGAATCTAATTCTGGCGTCCGTATTTACATTTGGGTCAAAAAAAAAAATTCACCTCCTGGGCAGAAAAATCCCTGACTCCGGCAGCAGGAATTTTCTCCCCCAAACACGAAAAAAATCTTGATTTTTAAATGCTATGAAAAACACCATTTTTAAGGACAAAATTCAACCCCGAATCTCATTCTGCTGTCCGTTTTTAGATTTGAGTCAAAAAAACTTTTTCACCTCCCGGGCACAAAAATCTCTGACCCCGGCATCAGGAATTTTCTTCCCCGGACACCAAAAAAATCTTGATTTTTAAAAACTATGATAAACACCATTTTTAAGGACAAAATTCAACCCCGAATGTCATTCTGGTGTCTGTTTTTACCTTTGGGTGGAAAAAAAATTTCACCTCCTGGGTACAAAAATCCCTGACCCTTGGCATCATGAAATTTCTTCCCCGGACACCAAAAAAATCTTGATTTTTAAACACTATGAAAAACACTGTTTTTAAGGACAAAATTCAACCCTGAATCTAATTCTGGCGTCCGTATTTACATTTGGGTCAAAAAAAAAATTCACCTCCTGGGCAGAAAAATCCCTGACTCCGGCAGCAGGCATTTTCTCCCCCAAACACCAAAAAAATCTTTATTTTTAAATGCTATGAAAAACAACATTTTTAAGGACAAAATTCAACCCCGAATCTCATTCTGCTGTCCGTTTTTAGATTTGAGTCAAAAAAACTTTTTCACCTCCTGGGCACAAAAATCCCTGACCCGCGGCATCAGGAATTTTCTTCCCTGGACACCAAAAAAATCTTGATTTTTAAAAACTATGATAAACACCATTTTTAAGGACAAAATTCAACCCCGAATGTCATTCTGGTGTCTGTTTTTACATTTGGGTGAAAAAAAATTTCACCTCCTGGGTACAAAAATCCCTGACCCTTGGCATCATGAAATTTCTTCCCCGGACACCAAAGAAATCTTGATTTTTAAACACTATGAAAAACACTGTTTTTAAGGACAAAATTCAACCCTGAATCTAATTCTGGCGTCCGTATTTACATTTGGGTAAAAAAAAAATTCACCTCCTGGGCAGAAAAATCCCTGACTCCGGCAGCAGGAATTTTCTCCCCCAAACACGAAAAAAATCTTGATTTTTAAATGCTATGAAAAACACCATTTTTAAGGACAAAATTCAACCCCGAATCTCATTCTGCTGTCCATTTTTAGATTTGAGTCAAAAAAACTTTTTCACCTCCCGGGCACAAAAATCTCTGACCCCGGCATCAGGAATTTTCTTCCCTGGACACCAAAAAAATCTTGATTTTTAAAAACTATGATAAACACCATTTTTAAGGACAAAATTCAACCCGGAATGTCATTCTGGTGTCTGTTTTTACATTTGGGTGGAAAAAAAATTTCACCTCCTGGGTACAAAAATCCCTGACCCTTGGCATCATGAAATTTCTTCCCCGGACACCAAAGAAATCTTGATTTTTAAACGCTATGAAAAACACTGTTTTTAAGGACAAAATTCAACCCTGAATCTAATTCTGGCGTCCGTATTTACATTTGGGTCAAAAAAATAATTCACCTCCTGGGCAGAAAAATCCCTGACTCCGGCAGCAGGAATTTTCTCCCCCAAACACGAAAAAAATCTTGATTTTTAAATGCTATGAAAAACACCATTTTTAAGGACAAAATTCAACCCCGAATCTCATTCTGCTGTCCGTTTTTAGATTTGAGTCAAAAAAACTTTTTCACCTCCCGGGCACAAAAATCTCTGACCCCGGCATCAGGAATTTTCTTCCCCAGACACCAAAAAAATCTTGATTTTTAAAAGCTATGAAAAACAACATTTTTAAGGATAAAATTCAACCCTGAATCTAATTCTGGCGTCCGTATTTACATTTGGGTCAAAAAAAAATTCGACTCCTGGGCAGAAAAATCCCTGACTCCGGCAGCAGGAATTTTCTCCCCCAAACACCAAAAAAATCTTTATTTTTAAATGCTATGAAAAACAACATTTTTAAGGACAAAATTCAACCCCGAATCTCATTCTGCTGTCCGTTTTTAGATTTGAGTCAAAAAAACTTTTTCACCTCCTGGGCACAAAAATCCCTGACCGCGGCATCAGGAATTTTCTTCCCTGGACACCAAAAAAATCTTGATTTTTAAAAACTATGATAAACACCATTTTTAAGGACAAAATTCAACCCCGAATGTCATTCTGGTGTCTGTTTTTACATTTGGGTGGAAAAAAAATTTCACCTCCTGGGTACAAAAATCCCTGACCCTTGGCATCATGAAATTTCTTCCCCGGACACCAAAGAAATCTTGATTTTTAAACACTATGAAAAACACTGTTTTTAAGGACAAAATTCAACCCTGAATCTAATTCTGGCGTCCGTATTTACATTTGGGTCAAAAAAAAAATCGCCTCCTGGGCAGAACAATCCCTGACTCCGGCAGCAGGAATTTTCTCCCCCAAACACGAAAAAAATCTTGATTTTTAAATGCTATGAAAAACACCATTTTTAAGGACAAAATTCAACCCCGAATCTCATTCTGGTGTCCGTTTTTAGATTTGAGTCAAAAAAACTTTTTCACCTCCCGGGCACAAAAATCTCTGACTCCGGCATCAGGAATTTTCTTCCCCGGACACCAAAAAAATCTTGATTTTTAAAAACTATGATAAACACCATTTTTAAGGACAAAATTCAACCCCGAATCTCATTCTGCTGTCCGTTTTTAGATTTGAGTCAAAAAAACTTTTTCACCTCCCGGGCACAAAAATCTCTGACCCCGGCATCAGGAATTTTCTTTCCCAGACACCAAAAAAATCTTGATTTTTAAAAGCTATGAAAAACAACATTTTTAAGGATAAAATTCAACCCTGAATCTAATTCTGGCGTCCGTATTTACATTTGGGTCAAAAAAAAATTCGCCTCCTGGGCAGAAAAATCCCTGACTCCGGCAGCAGGAATTTTCTCCCCCAAACACCAAAAAAATTTTATTTTTAAATGCTATGAAAAACAACATTTTTAAGGACAAAATTCAACCCCGAATCTCATTCTGCTGTCCGTTTTTAGATTTGAGTCAAAAAAACTTTTTCACCTCCTGGGCACAAAAATCCCTGACCGCGGCATCAGGAATTTTCTTCCCTGGACACCAAAAAATTCTTGATTTTTAAAAACTATGAAAACACCATTTTTAAGGATAAAATTCAACCCTGAATCTAATTCTGGCGTCCGTTTTTACATTTGGGTCAAAAAAAAAATTCACCTCCTGGGCAGAAAAATCCCTGACAGGAATTTTCTTCCCCAAACACGAAAAAAATCTTGATTTTTCAAAGCTATGAAAAACACCATTTTTAAGAATGAAATTCAACCCTGAATCTCATTCTGGTGTCCGTTTTTAGATTTGAGTCAAAAAAACTTTTTCACCTCCTGGGCACAAAAATCCCTGACCGCGGCATCAAGAATTTTCTTCCCTGGACACCAAAAAAATCTTGATTTTTAAAAACTATGATAAACACCATTTTTAAGGACAAAATTCAACCCCGAATGTCATTCTGGTGTCTGTTTTTACATTTGGGTGGAAAAAAAATTTCACCTCCTGGGTACAAAAATCCCTGACCCTTGGCATCATGAAATTTCTTCCCCGGACACCAAAAAAATCTTGATTTTTAAACACTATGAAAAACACTGTTTTTAAGGACAAAATTCAACCCTGAATCTAATTCTGGTGTCCGTATTTACATTTGGGTAAAAAAAAAAATCACCTCCTGGGCAGAAAAATCCCTGACTCCGGCAGCAGGAATTTTCTCCCCCAAACACGAAAAAAATCTTGATTT
Source organism: Vipera berus (assembly GCF_964194415.1). Taxonomy (NCBI): domain Eukaryota; kingdom Metazoa; phylum Chordata; class Lepidosauria; order Squamata; family Viperidae; genus Vipera; species Vipera berus. Next base: position 132,562,194 of record NC_138203.1, read on the forward strand.
TTAAATGCTATGAAAAACACCATTTTTAAGGATAAAATTCAACCCCGAATCTCATTCTGGCGTCCGTATTTACATTTGGGTCAAAAAAAAAATTCACCTCCTGGGCAGAAAAATCTCTGACTCCGGCATCAGGAATTTTTCTTCCCCGGACACCAAAATAATCTTGATTTTTAAAAACTATGATAAACACCATTTTTAAGGACAAAATTCAACCCCGAATGTCATTCTGGTGTCCGTTTTTAGATTTGAGTCAAAAAAACTTTTTCACCTCCCGGGCACAAAAATCTCTGACTCCGGCATCAGGAATTTTCTTCCCCGGACACCAAAAAAATCTTGGTTTTTAAAAACTATGAAAAACACCATTTTTAAGGACAAAATTCAACCCCGAATCTCATTCTGCTGTCCGTTTTTAGATTTGAGTCAAAAAAACTTTTTCACCTCCCGGGCACAAAAATCTCTGACCCCGGCATCAGGAATTTTCTTCCCCAGACACCAAAAAAATCTTGATTTTTAAAAGCTATGAAAAACAACATTTTTAAGGATAAAATTCAACCCTGAATCTAATTCTGGCGTCCGTATTTACATTTGGGTAAAAAAAAAATTCGACTCCTGGGCAGAAAAATCCCTGACTCCGGCAGCAGGAATTTTCTCCCCCAAACACCAAAAAAATCTTTATTTTTAAATGCTATGAAAAACAACATTTTTAAGGACAAAATTCAACCCCGAATCTCATTCTGCTGTCCGTTTTTAGATTTGAGTCAAAAAAACTTTTTCACCTCCTGGGCACAAAAATCCCTGACCGCGGCATCAGGAATTTTCTTCCCTGGACACCAAAAAAATCTTGATTTTTAAAAACTATGATAAACACCATTTTTAAGGACAAAATTCAACCCCGAATGTCATTCTGGTGTCTGTTTTTACATTTGGGTGGAAAAAAAATTTCACCTCCTGGGTACAAAAATCCCTGTCCCTTGGCATCATGAAATTTCTTCCCCGGACACCAAAGAAATCTTGATTTTTAAACACTATGAAAAACACTGTTTTTAAGGACAAAATTCAACCCTGAATCTAATTCTGGCGTCCGTATTTACATTTGGGTCAAAAAAAAAATTCACCTCCTGGGCAGAAAAATCCCTGACTCCGGCAGCAGGAATTTTCTCCCCCAAACACGAAAAAAATCTTGATTTTTAAATGCTATGAAAAACACCATTTTTAAGGACAAAATTCAACCCCGAATCTCATTCTGGTGTCCGTTTTTAGATTTGAGTCAAAAAAACTTTTTCACCTCCCGGGCACAAAAATCTCTGACTCCGGCATCAGGAATTTTCTTCCCCGGACACCAAAAAAATCTTGATTTTTAAAAACTATGATAAACACCATTTTTAAGGACAAAATTCAACCCCGAATCTCATTCTGCTGTCCGTTTTTAGATTTGAGTCAAAAAAACTTTTTCACCTCCCGGGCACAAAAATCTCTGACACCGGCATCAGGAATTTTTCTTCCCCGGACACCAAAAAAATCTTGATTTTTAAAAGCTATGAAAAACAACATTTTTAAGGATAAAATTCAACCCTGAATGTAATTCTGGCGTCGGTATTTACATTTGGGTCAAAAAAAAATTCGCCTCCTGGGCAGAAAAATCCCTGACTCCGGCAGCAGGAATTTTCTCCCCCAAACACCAAAAATTTTTTATTTTTAAATGCTATGAAAAACAACATTTTTAAGGACAAAATTCAACCCCGAATCTCATTCTGCTGTCCGTTTTTAGATTTGAGTCAAAAAAACTTTTCCACCTCCTGGGCACAAAAATCCCTGACCGCGGCATCAGGAGTTTTCTTCCCTGGACACCAAAAAATTCTTGATTTTTAAAAACTATGAAAACACCATTTTTAAGGATAAAATTCAACCCTGAATCTAATTCTGGCGTCCGTATTTACATTTGGGTCAAAAAAGAAATTCACCTCCTGGGCAGAAAAATCCCTGACTCCGGCAGCAGGAATTTTCTCCCCCAAACACGAAAAAAATCTTGATTTTTAAATGCTATGAAAAACACCATTTTTAAGGACAAAATTCAACCCCGAATCTCATTCTGGTGTCCGTTTTTAGATTTGAGTCAAAAAAACTTTTTCACCTCCCGGGCACAAAAATCTCTGACTCCGGCATCAGGAATTTTCTTCCCCGGACACCAAAAAAATCTTGATTTATAAAAACTATGATAAACACCATTTTTAAGGACAAAATTCAACCCCGAATCTCATTCTGCTGTCCGTTTTTAGATTTGAGTCAAAAAAACTTTTTCACCTCCCGGGCACAAAAATCTCTGACCCCGGCATCAGGAATTTTCTTCCCCAGACACCAAAAAAATCTTGATTTTTAAAAGCTATGAAAAACAACATTTTTAAGGATAAAATTCAACCCTGAATGTAATTCTGGCGTCCGTATTTACATTTGGGTCAAAAAAAAATTCGCCTCCTGGGCAGAAAAATCCCTGACTCCGGCAGCAGGAATTTTCTCCCCCAAACACCAAAAAATTTTTATTTTTAAATGCTATGAAAAACAACATTTTTAAGGACAAAATTCAACCCCGAATCTCATTCTGCTGTCCGTTTTTAGATTTGAGTCAAAAAAACTTTTTCACCTCCTGGGCACAAAAATCCCTGACCGCGGCATCAGGAATTTTCTTCCCTGGACACCAAAAAATTCTTGATTTTTAAAAACTATGAAAACACCATTTTTAAGGATAAAATTCAACCCTGAATCTAATTCTGGCGTCCGTTTTTACATTTGGGTCAAAAAAAAAATTCACCTCCTGGGCAGAAAAATCCCTGACAGGAATTTTCTTCCCCAAACACGAAAAAAATCTTGATTTTTCAAAGCTATGAAAAACACCATTTTTAAGAATGAAATTCAACCCTGAATCTCATTCTGGTGTCCGTTTTTACATTTGGGTGAAAAAAAAGTTCACCTCCTGGGCACAAAAATCCCTGAATTTTCTTCCCCGGACACCAAAAATTCTTGATTTTTAAAAACTATGAAAAACAGCATTGTTAAGGAAGAAATTCAACCCGGAATCTAATTCTGCTGTCCATTTTTACATTTGGGTCAAAAAATTTTTTTCACCTGAGCACAAAAATGTTTGACCCCGGCATCAGGAATTTTCTTCCCCAGACACCAAAAAAATCTTGATTTTTAAAAGCTATGAAAAACAACATTTTTAAGGATAAAATTCAACCCTGAATCTAATTCTGGCGTCCGTATTTACATTTGGGTCAAAAAAAAATTCGACTCCTGGGCAGAAAAATCCCTGACTCTGGCAGCAGGAATTTTCTCCCCCAAACACCAAAAAAATCTTTATTTTTAAATGCTATGAAAAACAACATTTTTAAGGACAAAATTCAACCCCGAATCTCATTCTGCTGTCTGTTTTTAGATTTGAGTCAAAAAAACTTTTTCACCTCCTGGGCACAAAAATCCCTGACCGCGGCATCAAGAATTTTCTTCCCTGGACACCAAAAAAATCTTGATTTTTAAAAACTATGATAAACACCATTTTTAAGGACAAAATTCAACCCCGAATGTCATTCTGGTGTCTGTTTTTACATTTGGGTGGAAAAAAAATTTCACCTCCTGGGTACAAAAATCCCTGACCCTTGGCATCATGAAATTTCTTCCCCGGACACCAAAGAAATCTTGATTTTTAAACACTATGAAAAACACTGTTTTTAAGGACAAAATTCAACCCTGAATCTAATTCTGGCGTCCGTATTTACATTTGGGTCAAAAAAAAAATTCACCTCCTGGGCAGAAAAATCCCTGACTCCGGCAGCAGGAATTTTCTCCCCCAAACACGAAAAAAATCTTGATTTTTAAATGCTATGAAAAACACCATTTTTAAGGACAAAATTCAACCCCGAATCTCATTCTGCTGTCCGTTTTTAGATTTGAGTCAAAAAAACTTTTTCACCTCCCGGGCACAAAAATCTCTGACCCCGGCATCAGGAATTTTCTTCCCCAGACACCAAAAAAATCTTGATTTTTAAAAGCTATGAAAAACAACATTTTTAAGGATAAAATTCAACCCTGAATCTAATTCTGGCGTCCGTATTTACATTTGGGTCAAAAAAAAATTCGCCTCCTGGGCAGAAAAATCCCTGACTCCGGCAGCAGGAATTTTCTCCCCCAAACACCAAAAAAAATTTATTTTTAAATGCTATGAAAAACAACATTTTTAAGGGCAAAATTCAACCCCGAATCTCATTCTGCTGTCCGTTTTTAGATTTGAGTCAAAAAAACTTTTTCACCTCCTGGGCACAAAATTCCCTGACCACGGCATCAGGAATTTTCTTCCCTGGACACCAAAAAATTCTTGATTTTTAAAAACTATGAAAACACCATTTTTAAGGATAAAATTCAACCCTGAATCTAATTCTGGCGTCCGTTTTTACATTTGGGTCAAAAAAAAAATTCACCTCCTGGGCAGAAAAATCCCTGACAGGAATTTTCTTCCCCAAACACGAAAAAAATCTTGATTTTTCAAAGCTATGAAAAACACCATTTTTAAGAATGAAATTCAACCCTGAATCTCATTCCGGTGTCCGTTTTTACATTTGGGTGGAAAAAAAATTTCACCTCCTGGGCACAAAAATCCCTGAATTTTCTTCCCCGGACACCAAAAATTCTTGATTTTTAAAAACTATGAAAAACAGCATTGTTAAGGAAGAAATTCAACCCGGAATCTAATTCTGCTGTCCATTTTTACATTTGGGTCAAAAAATTTTTTTCACCTCCTGAGCACAAAAATGTTTGACCCCGGCATCAGGAATTTTCTTCCCCAGACACCAAAAAAATCTTGATTTTTAAAAGCTATGAAAAACAACATTTTTAAGGATAAAATTCAACCCTGAATCTAATTCTGGCGTCCGTATTTACATTTGGGTCAAAAAAAAAATTCGCCTCCTGGGCAGAAAAATCCCTGACTCCGGCAGCAGGAATTTTCTCCCCCAAACACGAAAAAAATTTTGATTTTTAAATGCTATGAAAAACACCATTTTTAAGGACAAAATTCAACCCCGAATCTCATTCTGCTGTCCGTTTTTATATTTGAGTCAAAAAAACTTTTTCACCTCCCGGGCACAAAAATCTCTGACCCCGGCATCAGGAATTTTCTTCCCCGGACACCAAAAAAATCTTGATTTTTAAAAACTATGATAAACACCATTTTTAAGGACAAAATTCAACCCCGAATGTCATTCTGGTGTCTGTTTTTACATTTGGGTGGAAAAAAAATTTCACCTCCTGGGTACAAAAATCCCTGACCCTTGGCATCATGAAATTTCTTCCCCGGACACCAAAGAAATGTTGATTTTTAAACACTATGAAAAGCACTGTTTTTCAGGACAAAATTCAACCCTGAATCTAATTCTGGCGTCCGTATTTACATTTGGGTCAAAAAAAAAATTCACCTCCTGGGCAGAAAAATCCCTGACTCCGGCAGCAGGAATTTTCTCCCCCAAACACGAAAAAAATCTTGATTTTTAAATGGTATGAAAAACACCATTTTTAAGGACAAAATTCAACCCCGAATCTCATTCTGCTGTCCGTTTTTAGATTTGAGTCAAAAAAACTTTTTCACCTCCCGGGCACAAAAATCTCTGACTCCGGCAGCAGGAATTTTCTCCCCCAAACACGAAAAAAATCTTGATTTTTAAATGCTATGAAAAACACCATTTTTAAGGACAAAATTCAACCCCGAATCTCATTCTGCTGTCCGTTTTTAGATTTGAGTCAAAAAAACTTTTTCACCTCCCGGGCACAAAAATCTCTGACCCCGGCATCAGGAATTTTCTTCCCCAGACACCAAAAAAATCTTGATTTTTAAAAGCTATGAAAAACAACATTTTTAAGGATAAAATTCAACCCTGAATCTAATTCTGGCGTCCGTATTTACATTTGGGTCAAAAAAAAATTCGACTCCTGGGCAGAAAAATCCCTGACTCCGGCAGCAGGAATTTTCTCCCCGAAACACCAAAAAAATCTTTATTTTTAAATGCTATGAAAAACAACATTTTTAAGGACAAAATTCAACCCCGAATCTCATTCTGCTGTCCGTTTTTAGATTTGAGTCAAAAAAACTTTTTCACCTCCTGGGCACAAAAATCCCTGACCGCGGCATCAGGAATTTTCTTCCCTGGACACCAAAAAAATCTTGATTTTTAAAAACTATGATAAACACCATTTTTAAGGACAAAATTCAACCCCGAATGTCATTCTGGTGTCTGTTTTTACATTTGGGTGGAAAAAAAATTTCACCTCCTGGGTACAAAAATCCCTGACCCTTGGCATTATGAAATTTCTTCCCCGGACACCAAAGAAATCTTGATTTTTAAACACTATGAAAAACACTGTTTTTAAGGACAAAATTCAACCCTGAATCTAATTCTGGCGTCCGTATTTACATTTGGGTCAAAAAAAAAATTCACCTCCTGGGCAGAAAAATCCCTGACTCCGGCAGCAGGAATTTTCTCCCCCAAACACGAAAAAAATCTTGATTTTTAAATGCTATGAAAAACACCATTTTTAAGGACAAAATTCAACCCCGAATCTCATTCTGGTGTCCGTTTTTAGATTTGAGTCAAAAAAACTTTTTCACCTCCCGGGCACAAAAATCTCTGACTCCGGCATCAGGAATTTTCTTCCCCGGACACCAAAAAAATCTTGATTTTTAAAAACTATGATAAACACCATTTTTAAGGACAAAATTCAACCCCGAATCTCATTCTGCTGTCCGTTTTTAGATTTGAGTCAAAAAAACTTTTTCACCTCCCGGGCACAAAAATCTCTGACCCCGGCATCAGGAATTTTCTTTCCCAGACACCAAAAAAATCTTGATTTTTAAAAGCTATGAAAAACAACATTTTTAAGGATAAAATTCAACCCTGAATCTAATTCTGGCGTCCGTATTTACATTTGGGTCAAAAAAAAATTCGCCTCCTGGGCAGAAAAATCCCTGACTCCGGCAGCAGGAATTTTCTCCCCCAAACACCAAAAAAATTTTATTTTTAAATGCTATGAAAAACAACATTTTTAAGGACAAAATTCAACCCCGAATCTCATTCTGCTGTCCGTTTTTAGATTTGAGTCAAAAAAACTTTTTCACCTCCTGGGCACAAAAATCCCTGACCGCGGCATCAGGAATTTTCTTCCCTGGACACCAAAAAATTCTTGATTTTTAAAAACTATGAAAACACCATTTTTAAGGATAAAATTCAACCCTGAATCTAATTCTGGCGTCCGTTTTTACATTTGGGTCAAAAAAAAAATTCACCTCCTGGGCAGAAAAATCCCTGACAGGAATTTTCTTCCCCAAACACGAAAAAAATCTTGATTTTTCAAAGCTATGAAAAACACCATTTTTAAGAATGAAATTCAACCCTGAATCTCATTCTGGTGTCCGTTTTTACATTTGGGTGGAAAAAAAATTTCACCTCCTGGGCACAAAAATCCCTGAATTTTCTTCCCCGGACACCAAAAATTCTTGATTTTTAAAAACTATGAAAAACAGCATTGTTAAGGAAGAAATTCAACCCGGAATCTAATTCTGCTGTCCATTTTTACATTTGGGTCAAAAAAATTTTTTCACCTCCTGAGCACAAAAATGTTTGACCCCGGCATCAGGAATTTTCTTCCCCAGACACCAAAAAAATCTTGATTTTTAAAAGCTATGAAAAACAACATTTTTAAGGATAAAATTCAACCCTGAATCTAATTCTGGCGTCCGTATTTACATTTGGGTCAAAAAAAAATTCGACTCCTGGGCAGAAAAATCCCTGACTCCGGCAGCAGGAATTTTCTCCCCCAAACACCAAAAAAATCTTTATTTTTAAATGCTATGAAAAACAACATTTTTAAGGACAAAATTCAACCCCGAATCTCATTCTGCTGTCCGTTTTTAGATTTGAGTCAAAAAAACTTTTTCACCTCCTGGGCACAAAAATCCCTGACCGCGGCATCAGGAATTTTCTTCCCTGGACACCAAAAAAATCTTGATTTTTAAAAACTATGATAAACACCATTTTTAAGGACAAAATTCAACCCCGAATGTCATTCTGGTGTCTGTTTTTACATTTGGGTGGAAAAAAAATTTCACCTCCTGGGTACAAAAATCCCTGACCCTTGGCATCATGAAATTTCTTCCCCGGACACCAAAGAAATCTTGATTTTTAAACACTATGAAAAACACTGTTTTTAAGGACAAAATTCAACCCTGAATCTAATTCTGGCGTCCGTATTTACATTTGGGTCAAAAAAAAAATTCGCCTCCTGGGCAGAACAATCCCTGACTCCGGCAGCAGGAATTTTCTCCCCCAAACACGAAAAAAATCTTGATTTTTAAATGCTATGAAAAACACCATTTTTAAGGACAAAATTCAACCCCGAATCTCATTCTGCTGTCCGTTTTTAGATTTGAGTCAAAAAAACTTTTTCACCTCCTGGGCACAAAAATCCCTGACCGCGGCATCAGGAATTTTCTTCCCTGGACACCAAAAAATTCTTGATTTTTAAAAACTATGAAAACACCATTTTTAAGGATAAAATTCAACCCTGAATCTAATTCTGGCGTCCGTTTTTACATTTGGGTCAAAAAAAAAATTCACCTCCTGGGCAGAAAAATCCCTGACAGGAATTTTCTTCCCCAAACACGAAAAAAATCTTGATTTTTCAAAGCTATGAAAAACACCATTTTTAAGAATGAAATTCAACCCTGAATCTCATTCTGGTGTCCGTTTTTACATTTGGGTGGAAAAAAAATTTCACCTCCTGGGCACAAAAATCCCTGAATTTTCTTCCCCGGACACCAAAAATTCTTGATTTTTAAAAACTATGAAAAACAGCATTGTTAAGGAAGAAATTCAACCCGGAATCTAATTCTGCTGTCCATTTTTACATTTGGGTCAAAAAAATTTTTTCACCTCCTGAGCACAAAAATGTTTGACCCCGGCATCAGGAATTTTCTTCCCCAGACACCAAAAAAATCTTGATTTTTAAAAGCTATGAAAAACAACATTTTTAAGGATAAAATTCAACCCTGAATCTAATTCTGGCGTCCGTATTTACATTTGGGTCAAAAAAAAATTCGACTCCTGGGCAGAAAAATCCCTGACTCCGGCAGCAGGAATTTTCTCCCCCAAACACCAAAAAAATCTTTATTTTTAAATGCTATGAAAAACAACATTTTTAAGGACAAAATTCAACCCCGAATCTCATTCTGCTGTCCGTTTTTAGATTTGAGTCAAAAAAACTTTTTCACCTCCTGGGCACAAAAATCCCTGACCGCGGCATCAGGAATTTTCTTCCCTGGACACCAAAAAAATCTTGATTTTTAAAAACTATGATAAACACCATTTTTAAGGACAAAATTCAACCCCGAATGTCATTCTGGTGTCTGTTTTTACATTTGGGTGGAAAAAAAATTTCACCTCCTGGGTACAAAAATCCCTGACCCTTGGCATCATGAAATTTCTTCCCCGGACACCAAAGAAATCTTGATTTTTAAACACTATGAAAAACACTGTTTTTAAGGACAAAATTCAACCCTGAATCTAATTCTGGCGTCCGTATTTACATTTGGGTCAAAAAAAAAATTCGCCTCCTGGGCAGAACAATCCCTGACTCCGGCAGCAGGAATTTTCTCCCCCAAACACGAAAAAAATCTTGATTTTTAAATGCTATGAAAAACACCATTTTTAAGGACAAAATTCAACCCCGAATCTCATTCTGCTGTCCGTTTTTAGATTTGAGTCAAAAAAACTTTTTCACCTCCCGGGCACAAAAATCTCTGACCCCGGCATCAGGAATTTTCTTCCCCGGACACCAAAAAAATCTTGATTTTTAAAAACTATGATAAACACCATTTTTAAGGACAAAATTCAACCCCGAATGTCATTCTGGTGTCTGTTTTTACATTTGGGTGGAAAAAAAATTTCACCTCCTGGGTACAAAAATCCCTGACCCTTGGCATTATGAAATTTCTTCCCCGGACACCAAAGAAATCTTGATTTTTAAACACTATGAAAAACACTGTTTTTAAGGACAAAATTCAACCCTGAATCTAATTCTGGCGTCCGTATTTACATTTCGGTCAAAAAAAAAATTCACCTCCTGGGCAGAAAAATCCCTGACTCCGGCAGCAGGAATTTTCTCCCCCAAACACGAAAAAAATCTTGATTTTTAAATGCTATGATAAACACCATTTTTAAGGACAAAATTCAACCCCGAATCTCATTCTGCTGTCCGTTTTTAGATTTGAGTCAAAAAAACTTTTTCACCTCCCGGGCACAAAAATCTCTGACCCCGGCATCAGGAATTTTCTTTCCCAGACACCAAAAAAATCTTGATTTTTAAAAGCTATGAAAAACAACATTTTTAAGGATAAAATTCAACCCTGAATCTAATTCTGGCGTCCGTATTTACATTTGGGTCAAAAAAAAATTCGCCTCCTGGGCAGAAAAATCCCTGACTCCGGCAGCAGGAATTTTCTCACCCAAACACCAAAAAATTTTTATTTTTAAATGCTATGAAAAACAACATTTTTAAGGACAAAATTCAACCCCGAATCTCATTCTGCTGTCCGTTTTTAGATTTGAGTCAAAAAAACTTTTTCACCTCCTGGGCACAAAAATCCCTGACCGCGGCATCAGGAATTTTCTTCCCTGGACACCAAAAAATTCTTGATTTTTAAAAACTATGAAAACACCATTTTTAAGGATAAAATTCAACCCTGAATCTAATTCTGGCGTCCGTTTTTACATTTGGGTCAAAAAAAAAATTCACCTCCTGGGCAGAAAAATCCCTGACAGGAATTTTCTTCCCCAAACACGAAAAAAATCTTGATTTTTCAAAGCTATGAAAAACACCATTTTTAAGAATGAAATTCAACCCTGAATCTCATTCTGGTGTCCGTTTTTACATTTGGGTGGAAAAAAAATTTCACCTCCTGGGCACAAAAATCCCTGAATTTTCTTCCCCGGACACCAAAAATTCTTGATTTTTAAAAACTATGAAAAACAGCATTGTTAAGGAAGAAATTCAACCCGGAATCTAATTCTGCTGTCCATTTTTACATTTGGGTCAAAAAAATTTTTTCACCTCCTGAGCACAAAAATGTTTGACCCCGGCATCAGGAATTTTCTTCCCCAGACACCAAAAAAATCTTGATTTTTAAAAGCTATGAAAAACAACATTTTTAAGGATAAAATTCAACCCTGAATCTAATTCTGGCGTCCGTATTTACATTTGGGTCAAAAAAAAAATTCACCTCCTGGGCAGAAAAATCCCTGACTCCGGCAGCAGGAATTTTCTCCCCCAAACACCAAAAAAATTTTATTTTTAAATGCTATGAAAAACAACATTTTTAAGGACAAAATTCAACCCCGAATCTCATTCTGCTGTCCGTTTTTAGATTTGAGTCAAAAAAACTTTTTCACCTCCTGGGCACAAAAATCCCTGACCGCGGCATCAGGAATTTTCTTCCCTGGACACCAAAAAATTCTTGATTTTTAAAAACTATGAAAACACCATTTTTAAGGATAAAATTCAACCCTGAATCTAATTCTGGCGTCCGTTTTTACATTTGGGTCAAAAAAAAAATTCACCTCCTGGGCAGAAAAATCCCTGACAGGAATTTTCTTCCCCAAACACGAAAAAAATCTTGATTTTTCAAAGCTATGAAAAACACCATTTTTAAGAATGAAATTCAACCCTGAATCTCATTCTGGTGTCCGTTTTTACATTTGGGTGGAAAAAAAATTTCACCTCCTGGGCACAAAAATCCCTGAATTTTCTTCCCCGGACACCAAAAATTCTTGATTTTTAAAAACTATGAAAAACAGCATTGTTAAGGAAGAAATTCAACCCGGAATCTAATTCTGCTGTCCATTTTTACATTTGGGTCAAAAAAATTTTTTCACCTCCTGAGCACAAAAATGTTTGACCCCGGCATCAGGAATTTTCTTCCCCAGACACCAAAAAAATCTTGATTTTTAAAAGCTATGAAAAACAACATTTTTAAGGATAAAATTCAACCCTGAATCTAATTCTGGCGTCCGTATTTACATTTGGGTCAAAAAAAAATTCGACTCCTGGGCAGAAAAATCCCTGACTCCGGCAGCAGGAATTTTCTCCCCCAAACACCAAAAAAATCTTTATTTTTAAATGCTATGAAAAACAACATTTTTAAGGACAAAATTCAACCCCGAATCTCATTCTGCTGTCCGTTTTTAGATTTGAGTCATAAAAACTTTTTCACCTCCCGGGCACAAAAATCTCTGACCCCGGCATCAGGAATTTTCTTCCCCGGACACCAAAAAAATCTTGATTTTTAAAAACTATGATAAACACCATTTTTAAGGACAAAATTCAACCCCGAATGTCATTCTGGTGTCTGTTTTTACATTTGGGTGGAAAAAAAATTTCACCTCCTGGGTACAAAAATCCCTGACCCTTGGCATTATGAAATTTCTTCCCCGGACACCAAAGAAATCTTGATTTTTAAACACTATGAAAAACACTGTTTTTAAGGACAAAATTCAACCCTGAATCTAATTCTGGCGTCCGTATTTACATTTCGGTCAAAAAAAAAATTCACCTCCTGGGCAGAAAAATCCCTGACTCCGGCAGCAGGAATTTTCTCCCCCAAACACGAAAAAAATCTTGATTTTTAAATGCTATGAAAAACACCATTTTTAAGGACAAAATTCAACCCCGAATCTCATTCTGGTGTCCATTTTTAGATTTGAGTCAAAAAAACTTTTTCACCTCCCGGGCACAAAAATCTCTGACTCCGGCATCAGGAATTTTCTTCCCCGGACACCAAAAAAATCTTGATTTTTAAAAACTATGATAAACACCATTTTTAAGGACAAAATTCAACCCCGAATCTCATTCTGCTGTCCGTTTTTAGATTTGAGTCAAAAAAACTTTTTCACCTCCCGGGCACAAAAATCTCTGACCCCGGCATCAGGAATTTTCTTTCCCAGACACCAAAAAAATCTTGATTTTTAAAAGCTATGAAAAACAACATTTTTAAGGATAAAATTCAACCCTGAATGTAATTCTGGCGTCCGTATTTACATTTGGGTCAAAAAAAAATTCGCCTCCTGGGCAGAAAAATCCCTGACTCCGGCAGCAGGAATTTTCTCCCCCAAACACCAAAAAATTTTTATTTTTAAATGCTATGAAAAACAACATTTTTAAGGACAAAATTCAACCCCGAATCTCATTCTGCTGTCCGTTTTTAGATTTGAGTCAAAAAAACTTTTTCACCTCCTGGGCACAAAAATCCCTGACCGCGGCATCAGGAATTTTCTTCCCTGGACACCAAAAAATTCTTGATTTTTAAAAACTATGAAAACACCATTTTTAAGGATAAAATTCAACCCTGAATCTAATTCTGGCGTCCGTTTTTACATTTGGGTCAAAAAAAAAATTCACCTCCTGGGCAGAAAAATCCCTGACAGGAATTTTCTTCCCCAAACACGAAAAAAATCTTGATTTTTCAAAGCTATGAAAAACACCATTTTTAAGAATGAAATTCAACCCTGAATCTCATTCTGGTGTCCGTTTTTACATTTGGGTGGAAAAAAAATTTCACCTCCTGGGCACAAAAATCCCTGAATTTTCTTCCCCGGACACCAAAAATTCTTGATTTTTAAAAACTATGAAAAACAGCATTGTTAAGGAAGAAATTCAACCCGGAATCTAATTCTGCTGTCCATTTTTACATTTGGGTCAAAAAAATTTTTTCACCTCCTGAGCACAAAAATGTTTGACCCCGGCATCAGGAATTTTCTTCCCCAGACACCAAAAAAATCTTGATTTTTAAAAGCTATGAAAAACAACATTTTTAAGGATAAAATTCAACCCTGAATCTAATTCTGGCGTCCGTATTTACATTTGGGTCAAAAAAAAAATTCACCTCCTGGGCAGAAAAATCCCTGACTCCGGCAGCAGGAATTTTCTCCCCCAAACACGAAAAAAATCTTGATTTTTAAATGCTATGAAAAACACCATTTTTAAGGACAAAATTCAACCCCGAATCTCATTCTGCTGTCCGTTTTTAGATTTGAGTCAAAAAAACTTTTTCACCTCCCGGGCACAAAAATCTCTGACCCCGGCATCAGGAATTTTCTTCCCCAGACACCAAAAAAATCTTGATTTTTAAAAGCTATGAAAAACAACATTTTTAAGGACAAAATTCAACCCCGAATCTCATTCTGCTGTCCGTTTTTAGATTTGAGTCAAAAAAACTTTTTCACCTCCTGGGCACAAAAATCCCTGACCGCGGCATCAAGAATTTTCTTCCCTGGACACCAAAAAAATCTTGATTTTTAAAAACTATGATAAACACCATTTTTAAGGACAAAATTCAACCCCGAATGTCATTCTGGTGTCTGTTTTTACATTTGGGTGGAAAAAAAATTTCACCTCCTGGGTACAAAAATCCCTGACCCTTGGCATCATGAAATTTCTTCCCCGGACACCAAAAAAATCTTGATTTTTAAAAACTATGATAAACACCATTTTTAAGGACAAAATTCAACCCCGAATCTCATTCTGCTGTCCGTTTTTAGATTTGAGTCAAAAAAACTTTTTCACCTCCCGGGCACAAAAATCTCTGACCCCGGCATCAGGAATTTTCTTTCCCAGACACCAAAAAAATCTTGATTTTTAAAAGCTATGAAAAACAACATTTTTAAGGATAAAATTCAACCCTGAATCTAATTCTGGCGTCCGTATTTACATTTGGGTCAAAAAAAAATTCGCCTCCTGGGCAGAAAAATCCCTGACTCCGGCAGCAGGAATTTTCTCCCCCAAACACCCAAAAAAATTTATTTTTAAATGCTATGAAAAACAACATTTTTAAGGACAAAATTCAACCCCGAATCTCATTCTGCTGTCCGTTTTTAGATTTGAGTCAAAAAAACTTTTTCACCTCCTGGGCACAAAAATCCCTGACCGCGGCATCAGGAATTTTCTTCCCTGGACACCAAAAAATTCTTGATTTTTAAAAACTATGAAAACACCATTTTTAAGGATAAAATTCAACCCTGAATCTAATTCTGGCGTCCGTTTTTACATTTGGGTCAAAAAAAAAATTCACCTCCTGGGCAGAAAAATCCCTGACAGGAATTTTCTTCCCCAAACACGAAAAAAATCTTGATTTTTCAAAGCTATGAAAAACACCATTTTTAAGAATGAAATTCAACCCTGAATCTCATTCTGGTGTCCGTTTTTACATTTGGGTGGAAAAAAAATTTCACCTCCTGGGCACAAAAATCCCTGAATTTTCTTCCCCGGACACCAAAAATTCTTGATTTTTAAAAACTATGAAAAACAGCATTGTTAAGGAAGAAATTCAACCCGGAATCTAATTCTGCTGTCCATTTTTACATTTGGGTCAAAAAAATTTTTCACCTCCTGAGCACAAAAATGTTTGACCCCGGCATCAGGAATTTTCTTCCCCAGACACCAAAAAAATCTTGATTTTTAAAAGCTATGAAAAACAACATTTTTAAGGATAAAATTCAACCCTGAATCTAATTCTGGCGTCCGTATTTACATTTGGGTAAAAAAAAAAATTCACCTCCTGGGCAGAAAAATCCCTGACTCCGGCAGCAGGAATTTTCTCCCCCAAACACGAAAAAATCTTGATTTTTAAATGCTATGAAAAACACCATTTTTAAGGACAAAATTCAACCCCGAATCTCATTCTGCTGTCCGTTTTTAGATTTGAGTCAAAAAAACTTTTTCACCTCCCGGGCACAAAAATCTCTGACCCCGGCATCAGGAATTTTCTTCCCCAGACACCAAAAAAATCTTGATTTTTAAAAGCTATGAAAAACAACATTTTTAAGGATAAAATTCAACCCTGAATCTAATTCTGGCGTCCGTATTTACATTTGGGTCAAAAAAAAATTCGACTCCTGGGCAGAAAAATCCCTGACTCCGGCAGCAGGAATTTTCTCCCCCAAACACCAAAAAAATCTTTATTTTTAAATGCTATGAAAAACAACATTTTTAAGGACAAAATTCAACCCCGAATCTCATTCTGCTGTCCGTTTTTAGATTTGAGTCAAAAAAACTTTTTCACCTCCTGGGCACAAAAATCCCTGACCGCGGCATCAAGAATTTTCTTCCCTGGACACCAAAAAAATCTTGATTTTTAAAAACTATGATAAACACCATTTTTAAGGACAAAATTCAACCCCGAATGTCATTCTGGTGTCTGTTTTTACATTTGGGTGGAAAAAAAATTTCACCTCCTGGGTACAAAAATCCCTGACCCTTGGCATCATGAAATTTCTTCCCCGGACACCAAAAAAATCTTGATTTTTAAACACTATGAAAAACACTGTTTTTAAGGACAAAATTCAACCCTGAATCTAATTCTGGTGTCCGTATTTACATTTGGGTAAAAAAAAAAAATCACCTCCTGGGCAGAAAAATCCCTGACTCCGGCAGCAGGAATTTTCTCCCCCAAACACGAAAAAAATCTTGATTTTTAAATGCTATGAAAAACACCATTTTTAAGGACAAAATTCAACCCCGAATCTCATTCTGGTGTCCGTTTTTAGATTTGAGTCAAAAAAACTTTTTCACCTCCCGGGCACAAAAATCTCTGACTCCGGCATCAGGAATTTTTCTTCCCCGGACACCAAAATAATCTTGATTTTTAAAAACTATGATAAACACCATTTTTAAGGACAAAATTCAACCCCGAATCTCATTCTGGTGTCCGTTTTTAGATTTGAGTCAAAAAAACTTTTTCACCTCCCGGGCACAAAAATCTCTGACTCCGGCATCAGGAATTTTCTTCCCCGGACACCAAAAAAATCTTGATTTTTAAAAACTATGAAAAACACCATTTTTAAGGACAAAATTCAACCCCGAATCTCATTCTGCTGTCCGTTTTTAGATTTGAGTCAAAAAAACTTTTTCACCTCCCGGGCACAAAAATCTCTGACCCCGGCATCAGGAATTTTCTTCCCCAGACACCAAAAAAATCTTGATTTTTAAAAGCTATGAAAAACAACATTTTTAAGGATAAAATTCAACCCTGAATCTAATTCTGGCGTCCGTATTTACATTTGGGTAAAAAAAAAATTCGACTCCTGGGCAGAAAAATCCCTGACTCCGGCAGCAGGAATTTTCTCCCCCAAACACCAAAAAAATCTTTATTTTTAAATGCTATGAAAAACAACATTTTTAAGGACAAAATTCAACCCCGAATCTCATTCTGCTGTCCGTTTTTAGATTTGAGTCAAAAAAACTTTTTCACCTCCTGGGCACAAAAATCCCTGACCGCGGCATCAGGAATTTTCTTCCCTGGACACCAAAAAAATCTTGATTTTTAAAAACTATGATAAACACCATTTTTAAGGACAAAATTCAACCCCGAATGTCATTCTGGTGTCTGTTTTTACATTTGGGTGGAAACAAAATTTCACCTCCTGGGTACAAAAATCCCTGTCCCTTGGCATCATGAAATTTCTTCCCCGGACACCAAAGAAATCTTGATTTTTAAACACTATGAAAAACACTGTTTTTAAGGACAAAATTCAACCCTGAATCTAATTCTGGCGTCCGTATTTACATTTGGGTCAAAAAAAAAATTCACCTCCTGGGCAGAAAAATCCCTGACTCCGGCAGCAGGAATTTTCTCCCCCAAACACGAAAAAAATCTTGATTTTTAAATGCTATGAAAAACACCATTTTTAAGGACAAAATTCAACCCCGAATCTCATTCTGGTGTCCGTTTTTAGATTTGAGTCAAAAAAACTTTTTCACCTCCCGGGCACAAAAATCTCTGACTCCGGCATCAGGAATTTTCTTCCCCGGACACCAAAAAAATCTTGATTTTTAAAAACTATGATAAACACCATTTTTAAGGACAAAATTCAACCCCGAATCTCATTCTGCTGTCCGTTTTTAGATTTGAGTCAAAAAAACTTTTTCACCTCCCGGGCACAAAAATCTCTGACCCCGGCATCAGGAATTTTCTTCCCCAGACACCAAAAAAATCTTGATTTTTAAAAGCTATGAAAAACAACATTTTTAAGGATAAAATTCAACCCTGAATGTAATTCTGGCGTCCGTATTTACATTTGGGTCAAAAAAAAATTCGCCTCCTGGGCAGAAAAATCCCTGACTCCGGCAGCAGGAATTTTCTCCCCCAAACACCAAAAAATTTTTATTTTTAAATGCTATGAAAAACAACATTTTTAAGGACAAAATTCAACCCCGAATCTCATTCTGCTGTCCGTTTTTAGATTTGAGTCAAAAAAACTTTTTCACCTCCTGGGCACAAAAATCCCTGACCGCGGCATCAGGAATTTTCTTCCCTGGACACCAAAAAATTCTTGATTTTTAAAAACTATGAAAACACCATTTTTAAGGATAAAATTCAACCCTGAATCTAATTCTGGCGTCCGTATTTACATTTGGGTCAAAAAAAAAATTCACCTCCTGGGCAGAAAAATCCCTGACTCCGGCAGCAGGAATTTTCTCCCCCAAACACGAAAAAAATCTTGATTTTTAAATGCTATGAAAAACACCATTTTTAAGGACAAAATTCAACCCCGAATCTCATTCTGGTGTCCGTTTTTAGATTTGAGTCAAAAAAACTTTTTCACCTCCCGGGCACAAAAATCTCTGACTCCGGCATCAGGAATTTTCTTCCCCGGACACCAAAAAAATCTTGATTTTTAAAAACTATGATAAACACCATTTTTAAGGACAAAATTCAACCCCGAATCTCATTCTGCTGTCCGTTTTTAGATTTGAGTCAAAAAAACTTTTTCACCTCCCGGGCACAAAAATCTCTGACCCCGGCATCAGGAATTTTCTTCCCCAGACACCAAAAAAATCTTGATTTTTAAAAGCTATGAAAAACAACATTTTTAAGGATAAAATTCAA
The DNA here is from genome assembly GCF_964194415.1 of Vipera berus. Lineage (NCBI taxonomy): Eukaryota > Metazoa > Chordata > Lepidosauria > Squamata > Viperidae > Vipera > Vipera berus. The sequence continues at coordinate 132,581,167 of NC_138203.1, forward strand.
CCCTGAATGTAATTCTGGCGTCCGTATTTACATTTGGGTCAAAAAAAAATTCGCCTCCTGGGCAGAAAAATCCCTGACTCCGGCAGCAGGAATTTTCTCCCCCAAACACCAAAAAAATTTTATTTTTAAATGCTATGAAAAACAACATTTTTAAGGACAAAATTCAACCCCGAATCTCATTCTGCTGTCCGTTTTTAGATTTGAGTCAAAAAAACTTTTTCACCTCCTGGGCACAAAAATCCCTGACCGCGGCATCAGGAATTTTCTTCCCTGGACACCAAAAAATTCTTGATTTTTAAAAACTATGAAAACACCATTTTTAAGGATAAAATTCAACCCTGAATCTAATTCTGGCGTCCGTTTTTACATTTGGGTCAAAAAAAAAATTCACCTCCTGGGCAGAAAAATCCCTGACAGGAATTTTCTTCCCCAAACACGAAAAAAATCTTGATTTTTCAAAGCTATGAAAAACACCATTTTTAAGAATGAAATTCAACCCTGAATCTCATTCTGGTGTCCGTTTTTACATTTGGGTGAAAAAAAAGTTCACCTCCTGGGCACAAAAATCCCTGAATTTTCTTCCCCGGACACCAAAAATTCTTGATTTTTAAAAACTATGAAAAACAGCATTGTTAAGGAAGAAATTCAACCCGGAATCTAATTCTGCTGTCCATTTTTACATTTGGGTCAAAAAATTTTTTTCACCTGAGCACAAAAATGTTTGACCCCGGCATCAGGAATTTTCTTCCCCAGACACCAAAAAATTCTTGATTTTTAAAAACTATGAAAACACCATTTTTAAGGATAAAATTCAACCCTGAATGTAATTCTGGCGTCCGTATTTACATTTGGGTCAAAAAAAAATTCGCCTCCTGGGCAGAAAAATCCCTGACTCCGGCAGCAGGAATTTTCTCCCCCAAACACCAAAAAAATTTTATTTTTAAATGCTATGAAAAACAACATTTTTAAGGACAAAATTCAACCCCGAATCTCATTCTGCTGTCCGTTTTTAGATTTGAGTCAAAAAAACTTTTTCACCTCCTGGGCACAAAAATCCCTGACCGCGGCATCAGGAATTTTCTTCCCTGGACACCAAAAAAATCTTGATTTTTAAAAGCTATGAAAAACAACATTTTTAAGGATAAAATTCAACCCTGAATCTAATTCTGGCGTCCGTATTTACATTTGGGTCAAAAAAAAATTCGCCTCCTGGGCAGAAAAATCCCTGACTCCGGCAGCAGGAATTTTCTCCCCCAAACACCAAAAAAAATTTATTTTTAAATGCTATGAAAAACAACATTTTTAAGGGCAAAATTCAACCCCGAATCTCATTCTGCTGTCTGTTTTTAGATTTGAGTCAAAAAAACTTTTTCACCTCCTGGGCACAAAAATCCCTGACCACGGCATCAGGAATTTTCTTCCCTGGACACCAAAAAATTCTTGATTTTTAAAAACTATGAAAACACCATTTTTAAGGATAAAATTCAACCCTGAATCTAATTCTGGCGTCCGTTTTTACATTTGGGTCAAAAAAAAAATTCACCTCCTGGGCAGAAAAATCCCTGACAGGAATTTTCTTCCCCAAACACGAAAAAAATCTTGATTTTTCAAAGCTATGAAAAACACCATTTTTAAGAATGAAATTCAACCCTGAATCTCATTCTGGTGTCCGTTTTTACATTTGGGTGGAAAAAAAATTTCACCTCCTGGGCACAAAAATCCCTGAATTTTCTTCCCCGGACACCAAAAATTCTTGATTTTTAAAAACTATGAAAAACAGCATTGTTAAGGAAGAAATTCAACCCGGAATCTAATTCTGCTGTCCATTTTTACATTTGGGTCAAAAAATTTTTTTCACCTCCTGAGCACAAAAATGTTTGACCCCGGCATCAGGAATTTTCTTCCCCAGACACCAAAAAAATCTTGATTTTTAAAAGCTATGAAAAACAACATTTTTAAGGATAAAATTCAACCCTGAATCTAATTCTGGCGTCCGTATTTACATTTGGGTCAAAAAAAAATTCACCTCCTGGGCAGAAAAATCCCTGACTCCGGCAGCAGGAATTTTCTCCCCCAAACACGAAAAAAATCTTGATTTTTAAATGCTATGAAAAACACCATTTTTAAGGACAAAATTCAACCCCGAATCTCATTCTGCTGTCCGTTTTTAGATTTGAGTCAAAAAAACTTTTTCACCTCCCGGGCACAAAAATCTCTGACCCCGGCATCAGGAATTTTCTTCCCCGGACACCAAAAAAATCTTGATTTTTAAAAACTATGATAAACACCATTTTTAAGGACAAAATTCAACCCCGAATGTCATTCTGGTGTCTGTTTTTACATTTGGGTGGAAAAAAAATTTCACCTCCTGGGTACAAAAATCCCTGACCCTTGGCATCATGAAATTTCTTCCCCGGACACCAAAGAAATGTTGATTTTTAAACACTATGAAAAGCACTGTTTTTAAGGACAAAATTCAACCCTGAATCTAATTCTGGCGTCCGTATTTACATTTGGGTCAAAAAAAAAATTCACCTCCTGGGCAGAAAAATCCCTGACTCCGGCAGCAGGAATTTTCTCCCCCAAACACGAAAAAAATCTTGATTTTTAAATGGTATGAAAAACACCATTTTTAAGGACAAAATTCAACCCCGAATCTCATTCTGCTGTCCGTTTTTAGATTTGAGTCAAAAAAACTTTTTCACCTCCCGGGCACAAAAATCTCTGACCCCGGCATCAGGAATTTTCTTCCCCGGACACCAAAAAAATCTTGATTTTTAAAAGCTATGAAAAACAACATTTTTAAGGATAAAATTCAACCCTGAATCTAATTCTGGCGTCCGTATTTACATTTGGGTAAAAAAAAAATTCGCCTCCTGGGCAGAAAAATCCCTGACTCCGGCAGCAGGAATTTTCTCCCCCAAACACCAAAAAAAATTTATTTTTAAATGCTATGAAAAACAACATTTTTAAGGGCAAAATTCAACCCCGAATCTCATTCTGCTGTCCGTTTTTAGATTTGAGTCAAAAAAACTTTTTCACCTCCTGGGCACAAAAATCCCTGACCACGGCATCAGGAATTTTCTTCCCTGGACACCAAAAAATTCTTGATTTTTAAAAACTATGAAAACACCATTTTTAAGGATAAAATTCAACCCTGAATCTAATTCTGGCGTCCGTTTTTACATTTGGGTCAAAAAAAAAATTCACCTCCTGGGCAGAAAAATCCCTGACAGGAATTTTCTTCCCCAAACACGAAAAAAATCTTGATTTTTCAAAGCTATGAAAAACACCATTTTTAAGAATGAAATTCAACCCTGAATCTCATTCTGGTGTCCGTTTTTACATTTGGGTGGAAAAAAAATTTCACCTCCTGGGCACAAAAATCCCTGAATTTTCTTCCCCGGACACCAAAAATTCTTGATTTTTAAAAACTATGAAAAACAGCATTGTTAAGGAAGAAATTCAACCCGGAATCTAATTCTGCTGTCCATTTTTACATTTGGGTCAAAAAATTTTTTTCACCTCCTGAGCACAAAAATGTTTGACCCCGGCATCAGGAATTTTCTTCCCCAGACACCAAAAAAATCTTGATTTTTAAAAGCTATGAAAAACAACATTTTTAAGGATAAAATTCAACCCTGAATCTAATTCTGGCGTCCGTATTTACATTTGGGTCAAAAAAAAAATTCACCTCCTGGGCAGAAAAATCCCTGACTCCGGCAGCAGGAATTTTCTCCCCCAAACACGAAAAAAATCTTGATTTTTAAATGCTATGAAAAACACCATTTTTAAGGACAAAATTCAACCCCGAATCTCATTCTGCTGTCCGTTTTTAGATTTGAGTCAAAAAAACTTTTTCACCTCCCGGGCACAAAAATCTCTGACCCCGGCATCAGGAATTTTCTTCCCCGGACACCAAAAAAATCTTGATTTTTAAAAACTATGATAAACACCATTTTTAAGGACAAAATTCAACCCCGAATGTCATTCTGGTGTCTGTTTTTACATTTGGGTGGAAAAAAAATTTCACCTCCTGGGTACAAAAATCCCTGACCCTTGGCATCATGAAATTTCTTCCCCGGACACCAAAGAAATGTTGATTTTTAAACACTATGAAAAGCACTGTTTTTAAGGACAAAATTCAACCCCGAATCTAATTCTGGCGTCCGTATTTACATTTGGGTCAAAAAAAAATTCACCTCCTGGGCAGAAAAATCCCTGACTCCGGCAGCAGGAATTTTCTCCCCCAAACACGAAAAAAATCTTGATTTTTAAATGCTATGAAAAACACCATTTTTAAGGACAAAATTCAACCCCGAATCTCATTCTGCTGTCCGTTTTTAGATTTGAGTCAAAAAAACTTTTTCACCTCCCGGGCACAAAAATCTCTGACCCCGGCATCAGGAATTTTCTTCCCCGGACACCAAAAAAATCTTGATTTTTAAAAACTATGATAAACACCATTTTTAAGGACAAAATTCAACCCCGAATGTCATTCTGGTGTCTGTTTTTACATTTGGGTGGAAAAAAAATTTCACCTCCTGGGTACAAAAATCCCGGACCCTTGGCATCATGAAATTTCTTCCCCGGACACCAAAAAAATCTTGATTTTTAAAAACTATGATAAACACCATTTTTAAGGACAAAATTCAACCCCGACTGTCATTCTGGTGTCTGTTTTTACATTTGGGTGGAAAAAAAATTTCACCTCCTGGGTACAAAAATCCCTGACCCTTGGCATCATGAAATTTCTTCCCCGGACACCAAAAAAATCTTGATTTTTAAACACTATGAAAAACACTGTTTTTAAGTACAAAATTCAACCCCGAATCTAATTCTGGCGTCCGTATTTACATTTGGGTAAAAAAAAAATTCACCTCCTGGGCAGAAAAATCCCTGACTCCGGCAGCAGGAATTTTCTCCCCCAAACACGAAAAAAATCTTGATTTTTAAATGCTATGAAAAACACAATTTTTAAGGACAAAATTCAACCCCGAATCTCATTCTGCTGTCCGTTTTTAGATTTGAGTCAAAAAAACTTTTTCACCTCCTGGGCACAAAAATCCCTGACCACGGCATCAGGAATTTTCTTCCCTGGACACCAAAAAATTCTTGATTTTTAAAAACTATGAAAACACCATTTTTAAGGATAAAATTCAACCCTGAATCTAATTCTGGCGTCCGTTTTTACATTTGGGTCAAAAAAAAAATTCACCTCCTGGGCAGAAAAATCCCTGACTCCGGCATCAGGAATTTTCTTCCCCAAACACAAAAAAAATCTTGATTTTTCAAAGCTATGAAAAACACCATTTTTAAGGACAAAATTCAACCCTGAATCTAATTCTGGCGTCCCTTTTTACATTTGGGTAAAAAAAAAATCACCTCCTGGGCACAAAAATCCCTGACCCCGGCATCAGGAATTTTCTTACCCGGCCACCAAAAAATTCGTGATTTTTAAAAGCTATGAAAAACACCATTTTTAAGAATGAAATTCAACCCTGAATCTCATTCTGGTGTCCGTTTTTACATTTGGGTGGAAAAAAAAATTCACCTCCTGGGCACAAAAATCCCTGAATTTTCTTCCCCGGACACCAAAAATTCTTGATTTTTAAAAACTATGAAAAACAGCATTGTTAAGGAAGAAATTCAACCCGGAATCTAATTCTGCTGTCCATTTTTACATTTGGGTCAAAAAATTTTTTTCACCTCCTGGGCACAAAAATGTTTGACCCCGGCATCAGGGATTTTCTTCCCCAGACACCAAAAAAATCTTGATTTTTAAAAGCTTTGAAAAACAACATTTTTAAGGATAAAATTCAACCCTGAATCTAATTCTGGCGTCCGTATTTACATTTGGGTCAAAAAAAAAATTCGCCTCCTGGGCAGAAAAATCCCTGACTCCGGCAGCAGGAATTTTCTCCCCCAAACACGAAAAAAATCTTGATTTTTAAATGCTATGAAAAACACCATTTTTAAGGACAAAATTCAAACCCGAATCTCATTCTGCTGTCCGTTTTTAGATTTGAGTCAAAAAAACTTTTTCACCTCCCGGGCACAAAAATCTCTGACCCCGGCATCAGGAATTTTCTTCCCCGGACACCAAAAAAATCTTGATTTTTAAAAACTATGATAAACACCATTTTTAAGGACAAAATTCAACCCCGAATGTCATTCTGGTGTCTGTTTTTACATTTGGGTGGAAAAAAAAATTCACCTCCTGGGTACAAAAATCCCTGACCCTTGGCATCATTAAATTTCTTCCCTGGACACCAAAAAAATCTTGATTTTTAAACACTATGAAAAACACTGTTTTTAAGGACAAAATTCAACCCCGAATCTAATTCTGGCGTCCGTTTTTACATTTGGGTCAAAAAAAAATCACCTCCTGGGCACAAAAATCCCTGACCCCGGCATCTGGAATTTTCTTACCCGGCCACCAAAAAATTCGTGATTTTTAAAAGCTATGAAAAACAGCATTTTTAAGGATGAAATTCAAGCCCGAATCTCATTCTGGTGTCCGTTTTTAGATTTGAGTCAAAAAACTTTTTCACTTCCTGGGCACAAAAATCCCTGACCCCGGCATCAGGAATTTTCTTCCCCGGACACCAAAAAATTCTTGATTTTTAAAAGCTATGAAAAACACCATTTTTAAGAATGAAATTCAACCCTGAATCTCATTCTGGTGTCCGTTTTTACATTTGGGTGGAAAAAAAATTTCACCTCCTGGGCACAAAAATCCCTGAATTTTCTTCCCCGGACACCAAAAATTCTTGATTTTTAAAAACTATGAAAAACAGCATTGTTAAGGAAGAAATTCAACCCGGAATCTAATTCTGCTGTCCATTTTTACATTTGGGTCAAAAAAATTTTTTCACCTCCTGGGCACAAAAATGTTTGACCCCGGCATCAGGAATTTTCTTCCCCAGACACCAAAAAAATCTTGATTTTTAAAAGCTATGAAAAACAACATTTTTAAGGATAAAATTCAACCCTGAATCTAATTCTGGCGTCCGTATTTACATTTGGGTCAAAAAAAAAATTCACCTCCTGGGCAGAAAAATCCCTGACTCCGGCAGCAGGAATTTTCTCCCCCAAACACGAAAAAAATCTTGATTTTTAAATGCTATGAAAAACACCATTTTTAAGGACAAAATTCAACCCCGAATCTCATTCTGCTGTCCGTTTTTAGATTTGAGTCAAAAAAACTTTTTCACCTCCTGGGCACAAAAATCTCTGACCCCGGCATCAGGAATTTCCTTCCCCGGACACCAAAAAAATCTTGATTTTTAAAAACTATGATAAACACCATTTTTAAGGACAAAATTCAACCCCGAATGTCATTCTGGTGTCTGTTTTTACATTTGGGTGGAAAAAAAATTTCACCTCCTGGGTACAAAAATCCCTGACCCTTGGCATCATGAAATTTCTTCCCCGGACACCAAAGAAATCTTGATTTTTAAACACTATGAAAAACACTGTTTTTAAGGACAAAATTCAACCCTGAATCTAATTCTGGCGTCCGTATTTACTTTTGGGTCAAAAAAAATAATCACCTCCTGGGCAGAAAAATCCCTGACTCCGGCATCAGGAATTTTCTTCCCCAAACACGAAAAAAATCTTGATTTTTCAAAGCTATGAAAAACACCATTTTTAAGGACAAAATTCAACCCTGAATCTAATTCTGGCGTCCGTTTTTACATTTGGGTAAAAAAAAATCACCTCCTGGGCACAAAAATCCCTGACCCCGGCATCAGGAATTTTCTTACCCGGCCACCAAAAAATTCGTGATTTTTAAAAGCTATGAAAAACACCATTTTTAAGGATGAAATTCAAGCCCGAATCTCATTCTGGTGTCCGTTTTTAGATTTGAGTCAAAAAAACTTTTTCACTTCCTGGGACACCAAAAATTCTTGATTTTTAAAAACTATGAAAAACACCATTTTTAAGGAAGAAATTCAACCCGGAATCTAATTCTGCTGTCCATTTTTACATTTGGGTCAAAAAAAAGTTTTCCCCTCCTGGGCACAAAAATGTTTGACCCCGGCATCAGGAATTTTCTTCCCCAGAGACCAAAAAAATCTTGATTTTTAAACACTATGAAAAACACTGTTTTTAAGGACAAAATTCAACCCCGAATCTAATTCTGGCGTCCGTTTTTACATTTGGGTCAAAAAAAAATCACCTCCTGGGCACAAAAATCCCTGACCCCGGCATCAGGAATTTTCTTACCCGGCCACCAAAAAATTCGTGATTTTTAAAAGCTATGAAAAACACCATTTTTAAGGATGAAATTCAAGCCCGAATCTCATTCTGGTGTCCGTTTTTAGATTTGAGTCAAAAAACTTTTTCACTTCCTGGGCACAAAAATCCCTGACCCCGGCATCAGGAATTTTCTTCCCCGGACACCAAAAAATTCTTGATTTTTAAAAGCTATGAAAAACACCATTTTTAAGAATGAAATTCAACCCTGAATCTCATTCTGGTGTCCGTTTTTACATTTGGGTGGAAAAAAAATTTCACCTCCTGGGCACAAAAATCCCTGAATTTTCTTCCCCGGACACCAAAAATTCTTGATTTTTAAAAACTATGATAAACACCATTTTTAAGGAAAAAATTGAACCCCGAATCTCATTCTGGTGTCCGTATTTACATTTGGGTGGAAAATAAATTCACCTCCTGGGCACAAAAATCCCTGAGCCCGGCATCAGGAATTTTCTTCTCTGTACACCAAAAAATTCTTGATTTTTAAAAGCTATGAAAAACACCGTTTTTAAGGAAGAAATTCAACCCCGAATCTCATTCTGGTGTCCGTTTTTACATTTGGGTCAAAATAAAAATTTCACCTCCTAGGCACAAAAATCCCTGAATTTTCTTCTCTGGACACCAAAAATTCTTGATTTTTAAAAACTATGAAAAACAGCATTGTTAAGGAAGAAATTCAACCCGGAATCTAATTCTGCTGTCCATTTTTACATTTGGGTCAAAAAAAAATTTTCACCTCCTGGGCACAAAATGCATCAGGAATTTTCTTCCCCAGACACCAAAAAAATCTTGATTTTTAAAAGCTATGAAAAACACCATTTTTAAGGACAAAATTCAACCTCGAATCCCGTTCTGGTGTCCGTTTTTACATTTGGGTGGAAAAAAAATTTCACCTCCTGGGTACAAAAATTCCTGACCCTTGGCATTATGAAATTTCTTCCCCGGACACCAAAAAAATCTTGATTTTTAAACACTATGAAAAACACTGTTTTTAAGGACAAAATTCAACCCCGAATCTAATTATGGCATCCGTATTTACATTTGGGTCAAAAAAATAATTCACCTCCTGGGCAGAAAAATCCCTGACTCCGGCAGCAGGAATTTTCTCCCCCAAACACGAAAAAAATCTTGATTTTTAAATGCTATGAAAAACACCATTTTTAAGGACAAAATTCAACCCCGAATCTCATTCTGCTGTCCGTTTTTAGATTTGAGTCAAAAAAACTTTTTCACCTCCTGGGCACAAAAATCCCTGACCCCGGCATCAGGAATTTTCTTCCCCGGACACCAAAAAATTCTTGATTTTTAAAAACTATGAAAACACCATTTTTAAGGATAAAATTCAACCCTGAATCTAATTCTGGCGTCCGTTTTTACATTTGGGTCAAAAAAAAGTTTTCCCCTCCTGGGCACAAAAATTTTTGACCCCGGCATCAGGAATTTTCTTCCCCAGACACCAAAAAAATCTTGATTTTTAAAAGCTATGAAAAACAACATTTTTAAGGATGAAATTCAACCCCGAATCTCATTCTGGTGTCTGTTGTTATATTTGAGTCAAAAAAAAATTTCACCTCCTGGCCACAAAAATCCCTGACCCCGGCATCAGGAATTTTCTTCCCCGGACACGAAAAAAATCTTGATTTTTAAAAACTATGATAAACACCATTTTTAAGGACAAAATTCAACCCCGAATCCCGTTCTGGTGTCCGTTTTTACATTTGGGTGGAAAAAAAATTTCACCTCCTTCGTACAAAAATCCCTGACCCTTGGCATCATGAAATTTCTTCCCCGGACACGAAAAAAATCTTGATTTTTAAACACTATGAAAAACACTGTTTTTAAGGACAAAATTCAACCCCGAATCTAATTCTGGCGTCCGTATTTACATTTGGGTCAAAAAAAAAATTCACCTCCTGGCCACAAAAATCCCTGACTCCGGCAGCAGGAATTTTCTCCCCCAAACACGAAAAAAATCTTGATTTTTAAAAACTATGATAAACACCATTTTTAAGGACAAAATTCAACCCCGAAGCCCGTTCTGGTGTCCGTTTTTACATTTGGGTGGAAAAAAAATTTCACCTCCTGGGTACAAAAATCCCTGACCCTTGGCATCATGAAATTTCTTCCCCGGACACCAAAAAAATCTTGATTTTTAAACACTATGAAAAACACTGTTTTTAAGGACAAAATTCAACCCCGAATCTAATTCTGGCGTCCGTATTTACATTTGGGTCAAAAAAAAATTCACCTCCTGGGCAGAAAAATCCCTGACTCCAGCAGCAGGAATTTTCTCCCCCAAACACGAAAAAAATTCTTGATTTTTAAAAGCTATGAAAAACACCATTTTTAAGGATGAAATTCAAGCCCGAATCTCATTCTGGTGTCCGTTTTTAGATTTGAGTCAAAAAAACTTTTTCACTTCCTGGGCACATCAGGAATTTTCTTCCCCGGACACCAAAAAATTCTTGATTTTTAAAAGCTATGAAAAACACCATTTTTAAGGAAAAAATTGAACCCCGAATCTCATTCTGGTGTCCGTTTTTACATTTGGGTGGAAAAAAAAAATTCACCTCCTGGGCACAAAAATCCCTGAATTTTCTTCCCCGGACACCAAAAATTCTTGATTTTTAAAAAGTATGATAAACACCATTTTTAAGGAAAAAATTGAACCCCGAATCTCATTCTGGTGTCTGTATTTAGATTTGGGTCAAAAAAAAAATTTCACCTCCTGGGCACAAAAATCCCTGAATTTTCTTCTCCGGACACCAAAAATTCTTGATTTTTAAAAACTATGAAAAACAGCATTGTTAAGGAAGAAATTCAACCCGGAATCTAATTCTGCTGTCCATTTTTACATTTGGGTCAAAAAAAATTTTTCACCTCCTGGGTACAAAAATGTTTGACCCAGGCATCAGGAATTTTCTTCCCCAGACACCAAAAAAATCTTGATTTTTAAAAGCTATGAAAAACACAATTTTTAAGGACAAAATTCAACCCCGAATCCCGTTCTGGTGTCCGTTTTTACATTTGGGTGGAAAAAAAGTTTCACCTCCTGGGTACAAAAATCCCTGACCCTTGGCATTATGAAATTTCTTCCCCGGACACCAAAAAAATCTTGATTTTTAAACACTATGAAAAACACCATTTTTAAGGACAAAATTCAACCCCGAATCTAATTCTGGCGTCCGTATTTACATTTGGGTAAAAAAAAATCACCTCCTGGGCACAAAAATCCCTGACCCCGGCATCAGGAATTTTCTTCCACAGACACCAAAAAATTCTTATTTTTAAATGCTATGAAAAACACCATTTTTAAGAATGAAATTCAACCCCGAATCTCATTCTGGGGTGCGTTTTTACATTTGGGTGGAAAAAAAATTTCACCTCCTGGGCACAAAAATCTTTGACCCCGGCATCAGGAATTTTCTTCCCCGGACACCAACAAAATCTTGATTTTTAAAAACTATGAAAAACACCATTTTCAAGGACGAAATTCAACCCCGAATCTAATTGTGGCATCCGTTTTTACATTTGGGTCACACAAAAAAAAATTCACCTCCTGGGCACAAAAATCCCTGACTCTGGCATCATGAATTTTCTTCCCCGGACACCACATAAATCTTGATTTTTATACACTATGAAAAACAGCATTTTTAAGGACGAAATTCAACCCCGAATCTCATTCTGGTGCCCGTTTTTAGATTTGAGTTAAAAAAAAAAAATCAACTCCTTGGCAGAAAAATCCCTGACTCCGGCATCAGGAATTTTCTTCCCTGAAGAACAAAAAAATCTTGATTTTTAAACACTATGAAAAACACCATTTTTAAGGATTAAATTCAACCCCGAATCTCATTCTTGTGTCCGTTTTTAGATTTGGGTGGAAAATTTAACCTCCTGGGCACAAAAATGTTTGAACCCAGCATCAGGAATTTTCTTCCCCGTACACCAAAAAATTCTTGATTTTTAAAAGCTATGAAAAAGACCGTTTTTAAGGAAGAAATTCAACCCCGAATCTCATTCTGGTGTCCGTTTTTAGATTTGAGTCAAAAAAGAATTTCACCTCCTGGGCACCAAAAGTCCCTGACTCTGGCATCAGGAATTTTCTTCCCCGGACACCAAATAAATCTTGATTTTTAAATGCTATGAAAAACACCATTTTTAAGTATGAAATTCAACCCCGAATCTCATTCTTGTGTCCGTTTTTACATTTGGGTGGGAAAAAAATTTCACCTCCTGGGCACAAAAATCCCTGACCCCGGCATCAGGAATTTTCTTCCCCATACACCAAAAAATTCTTGATTTTTAAAAGCTATGAAAAAGACCGTTTTTAAGGAAGAAATTCAACCCCGAATCTCTTTCTCATGTCCGTTTTTACATTTGGGTCAAAAAAAATAATTCACCTCCTGGGCACAAAAATCCCTGAATTTTCTTCCCTGGACACCAAAAAGTCTTGATTTTTAAAAACCATGAAAAACACCATTTTTAAGAATGAAATTCAACCCCGAATCTCATTCTGGTGTGTGTTTTTACATTTGGGTGGGAAAAAAAATTCACCTCCTGGGCACAAAAATTCCTGACCCCGGCATCAGGAATTTTCTTCCCCGGACACCAACAAAATCTTGATTTTTAAAAAGTATGAAAAACACAATTTTAAGGAAGAAATTCAACCCCAAATCTAATTCTGGCGTCCGTTTTTACATTTGGGTCAAAAAAAAAATTCACCTCCTGGGCACAAAAATCCCAGACCCTTGGCATCATGAATTTTCTTCCCTGGACACCAAAATTTTTTGATTTTTCAAAGCTATGAAAAACACCATTTTCAAAGATGAAATTCAACCCCGAATCTCATTCTAGTGTCCGTTTTTACATTTGGGTGAAAAAAATTTTTTTCACGTCCTGGGCACAATAATCCCTGACCCTTGGCATCATGAATTTTCTTCCCTGGACACCAAGAAATTCTTGATTTTTAAAAACTATGAAAAACACCATTTTTAAGGATGAAATTCAACCCCAAATCTCATTCTGCTGTCCGTTTTTAGATTTGAGTAAAAAAAAAAATTCACCTCCTGGGCACAAAAATCCCTGACCCCGGCATCAGGAATTTTCTTCCCCGGACACAAACAAAATCTTGATTTTTAAAAAGTATGAAAAACACAATTTTAAGGACAAAATTCAACCCCGAATCTCATTCTGGTGTGTGTTTTTACATTTGGGTGGAAAAAAAAATTCACCTCCTGGGCACAAAAATTCCTGACCCCGGCATCAGTAATTTTCTTCTGCGGCCACCAAAAAATTCTTGATTTTTAAAAGCTATGAAAAACACCATTTTTAAGGATGAAATTCAACCCCGAATCTCATTCTCATGTCCGCTTTTACATTTGGGTCAAAAAAAAAATTTCACCTCCTGGGCACAAAAATCCCTGAATTTTCTTCCCTGGACACCAAAAAATCTTGATGTTTAAAAACTATGAAAAACACCATTGTTAAGGAAGAAATTCAACCCGGAATCTAATTCTGGTGTCCATTTTTACATTTGGGTCCAAATTTTTTTTCACCTTCTGGGCACAAAAATGTTTGACCCCGGCATCAGGAATTTTCTTCCCCGTACACCAAAAAATTCTTTATTTTTAAAAGCTATGAAAACCACCATTTTTAAGGACAAAATTCAACCCTGAATCTCATTCTGGTGTCCGGTTTTAGATTTGGGTCAAAAAAACTTTTTCACCTCCTGGGCACAAAAATCCCTGACCCCCGGCATCATGCATTTTCTTCCCCGGACACCAAAAAATTCTTGATTTTTAAAAGCTATGAAAAACACCATTTTTAAGTACGAAATTCAACCCTGAATCTAATTCTGGCATCCGTTTTTACATTTTACATGGGTCAAAAAAAAAATTCACCTCCTGGGCACAAAAATCCCTGTACCCCGGCTGCCCGTCTCTGCAAGTTTACTAATTTGGACGAGATGATGCGTAACCAAATTGTTTTCGGCCTTTGCGATAAACGACTGCCGAATCTGTTATCGAAGCCCGACATGACCCTTCCGGAGGTCCAGAATGAAGTACTAGCTCACGAGTTGGCCGACGGCGAAGGCCAGACCACCTCCCGACCCAGCAGCCCAGGAGGATCCCTGCACCAGGCGGGTGCTGTGTATGGCGGGAGCAGCAAAATGGATGAGGAGGCCGAGATCGATGCGGTACACCGGAGGCCACAGCAGCCACAATTACAGCAAGAAAACCAGGGGACCCAGCAGAAACCAACTACCTCTCACAAGGGCACCGGTGGCTGTGGGGGCACCTCTGTGCCAGCTGCGGAGGAAACCACGTGAGGGTGGCCTGCAAATTCTGTTCAGCCAAGTGCCGGGCCTGCGGAAAACCAGGCCACATCGCCGTGGTCTGCCGGAACTGTTCCAGAGATGGCCTACATGAAATCCAGCCCGAGGACGCACTGGCAAAAGGTACTGGGGCCCACCAACACACCACCATTGACTTTTTTGATAGCCGGAGGGCCGTCTGTTGCACAGGGGTCCACCGGCTACTCACCCCCAAAATTAAATTGGAGATCCAGTTGCAGGGTATTCCCTGCCAGATGGAGCTTGACTCCGGCTCTGCGATCTCAGTGATCTCGCACGAGACGTTTAAACATGTGTGCGGCGGGAGCAAGCGGTGGGCCAAATTGAGGCCTTCCGAGATTAAATTAACCGACTTCCAACATGCGGTTCAGGGGGTTCCAGGGGCACTTGGATGTTCTAGTGGTCGAGGGCCGGAGGACTAGCTTAGTGGGATTGGATTGGTTTAAGGCCCTAGGCATAGGAATCTCAGGTATCCACAGCACCCAGGCCAACAGCATCGAATCCGTCTGCAAAACCTTTGCAGACGTATTCAATGGCAAATTAGGCAAATACACGGGGGGCCCCATTGCTTTTAAACTAAACCCCAACGTCCTACCAGTAAGAATCAAGCCCCGGAGAGTTCCTTTCGCTCTCAAACATAAGATTGAGAGTGAACTGAATAAGTTAGTCGAACAACAGGTTTTAGAGCCAGTAGAAGGGGGAGAGTGGGAAACCCCCATAGTTACCCCTCTTAAAGCTAACGGGGAGGTTAGAATTTGCGCCGACTATAAGTGCTCGGTGAACCGGGCCCTTAATCCGCACGCTTACCCAGTTCCAACGGTCAGCCACATTCTTGCTGCTTTCCAGGGCGGCGCCATCTTTGCGAAGCTGGATCTTGCACAGGCGTACCAGCAGCTCCTGGTTACCAGGGAGACGGCAGACGCTCAAACCATAGTAACGCACAGAGGAGCTTTCAGAGTTAACTGTTTACAGTTCGGTGTCTTTGTAGCTCCAGGGATTTTTCAGGAGGTGATGGAGAAGACACTGAAGGGCATCCCTGGGGTATGCCCTTACTTTGACAATGCCCTAATCGCAGGGGATTCTGAAGAGGTGCTGGCTGAGAGACTGCAGAGTGTGCTAAGCAGGTTCCGCTCTGCAGGGCTCAAACTTAAACGGGACAAGTGTAGCATTGGAGTGGCATCAACTGAATTTCTGGGGTTCAGAATTGATGCCAAAGGAATTCATCCTGCTGACTCCAAAGTAAGGGCAATAAAAATGGCTCCAACCCCCAAGAACAAGACTGAGCTGCAAGCTTTTCTGGGATTGCTCAATTTTTATCATGCATTCCTACCACACAATGCATCAATTGCTGAGCCCTTACACAGGCTCTTAGATAAGAAAGCTACTTGGAATTGGACCAGGGCCCACGAAGAAAGTTTTCAAACATTAAAAGACTTGCTGTCCAGTAATTCCACCGTGACCCACTTCATAGAGACTAAGCCCATGTGCATTGCATGCGATGCTTCCCCCTATGGAGTGGGTGCATTATTGAGTCATTTGGATGGGAATGGGGATCAAATACCCATTGCCTATTACTCCAGAACACTGTCAGGGGCTGAGAGGAATTACGTCCAAATTGATAAAGAAGCCCTGGCAATAGTGGCTGGAGTCAAAAAGTTTCATGACTACCTGTATGGCAGGGAGTTCGCGATATTCACAGACCACAAGCCCCTGCTAGGGTTATTCATGATGGACAGGCAACCCCCCCAAATTCTATCCCCTAGGATGCTCAGGTAGTCCATTGTCCTATCTGCATATAACTGCAAACTGGTGCATAGACCAGGGAAGGATATGGGCCATGCTGACGGACTAAGTAGGCTACCACTAGCACACTCAGAACCTGATCCGGCACTTGCATCTCAGATACTGGTCATCCAAGACCTACCAGAATGCCCACTCCATGCAAAGGATATTGCTGCAGAAACAACAGCAGACAAAATCCTGAGCAGGGTCCAGACATGGGTATCAACCGGGTGGCAGGAAAAGAGTCCAGGCCTGGAATTCCAGGCATATTTCACACGCAGGCATGAGTTATCCACTCATAAGGGATGCCTATTGTGGAGTAGCCGGGTAGTAATTGCAGAAAACCTATGGAACAGGGTCATCCACTCATTGCACCCGGGAATAGTGAGGATGAAGGCACTAGCTAGGAGCTACCTGCGATGGCCTGGGTTAGACAAGGCTATAGAAGAACAGGTAGCTGGGTATTACACCTGCCAAAGGTCCAGGCCAGAACAGCCGCACACGCCTGTCCACAAATGGGAGGCAACACACACTCCATGGTCCCGGGTACACATTGATTAAACGGGCCCATTCCAAGGGCAGCTATTCTTAGTAGATAGCCATTCTAAATGGCTAGAGGTAGTACCAGTCTCTAGCATGACCACGGCAAAGACAATCCAAGTGCTCAGGGGACTCTGCCTCACATGGCCTTCCTGATGTGTTGGTCTCGGATAACAGCCCTCAATTCACTTCTACTGAATTCCAGGCTTTCATGAGGAGCAATGCGATTAGGCACATCACATCCGTGCCCTTCCACCCGGCAACCAATGGACTGGCAGAGCATATATGGTGCGCACAACCAAGGATGCATTGAGGCGCATCATCAGCGGGGACTGGCACCAAAAGGTTGGCCCAATTTCTACTTAATCAACACACCACACCCTGCACAGCCACAGGGAAGAGCCCAGCAGAGCTACGATGGGGCAGAAGCCTCATCACAAAGTTGGACAGGCTCCACCCTGACAGAGTGGCTGCAGAGACTGAGCAACCCAACCCCCCAAGAGAACTACACACAGGCAACTGGTTTTGGGCCAGAAACTATGGGCCTGGACATGTGTGGATTCCAAGGGTGGTGATTGACAAAACTGGGCCTTTGTCCTATATCGTAGGGGTGGAGGGGGGTCGACAGATCAGAAGGCACATCGATCAGATCAGGAGACGAGCTCCTGAAAGACCACAGGACAGCAACCAACAGGTGGGGCACCCTACAGCACCCACAGATCTGCGCGACCAACCCGACTCAGAGGAGGACTGCATGGACCCAGTACTGTTGTCAGAAAGACCTGTCCGGCCCAGTCAACAACAGGCTCAGGATCATTCAGACAATCCGGCCACAGAAACAGACTCTGGGGCGGGCCCATCAGGCGCGCCCAGAACCGACCTACACACTGACTTTGCTGCCCAAGAGAGGGGGGAACCCCTGAGACTGTCAGCCCGGTCTCATAGGCCACCTGCCTATCTCACAGACTATGTGCGGGCATGAGGGAGACCGAAAGGCTACTTTTAACTTGTATTTTTTACATAGTTAATGTGGCATGTGTTATATGTGGAATGGTGTTGTTTGTTCTTAAGGGGGAAGGGGTGTTATGTATGGGGTTTAATAACACTGCAAGCATTGGCTCTATCGATACACCAGGTGGCGCGGGCCCGAAACTGCTGTGGCAGGAAGCAGCGTTTCAGCGGGAAAGCCAGGTTTAAATCTATTGGCTGGAAATGTACCTGGACTCATGGCGGGAAAGCCAGGTTTAAATCTATTGGCTGGAAAATGTACCTGGACAGGTATAGAGAGAGCACAGGTAACCCTATCCTCTCAGTACAGTTTCCACCACCAAATAAAGAGCTGCTATGATGTATTCTTCTGCCTGGCGTCCTCCGTGCGTTCCAGAACTCATACTTGGGTTGCAAAAATGTAGTTTGATTTTTCTGCATTTCTTTGCTACCGAGTATCTGAACTACTGAAGATGGGAATCAAAAGTTTTATTCAAGTTGACTCCGCCCTGTTATAATCCAGGTGATGTCATGGCAGCATCTCTGAAAAATTTCATAAGGCTATCAGTCTTCTGATAGATTAGCCTCCTGAGAAGCAGCATGCAGTAAATAATAAAACATGTAGGCTAAATAAATTATAAAGACTTGGACCCCAACCTGCCCTGCCATTTTTTCAGGGGAGCGATTACCAATTGGAAATATCATCAGATAATCTACACAATATTTCCTTAAAACTATCCCAGATTAATATGTGTAGTGGTAGTAACACTACCTAATCTTGTTGTGGCATAATAAAAATAGGGTGCAGGAGTAACACATCGGAGGAAAATAGATTCATTTGGCTATGAGGAAAAGCATTGTGTGAAGCCCAACCACTAGTAAATGTGTTTTTAAAAAACCCTCCAAAGTGATCTAGTTCAGGGGTCCCAAACCTGTGGGCCACAGCCCTCTACTCATCCCACTCACACTAATGTTGTGTGGGTAGTACCATCGCAGCAAGCATCACGCAAGCACTAACATCACCGCAATTGTTGCATGGGCACTAGCGTTGCTGCAGGCACGCGCAACCCCGTTTGCAGCATATGCAGCCCCATTCGCATGTTTGCAGATATACGTAAAGGTGCCTGCCCCTCCCTTTCCCTCTGGGCTGCCAACCCAGAAAGGTTGGGGAACTCTGATCTAGTTAATAAATAATGCCAAGCCAGCAAAGATGATGTTTAAATTATGAACATTGAGTAGCATATTATGACTGAGTGCAATGTGTAAATTTAAAGCATACCACACTCTTCCTAAATGCCTTGATTTAGTTCTCAGGTTTCTGAACTTTCTTAAATCACAATTACTTTGATTAGCTATTTTGAAATTCTGAAAAAGTTAAAGAGATATTAGAAATTTGTTTTTTAAAAATCATACATTCATCTTGTAAATAATACAAAATGATCTGACTATGCAGCTTTTAGGCAGATTTAGATAAGGAATTTCACAAAATAAACAGATGTTTTTATGGGGGAAAGAGTCTATTGTTTTTACAGAAACTCCAGAAGACATGCTAGCCTGTGAAGAAATATATTGTATATATTTTAATTTCATGAGCCTAGCTAAAGCTTGAGAACTGTATCTAGGAAATTCTCTGCTATGCTAAAATCCAGTCTTAACCAGAATTTGCGGATATGATAGTTACTGTTATATTTTCGGTTCTTTAGGCATTAAGCGAGACGAAGTGTTGAAACAGCAAACAAGTTTATTAACTCAGAACAGAAGCAGTCGTAATGGCTGCTGCGCAGCTATTTATACGGTTAGCCTCTAGGCAGCAACCAATAGGTTCAGAGTAACAGTTTCCCGCCCAGAACCTAATTATCAGCCTGGAGACATCAAGTCTGGCTTTCAGTAACAGCAACCATTACATAACACAGAAATCTAGGTCAGACATTAAGAAAGTGATCGGACATTAAGCAACTGATTTAAACAGTTATGGCCAATACATTACAGTTACTCTAGAGAACTAATAGCCATAAAAAGGTAATAAAAATAAATGAAAAAAGAAAAAAAGAAAAGAAAAAAGGTAATAAAAAAACAAATGAAAAAAGAAGAAAAAAGGGAAAAAAGAAAATGAAAGAGAAAAAGAAAGAAAAAAACAAAAAAGCAAAAAAGCAAATACAAAAATAAAAATAAAAAGGAAATGGAAAAAAATAGGAAAAAGAAAAAGTAAATGAAAAGAAAAAAATAGGAAAAAGACAAAAGAGAAAGAAAACAAAAAGGAAAGGAAAAAAGGAAAAAGAAAGAAAAGAGAAAAAAATGAAAAATGAAAAATGGGAGACTAGATCAGGAATCAGTATAAATTGCACAGAGAAATTGTGAACAATCAGCATTCCCAAGATGTAGGAGCAGGCTTTCCAAGGCTTACTGAGCTGGACATTAGTATTTATCATTGGTAGAAAGGTAAAATAAGCAAACTAAAATAACATTATGCTACAATTTCTCTTGCCCTGCATATTTATCAAATGCTATCTCAAGGATTTATGTTTAATCTTAGTTTTAAGCACTGTGACAAAATAAAATGTGAGGCAATTAAGAGTGCAACATGTCTATCTAATGATCTTATCGTAAGAGGCTAGGATGGCAACATTCGGAAACATCTGAGACTCTAACACAGAAGAGGAATGATAAATGAGCTAAGTGACAGCTACTTATGCAATGAGGGGACAGTCCACCCAGCGACTAAAGCATCATAACAACCCTAATGAATTTGACCCAGGGATCAAAAGGGAAAGCAATAAAGCTGTTTGTCTACAGTAAACATGAAAGAAAATAGCTAGGATTAAGCTGGAGCTGTATCTTAGAGCAGCATAATATTTCAGCAACTGGTTGTTCAAAGATGATGATTTTTCCCCCTCCATATATAATAAACTAGAGCTTTGAACTTTTATTTTTGCAACGTGTTGAAAAATTTAGGTCATAA
This sequence comes from Vipera berus, assembly GCF_964194415.1. NCBI lineage: Eukaryota > Metazoa > Chordata > Lepidosauria > Squamata > Viperidae > Vipera > Vipera berus. The sequence continues at coordinate 132,602,052 of NC_138203.1, forward strand.
TTGATGAAAGAATCAACTGTACTTAATCTGGCTGATTTAGCCTACAATCATAACTTCACTTGATGTAGAACAAGCAGGGCTTTTTTTGTCATAGAATGCTCAGAACGGAGTTCTGGCACCTTTTTTGGATGGAACCTTGTAGGGTAGGCAAGGTGGGCTGTATGACATGTGTGAGTTCCGGCACCTTTTTCTTTTACAAACAAAGCACTGAGAACAAATATTAGCTCCTTAAAGGTAGGATTTACATCTAGGTAGACCTACACAAGATTGGATTGTCATGAGTTGCAGCAAGTGATTTATGTTTGTGTAACATACATGCAGAACTTAGAAGGAGGGAATGGAGCTTTATTTGTTATGAGTTCAAAGAAATGGAACATGTTCTTGATGGGCATTCTTGTTCTCTTCTCTGAAATCCTCTTAAGCACTATACCTCATAAAAATATAAGGTGATTTATCTAAACTACCATTGACCTCAACTCACAGTATATTGAAAGAGATGATTCCAAGGTCCCTTCTGACTTCCTTCTATGAAGTTGCCTTCAAGTCAGAGCGTTGGTCCATCTAACAAAATGTTGCCTGCTCAGATTAATAGGATCTTTTTATCTCACATCTCTGGGATTAAACGTGGGTATTTTCCTGAGAAATATAAGAAAGAATAGAACTGATGCTATGTGCACAGTTATCATAAAACAAATATACAAAACAGCACCAAAACATTTCATAGATAAAGCTCCTGGCTTCGCTTAGATCAATGAGAAAATGGGATTGCAATGATTCAGGCCAGCACTGAAGCAACCTAGAACTAAGGAGAAACTTCCTGACAGTTAGAACAATTAATCAGTGGAACAACCTGCCTCCAGAGGTGGTGAATGCTCCAACACTGGAAGTTTTTAAGAAGAGACTGGACAGCCATTTGCCTGAAATGGTATAGGGTTTCCTGCCTGAGCAGGGGGTTGGACTAGATGACCTCCAAGGTCCCTTCCAACTTTATATTATTATTATTATTATTATTATTATTATTATTATTATTATTATTATTATTATTATTATTATTATTATTATTATTATTATTATTTATAGGTCATAGCACATGATGTATAATAGCATCAGTGCTTCAGGTATGAGGAGACACACTTATATTGTCCATGATCACACTGTAGCTGTAATTCCTTGCTGGCAGCTCGTTACACTAGCTAGAATATATCCCTTGATCAGACAGACATGCATCAAATTTAATGCCACACATGTACGCATCGTCCCTGGGTGTCATTCTCTTAGAAGATCAGGGTGATTGCTTAAATGTTGATTATATTCATTGAGGTTATTCCAAACATTTCTTTCTTGAATATAGCTAGGTAAGTTATGTAGGTTTCAGAACATTTTTCACAGTAAGTTATGACTGGTTCGTGATGCTCATTTCTGCTATATGAAAGAGCCTCTTGTCATCCTTCCAGTTGTATTGAAGTTCAGTTATCAGATTATAGAACCAGCATGCTTCTTTGGCTGATAAATATGGAAACCAAAGCTCAATGCATCTAGAGGCTGAGAAATACTGAGGTTGCCCTCAAATATTCTGGTGCTTCTTGTGCTCTGTTTGGGCATGATTAGATTTAGGTTTTTGCTTTTATGGCTGAGGAGTTGCACTGGCACCTTCCATTTAGATAAAGCACCCATCCTTCTCTCCTCTGAAGTTATTGAGGCAATTTAGTTCACCAACAGTAAATTTCCAAATAAGAGAATAGCCTGGCACAGACTATGATTTATTGAGGTTGATTTGACAAAGCTTCCACTAGTTTTGTGCTTCATTTGACCTTTGCATCTCTGAGTCTTTTGCCCTTAGATGAAAAAGTCCCTGGATGTGTCACAGAGTTGCTTGGTTTCTGGTGCAATCAAGATTCTTGTAAGATGGGCCAAAATGAGTTTTCTTGACTGAGATCCAAAACTGAGATTTCAGATAGAGTTGAAAGACAGTTATAATACATTTTCAAAGGAGCCAAGGTGCAATGACAAATTGGAAGGTAGAAGAAAGATGGTGGCATCCATAATAATAGAAATTCCATTAATAGAAATGATGAAACGTGGGGGTAAACCAAGCTTAGTAACTGATTGGACAACATATCTGCTATCATTTTTTTTATTTAATGTCCATCCTACATTATTTGTTTGTTTGTTTATTCAATCCCATGTAAGATTGGCACCAGAACAATCAATGACATGGCGGGCACAAAGAATCAGGACCATTTGTAAGGTTGCAGCATAGATTTATTCAAGCCTACACACAAGTATCTGGTCAACTAAAGTCCAACACTAAATTGGCACCAGATAAGGGTCAACAGAATCCAGGAGCAGTTGGACTTGGAACACTTGTGGGAACAAAATGATTCTTAAGTTGATGATGCCCTTAAGTCCGCTGCCTCTCCACATCTTCCAGCTCTCGTTTGTTAATTGTTGGAATTGGGTGAATTACAGCTAGAACTCTACCTGAAATCTCTATTACCAGGGTAATGTTCCTCTAACCAGCTCATGAATTGAATATTTTATCATCTTTAAGGTCAGAGAAGAGTATGGAATGGCCTCAAAACAGCTAGGGATATGCTCAAACGTATTTCCCTAGAGCAGGGGTAGGCAACCTTGGCTCTTTTTTGACTCGTGGACTTCAACTCCCAGAATTCCTGAGCCAGCACTGGCTTAGGAATTCTAGGAATTGAAGTCCACGAGTCAAAAAAGAGCCAAGGTTGCCTACCCCTGCCCTAGAGGAACATCTGCAGAGGAAGCTAAGTTTTATATTCAACTTTCTCTTCTACTGATCTACATACTTTGCTGTCTGCCTGGCCGCCTTTCATCCTATCTCCACTTTTAAGCAGATGGATAGCTTGTTTATTGGATTAAAATATGGTTTTCAATATTTTATTCTTAAAGTATTTTTTAAAAGAATGAAACTTACGGGATGGAATGATAAATGACATATGAGGGCCAGTCCCTTAAATCAGCCTAGCCAAAATGGAAAGTAAAGGAAAAGGTTTGGCTCTATTTTAGGGACCAGTTTCTAGAAATGGAAATAAAACTGAGAACTTTGGGTCAGTGCAAGTACAACATGCAAAATATTTACATTTAAAGCTTCTCTTACTGTACGTATGGAGCTTTGTCATAAGCCATGGAAATTCCCTTTAAAATTGTTTCAAAGGTAAATGGCAATGTGCAGCTTCCATAAAGTAGTTCCTTCCATATTTTGGATGTAAAATGTGTATCACATTTTAGAACTCAAATGTATTGGGCAACAGGGACAAATGGCAGACCAAAATCTATTTGGAAGTTAGGGTGTTCATAAAAGAAGCCTCGTTTGGAATTCATCTATAAGGGAGCTTCACCCTTTTTCTTCTTCTGTGGGTATCATCTTCCTTACGCTGAACCTTTTTCATTGTAATCTTTCAAGATTCTGTAACTACAGCCTTTCTCAATAAAGTATAGCTCCTATCAGATTTATGGAGTCTGCTTCCTAACCTGATCTTAAAGGGCTGACATTAGTCTTGAAAGCCTGACTTTCTTCTCCCTCCCCTAATTTTTATATTCCAGGCAACTAGGACAGAGCCAGTTTATGTTTCAGGTTTTTTTTTAACGTTTTCCTCCTTCAGCTTAAAGCAGGGGTGTCTAACCTTGACAACTTTGAGACTTATGGACTTCAACTCCCAGAGTTCCCTAGTCCATCTTGCAGCTGAAGTCCACAAATCTTTAAGTTGCCAAAGTTGGACACCCCTGACTTAAAGCATATTGAAGGCAAATATACGTGTCCCAAGACAATGTAGCGGGATCCAATCTAGGTCCTTCACTGGGACCAGAGGTTTTTGTTTTCTGAGCTTTTGGACTCGTGCTGGAGCCCATCCTCTGGAAACATCTCTTTAGCAGAGTGTGTGCTTTGGGCTATTCTCTCTGTGTGGTATTTATCTGGTGCCTGCTGTATGTGGCTTTTAAAGCATATTTTTGTAACCAAGTCCGCAGAGTTTCTCCACAATCATCTCTGTAGTTATATAGAGAAATTGGAGCTGTTAAAGATATCATTTGTTTTATTTGTTCAGAATGTTAAAGAACCGCTCATATAGCCATATTGGTAGATAATCCCCTCTTCTCCTAGGGATGCTAGGGACGCGGTGGCTCAGTGGGTTAGGACACTGAGCTTGTCGATCAGAAGGTCGGCAGTTTGGTGGGTCGAATCCCGAGTGCTGCGTAGCAGAGTGAGCGCCTGTTACTCGTCCCAGCTTCTGCCAACCTAGCAGTTCGAAAGCACGTAAAAATGCAAGTAGAAAAATAGGGACCACTACGGTGGGAAGGTAACAGCGTTCCATGCGCCTTTGGCGTCTAGTCATGCCGGCCACATGACCACGGAGATGTCCTTGGACAAGCGCTGGCTCTTCGGCTTTGAAACGGAGATGAGCACCGGCCCCTAGAGTCGGAAACGACTAGCACGCATGTGCGGGGGAACCTTTACCTTTACCTTTATCTCCTAGGGACAAGTCCACTTATTCTCAAATAAAGAAAATTCTCATTCTGATGAACCATGGCATCAGAATTAAGCGTCCCACACTTGTTAATATAATAGTTAAAAGATGTCAGTAAGGTTGTTGCTGTATACATTATTTATTACATTTTGATGCCACCCAACTCCAAACAACTTATGTAAGGGTATTTCCTAAAGAACTGTGGCATATGTTTTTTTGTTTTGTTTTGTTTTTTAAATTGGCCTGGAATAGCTTCAATTGTGCTGATGGGTCAGCAAATGGAGAGAGAAATGGGGAGAAGCTGACTTTTGACCTTCAAGGGCTCTCATGAAGGCTGATGAGCTTAGCTGCTAATCCGAGCTGATGTGGGAAGATTCACAACTGTTCACTTAGTCCAGCTCAGTATATAGGAGTTGGGAACTAGAACCTTGGGGTAGGCACTCCCCAATTACGGGGGGGGGGGGAGAATCATGCTGCTTGTTTGACCCAAAATTAGAGAGAGGGGGGAATTGTAAGGAAATGAGGAGAAGAAAAGACTCATGGCTGGAGAAAAAAGTTCGAGAGTAAAGTTAAGTGAATGTGTGGAGCAGTTGTTGGTTCCTGGTCAGAGATGGAGAACAGCCCATAGGTAGCTGCCCTACTGGATCAGTGAATGCAGCTGTGACTGGGGGAAATTAGCAAAATTGCAAGACAGACTCTGCAAAGACTTAAGTCTCATGTTGATCCAAAAGACCCACTAAGGCTTATTTTCAGTGATATCTTATTTTTTCATCTACAGGAGGCAGAGAGTTCATGGGGGCTGCTAGCCCCGCCCTCCAAGCAGCAGATGGAGGCAGAGGCATGGGGGAGGGGAGGAGTTGCCTCCACCCACACCTCCTGCGAATCGAAGGTGAAGCATCATTCCCTGTTTTAAGCTCCACCTTTCACTGGTGTTTTGGAGCTATCCTGTTGCATTGGCAACAAGTGTTGCTACTGCTTGGTTTCAGTGACCATGAATTCTTCCTTTGTGCAGGGTTGTTGGAAACTCTGCTCCTTCCTTCCTGCCATTAGGCAGTGAACGCTGGTCCCCACTTTCTCGCCATCCTGCATGGCCCCATGTCTCCCTTCTCTGTCCTAGAAATGGCAGCCCCGTTTTCTGCTGCTTCTCCTCCTGGTGTTGCGTCCTTCCTTTGTTTGGAAGGACGCTAAGCTCCGGGAAAACTGTGCCAGCTGGAGCTGGGCAAGGAAGGCCAGGCTCCCCTTCCCCTTGAGATTTTGCATGGAGAAGCGGATCTACTTCCTGTAGGGTTGACCTCGGCACCCGCATCCGTTGGCAAACACAAGAGCTTTGTTCTTTTTCTCCAGGGCCTTTGAAATTTCCCCCTCCCCTTTGTGTCAGATGGGACCAATTAAATTAGAACTGTGAGGCTAGAGGTTTCCTCAAAGAACATGTTTATTGGTTAACAAAGTATCAGCACAGTCAAAAGTGAAATCAAGTCTGAAATTCCCCCCAAAGTGTTACACTATCACAAAGTTAAACTTTGCGGCCCAGTGTTATGCAATCAGCTATTCTTCCCAACAGAATAGTTTGATAAGCTTTCTAACAGAATGCTCAACACACCCACACACACCCAGTCTAATTGTTTGGGCTTGCAGAAATTCCCCACTTCCCCCCTCCCATTCTTGTGGCAATCAAGAATGAGCAAGATGGCTGCAGCCAGTTTCATTGTAGTTGACACTTTGCTTTTCTGCCTTTTAAAATACAGAGCAGACACATTTTTCTCCTGATTAGCTGAGAAGAGCTAAGGTTTTTGTAAGAAGCTGAGTGTATGCGTGAATCCAGCCCTCTTGGAATGGGCCAGGCCTGTGGGAAGTGGATCCACTCCACCATGCAAAGGGAACAAAACACAGGCTACACTTGAGGGACAAAGATTGGCAAGAATCGAGGCATGCAGGCCATCTGAAGTTCAGAACAAGAGAAGATACGGCGGGTACGCTGGCGGCAAGGGAAAACAATGGCAACACCAAAGTCAAGGAAGAGAATGACAGATAGGACACATTACACTTAAGGAAAGCTATGCCAGCTTTCCATTCAAAGAAACCCACCTCCCCCGTCAGAGTCCAACACATAAAGAGAGGAACCCCCGATCGCCCGCTGAACCACTTTCCCAGTAGCGGCCAGACTGCAGCCTCCGCTCTGTTCTCTGCTCTCCTCCATCTCAATTGTTCTGGGCACCAAGACAATAATGGAAGGAAACAAATTCTTCATCAGGCATGTCAAATCTCTTTCTCAGGGTTCCTCCCTAGCAGCAGCTGCATACAGATAACTCCATCTGCAACGATCTAGGGGGACCCCTTTCCTTCATCCCAGAAACATGCAGGTGTAATGTCTTCTGAGCAGGATGACTCCAGCTGAATACATTTACTCTGTAAATTGTACAAAACAGCCTAAATAAGTAAAAACAAAAGTTACTCTCAGGATTTCTCAAGGAGGTACAGCTTGGGGAACTACACTAGCCTCCTCAGCTCTACCTCTCTCATAGGAACACCAACTGATGCAGTGTCCTGGTGGGAAAAGACAAGCTTGCTATGGGTTTGAGGGGCCGGTATTTACATCACCAGTCCAGTTGTGCCCATTAAGAAATGTGACTCAAATCACCCACTCCTTACCTCTAAACTCCAAGCTCTCACTGTCCCACTGCACAAATGAAAACACGGTCATCTTGGTATTTCTTTTCCAAAAGAAAGGTCTTCGCAGAAGGGCTCTACGTGTGTCCATCAAGCAGCCTAATTCTAGAAAGTGGGAGAAACATGTGGTTACAGACTGCTTCTTGTCCCAAAAGAGGGCTAAAGACAAATGCAAAACAGCTACTGAAGTTGACCCTATGCTCAGAAAAAGTGTGAACTGAATAGGACCCAAAATATTGGCACAATTCTGTGTTTCATTAGCCACTAGCTTGCCGCAAAGCTACTCAACTACTTGTCCTATCTCTTTGTTTTGGATTTTGTTGCTAAAATGACCCCTGGAGGTCTTTCTAAATCTCTCCTCTGGCCAAAAACTAAAGCATCAGGCCCATAGGAGAGGGCCTTTTCTGCACAGCTATCGGACTGGCCAACAGGACCCTGGAGAGCAGCTCTTTGCCCAACCCTCAAAGGATTTAAGAATAGGGTAATCATACATCTCTTTGACAGAGCTTCAATCTGAAACTTATTCCCAAAGCTTAATTTGAGCTAATTTCAATGGCATAACGGTGCTCCAATTTTCAATTGGTATTTTTATCGAAGTAAGAACCTTGATGATTTAAAAAACAAAAGTACTGGTGCTGCAGGCACAGTTATGGCTACATTGCTGCTTTTTATGGTCTAACTGTAGGCAGCAATTAACCTTACAGTGATTTTCAAAGTTTAGTTTATGTTTATTCCTATTGTTTAGTACACTAAGGTTTAAGGTATAATCTATGTTTATAGTTATTTCTAATTTTATATTTGTACATTTCTAAGTTGCTTTATGTTTATCCAGCTTTTGTTTCTTTTACCATCTAAGTGCCTCAAAAAAACACTGACATGTAATCTATAAATAACAATGCAATTAAAATTGCTCTTAAAATTACAGAAGAGAATCATTCCAAAATCAAAAGCTCGGCAAAAGAGATGCATTCCTACCTTGTCCCTAAATACCTGAAAAGTGGGGCCCATGAGCACCACCTGGCAGGCACACCAAAGGGCCCTTTGCAGTAGACAGCAAAACTCTGTAACTGGGGTGTGGGAAGAGATTTCAAAAGATCCATCCTGCTATTTCCCACCAAAACTACAATACTTAGAGTGGTGGCAAATCGCAACCTCACACCGTATTTCCCACTCCATGTTGCAGCTTTTAGTTGGCTCCCAATCTTATTCAATTTCCATCCCCCATCACTTTAAAAGAAAAAAGCCTGAACCTAAGGGAAACTGGGAAAGAAAGAAAGACACCCCCAAATTCCCCATTGACTACTTATCCGGTTTCCTGAGTTCCTTTGTAACAGCCTGCAGGACAGGTCACCATCCAGCAGTGCTTCTTTCCCCAGGGCTGGTTCCAAAAGACTGAAGGCCTTTACAGCTGAAGACCATCCAGCAGGCCTTTACAGGACTGACCCCACCCTTCTGCCTGGCCCACACCCACTAGATCAGTGAATGCAACTGTGAGTGGGGGAAATTAGCAAAATTGCAAGCCAGACTCTGCAAAGACTCAAGTCTCCTGTTGCCTTGAGTGACCAGCTTTTTCTTCTGGTATAACTGAGCAGAGGGCAGGCTGTTTCTTGTAATCTGGAGAAAAAGGCAAGGAGGACTCTCCTGCCCTTCCTAGCCCTGACTCCCTTTGGACAAAGCTCTACAAAGTTCTACAAAGTGAGATGGGCATCAAACAAATCTAATAAATAAATACATTCCATTAGTTTCAGCTTCTTTTGTCACATCCATTTCACCCCTACTTTAAATAATAGTGAATGCAGCTGTGACTGGGGGAAAGTAGCAAAATTGCAAGCCAGATTCTGCAAAGACTCAAGTCTCATGTTGATCCAAAAGACCCATTAGGGCTTATTTTCAGTGATGTCTTATGTTTTCATGTACAGGAGGAGCCAGCCCCGCTCTCCAAGCAGCAGATGGAGGCAGAGGCATGGGGGAGAGGAGGAGTTGCCGCCACCCACATCTCCTGCGATTCAAAGGTGAAGCATCACTCCCTGTTTTAAGCTCCACCTTTCACTGGTGTTTTGGAGCTATCCTGTTGCATTGGCAACGAGTGTTGCTACTGCTTGGTTTCAGTGACCATGAATTCTTCCTTCGTTCAGGGTTGGAAACTCTGCCCCTTCCTTCCTGCCATTAGGCAGTGAACGCTGGTCCCCACTTTCTCGCCATCCTGTATGGCCCCATGACTCCCTTCTCTATCCTAGAAATGGCAGCCCCGTTTTCTGCTGCTTCTCCTCCCGGTGTTGTGTCCTTCCTTTGTATGGAAGGATGCTAAGCTCTGGGAAAACTGCGCCAGCTGGATCTAGGCAAGGAAGGCCAGGCTCCCCTTCCCCTTGAGATTTTGCATGGAGAAGCGGATCTGCTTCCTGTAAGGTTGACTTTGGCACCTGCATCTGTTGGCAAACACAAGAGCTTTGCTCTTTTTCTCCAGGGTCTTTGAAATTTCCCCCTCCCCTTTGTGTCAGATGAGACCAATTAAATTAGAACTCTGGGGCTAGAGGTTTCCTCAAAGAACATGCTTATTGGTTAACAAAGTATCAGCACAGTCAAAAGTGAAATCAAGCCTGAAATTCCCTCCAACTGTATTTTTGTGGATCCCCCTAGTTCTTACTATTTTTACTATTTTTGATGGTTCTCTTCTCCTAACTAGTAGGAGCTTATTGGGTTACAAAATTTGACCATTTGGCAGAGACACCACACGACTTGAAGACAAAGATGAGCACCTCTAACTTATCCAAACTTGGGAAAAAAGGCTCATGTGCTCCAGCTTCGACTTCTGCAAGCCCAATCTACCAGAAACCAATTACTACAATGTTACAACAGGAGAAGATTGATACTCAACAGAAGGAAACCCAAGCAATTTTACAAGCAATCTATGATGCTAACGCTGACCAGTCTGCTACAACAACCAAAAATCATGAAGAGTTGAAAAGTGACAAAATGAATCAAAAAATTAATAATATAGACTCCCAACTGGAAAACTTCAAAAAGATGATTGCAGAAAACCAACAAAGAATCCAAAAAATGGAACATAAGTCAACTAAGGTTGACCAGAAACTAGAAGACCTGAAAGATGAAAACCAAAAATTGATGCAAATAAATGGAGATCTGGAAGAATTGTTGGCAGTCATAGAAATGGAGCGAGCATCATATTTTCTAAGATTTCAAAACATACAAGAAGATAAGGAAGAGGATCTTTTATAACTGATAACAGAGTTACTGGCAGACGTATTAGGATTTGGGAGGTCACAGATGGAAGGGGAAGTTGACCAGGCTTATTGTGTCAACTCCAACTATGCTAGAAGCAACAAGGTGCCCAGAGAAGTGCATGTCAGATTTTTAAAAAGAGCTACAAGAGACGAGATCCTGAGAAAAGTAAGAGAGGAACTGTTGAAATATAAAGAAAAAGAAATTGTGGTTCTTAAGCAAATCCCTAGAAGGATAAGAGAGGCTCGCAGAGACTACCAATTTCTAACTAAGAAATGTTGAAAAAGGAGTGAACTTTACATGGCTGATTCCAGAAGGGATTTTAATCTATTGAGATACGAAAAAATACAGACTGGATACACCACTTAAAGCATTGGAGTTCTTTGACAGCCACAGAACCTTTCTGGGTGAGAGATGACTTGGAACCCAATAAACAAGACGAAATGCCAGTTGAAGGTGAGGCCGACCAATGAGTGAGAGAAGAGACTAAAGAAACTCTTATTCAGAAGAAAGCACAAGACCAAAAGATCAGAGACAGATAAGATTGACTAGAAGATTAAGACCTAGATGTAATAGAAAAAGATTGAGGAGACTGGGATCTTATCAATAAACATCAACGGCTTAAACTCCCCCTCAAAAAGGAGAAATTTTTTTACACGTTTACAAAAATTAAAAATGGACATAATTTGTCTTCAAAAAACCCATATTAAGAGGCAACATATCAAAATTTTAGAACAACCAAAAATTTGCAAACTCTACTTTGCATTGTCATCTCAAAAAAAAGAGGAGTAGCCTTTTATATCAAAGAAAACAAATTTATGCAGATGAAGAGGGGAGAATTCTAATGGTTGAAATCATGATGGACCAAAAGCAGATATTAATGATTGGAATATATGCACCCAAAGATAAGCAAGAACAATTTTATCTTGAACTATATAAGAAAATATTAGACTTAAACTACCAAAACGTTTGTATAATGGGAGACTTTAATGCAATAGTGGATGGAACTTTGGATTATAAAAGTGCCAAGCAAGGAAGGAAAGGAGGAAATTTACTACCTAAGGCATTTTCAAAAATGATAGAAGAATTCAGTATTTTAGATATATGGCAAGAGAAAAACCCAGAGAAACTACAATTTTCAATTTACTAAAATAGACACAAATCATGGTCAAGAATCAACATGATATGGATTTTGTTGGACTTGAAACTGATGATTCAAGAAGCGGAAATTGAAACCAATGACTGGGCAGACCACAATCCAATAAAAATGACTTGGAAAGGAATTAAGAAGAAGCCTAGATGGTCTCTAAACAAATCGATACTGAAGGACAAAGAATTCCTACAACTAGCGACTTCCGGTGGCGATGCGACGCTGAAGACAGCCATTCCTGGGCTGTCCGCTCCGCGGCTTCGTAGAACTGCCGAAAACAGCGCCGATCAGCTGTTTCGGCGGTTCGGAAGCCCCCTCCTCGGGAGAAGAGGAGGGGGTGAGGCTCTCCGGGGCCGCCTGAGCTTTTAGTTCGGGCGGCTGAAGGATCGAGCCCCCCCGAAGCCTGGGTTTGCTCCGGGCTGTGCAGCGCTTCTGCTCCGTGCTTTTGGGAGCAGAACCAAGCGTTAGCAACCACCCCTGCCAGCAGGAAGGACTTTGGAGTGTGAAGAGGCAGGCAGAGCGATACAGGAGATCAAGGTGAAAGTGGATTTTTGTTCTCTAGTTCAACGAATTTTATGGACTTTGAAAGTGAAAGTGCGTAGCAAGTGAAAGTGGGGGAAGATAGCGGCTAAAACTTCTAAAGTTCTCAGGAGTGCGGGGGCTTCCCCGGTGCAACAGTCCTTGCTGCAAGCCTTATTGCCTCCTGCACCTGCTCCGGCACTGACGGTTAAAGATCTACAGGACGCTTTGGAGAAGCACTCACAACAAATAGCAGATATTATAGATGAAAAGATGGAAAAGCTGGAGGAGAAGTTTACAGCAATGAGGGCAGACATCTTGCCTGCACTTCAAGGTATGGCTTTATGTATTGAATGCTTGGACAAAAAAATGGAAGATCTTAGCCAAAATAATTCCAGATTAGAAGCAAAAGTGTTAGAGAATGAAAATGTGATGGATAAAATGGACGGTGACTTGACTCTGGTCCAGTACCACCAGATGGAGTTTGCTATCAGAATCAGAGGCTTAAAAGAGAATCCTAAAGAAGATTTAAAGCAGATAGTCTCTGAGGCTTTGGAAGTGGTACTGGGACAGTCAGCAGCTGAAATTGAGGGAAATATAGACAAAATCTTTCGTGTGAATTCATGGATTGCAAGGCAAAGGAAGCTGCCTAGAGATGTGGTGGTTTACTTCACAAAGAGAGCAATCAGGAATGAAGTTATCCAAGTTTCTTATGATACTAAGCTTGTGGTTGCTGAGCAAGAATTTTTGGTTTTAAAAGAGATTCCTCCAAGAATTTTAAGGAGAAGGAAAGATTTTGCTTTCCTGGCACAGGAACTTAAGAAACGCAACATTAAGTTTAGATGGGAGATACCAGTGGGTATGGTGGTGATGCATGAAGGCACGAGACACCGTTTGGTCACAGTGATCCAGGCAAGTGATTTTTACAGCAATGTTTTAAAAGCAACCCCTTTACCACTTTTGGAATCTACAAAGAAAAATGGTGAGGGAAAGCCTCAAGATGCTGAAGGAATGCAGACAGATGAGAAAGCTACTGGAGTGGATCAAATTACAGCTTCATCGGAAGATGCCAGAGATCAGAGGATGACACGTGCTGCCTTGAGACGAGCGAGACGAGAGCAAGAGCAGGATCAACAGAAAGTTATGGAACCTTCAAAGTGTACCTATAGTGAAGCTGTGGGAGGGGCGCGGCCTAAGGAAGTTAAGGGACTCGTGGCAGACGTGCTCCAGAAGCTTCGGGTCGCTAAGGATGTTGACTAAGTTTCTAACCTGGAATGTCAATGGCTTAAATTCACCACAGAAGAGAAAGAAAGTTTTTCAATACTTAAAACAATTTAAGACTGATGTTATTTGCTTGCAAGAAACACATATTAGGGTTATGGACCAAAAGTACCTATTGAACTCTAGATTGGGTACACAATTTATTGCTTCTGCAATGAATAAGAAAAATGGAGTGGTTATTTACGTCAAGAATACTATGACAGCGGAGCTAATAGAAGCAGATAAACAAGGAAGATATGTTATAATAGATTTGTTGTTAGAAGGCAAAAAAACGCTTTTGGTTGGACTGTACGCTCCTAATCAACAACAAGCTGATTTTTATAGTTCATTACACAGCAAGATTACTCAGTTGGATTATAAATCTTTTATTTTTATGTGAGATTGGAACGGCGTCTTGGATGTACAACTGGACAAGTGTGGTTCTTTTAGGCATACTCCAAGCCACGCTAGATTGCCTAAATCTTTTTTTGAGATGAAGGATGATTTGGAGTTGCGAGACATTTGGAGAGAAAGACATTTACAAGAAAAGGATTACACTTTTTTTCTGATAGACATCAATCTTTTTCCAGGATTGATTTTATATTAATGACTAATGATTTTTTTCCAGGATCAAGAAGATAAAGATTTGTCCAAGAACTATGTCTGACCATAGTCCAGTTTGGTTAGAGATTGACAAGGATAATAGAGATAGGCGCTCTTGGCGCTTAAATGAGAACTTGTTTAGAAATCAGAGAAATGTGGAAGAATGTAAAAAACAGATGAAGGACTTTTTTGAAACTAACATGAACAAGGGTACTTCTATGGACATGGTTTGGGATGCTAGCAAAGCTTATATGAGAGGGGTGTTAATATATATGAACAACAAATACAGACGTAATTTGGAATTTAGGAGGAAAGAATTAGAGAATGAAATTAGGGAAAAAGAAAAGGCCCTAATTCTGAATCCATCGGATGTGAAGATCAAAGAGGTTATTAATTTGTTAAGAGGACAATTTGATAAGTTGATGGCTGATCAGGTGGCAACTAACTTACGGTTTGCTAGGCATAACACTTTTTGCAATGCCAATAAACCAGGCAGATGGTTAGCTTACAGGTTAAGGAAGAAGCAAAGGGCTTCTAACATAGATAAAATAGAACATAAGGGTAAGGTTGTGTATCAACAGGACCTTATTAAGGAAGCTTTTGTGGACTTTTATTCCAAATTATATGCTAAAGATAAGATTAATGAAGCAGATATTGATGTATACTTGAGGAATGCTAACATCCCGGTTCTTACACAAGAACAAAACTAAGAGATTAATCAATTGATAACAGAAGAAGAAATTCTTTTAGCAATTAAACAATTGAAGGTGGATAAAGCGCCAGGCACGGATGGACTGACTGCGATGTATTACAAAAACCTACAATTGGAGATGATAAAGCCACTAAGGGAATTGTTTCAGACAATTCAAAGGGGAGGAAGGGTGCCTCCGTCTTGGAGAACTGCTTTTATTTCTCTCATTCCGAAGGAAGATCAGGATGTCACTCAAGTAAGAAATTACAGACCAATATCACTTTTGAACACGGACTACAAGATATTTGCTAAGGTTTTAGCTAACAGATTGATGAGGGTTTTGCAACAGATAATTCATGGGGACCAAACTGGGTTCATTAGTGGTAGACAAATGAAAAATAATGTGAGGCATATAGTAGACTTGTTGGAATTTTTGGAAAGGAACAACCAGATCCCTGCGGCGCTGATCTTTCTAGACGCCGAAAAAGCCTTTGATCAACTGGATTGGCAATTTTTGATGAAAGTTTTAGATAAAATGAATTTTGGGGATAAATTCTTACAACCAATTAGGGCATTATATCAAAAACAAACAGCCCGAATAATAGTAAATAATAGTTTGACTGAAGTATGTAATATTGAAAAGGGCACAAGACAAGGGTGTCCGTTATCACCTTTATTATTTATTTTAAAATTGGAGATATTATTGATTAAAATACAGAATTTGGAAAAAATTAAGGGAATTCAAATTAGAGATCAGGATTATAGACTGAGGGCGTTTGCAGACGATCTGGTTGTTACGGTGGCCCAGCCAAAAAATTCTGTTGTGGACCTGATGGAGATAATAATGCAATATGGAAAGGTTTCTGGATTTAAGGTTAATGTACAAAAAACTAAAATATTAGCTAAAAATATGACAGTATCGCAAAAGGCCCTTCTAGAAGGGTTAACTGGATTTGAGATTGTTAAAAGGGTTAAATATTTGGGGGTGTATTTGTCACCCTCAAATGCAAAGTTATATAAAAATAATTATGAAAAGTTATGGGGAAAAATTCAAAAAGAATTGGAGAGCTGAAAAAAATAGCAATTGTCTCTACTGGGAAGAATTGCAGCAGTGAAAATGAATGTTTTGCCTAAATTTCTATTCTTATTTCAAATGATACCTATTCTTAAAAAAGACTCAAATTTGGAGGAATGGCAAAAGGGTATCAATAAATTTGTATGGGCAGCGAAAAGGCCACGAGTTAAATTTAAGATTATGCAGGACACGTGTGAAAGAGGTGGTCTTAGAATGCCCAACTTTAAATTATATTATGAAGCTGCTGCGTTGTCAGCGATAAGTGACTGGATTAATTTAACACAAGGGAGATTATTAAATCTTGAAGGCCACGACTTGTTATTTGGCTGGCATGCATATTTATTGTATGATAAGAAGGTAGATAATGTGTTTAAAGTGCATATTTTGAGACAGGCATTGCTGAGAGTTTGGAAAAAGTATAGACATAAGCTAAACTACAAGATACCTTTATGGGCAATACCGAAACATGCAATAGAAAACATAAATGTTGGGTTCAAACATGATGTGACTACATACAAGGAAATCTTAAGTTTGGAGAGGAACGTATGGTGTTTGAAGCCGTACAATTTTTTACGAGAAGAGAAGATTGTTCAAACCTGGTTTCAATATGGTCAATTACGGGCCAGGTGGAAAGAAGACCAGAAAATTGGTTTCTCAATGACTGATGAAAATCTGGTAAAGCAAATTAGAAATCAGGGTCCAGCACATATCAAACGGATATATCTTGCATTGATAGAAATTGACTCAGAAACAGAACTTGTTAAAGATTGTATGATAAAGTGGGCTCAGAATATTCAAGAAGTTATTACAATGGACATTTGGGAAAAGATCTGGGTGAGGAACGTAAAATTTACGCAAGCTCAAAATTTAAGAGAGAACTTTTATAAAATGTTTTATAGATGGCATTTAGATCCTAAAAAGCTTGCAAGTATGTATCCGAACTATCAACCTAAATGCTGGAGATGTGGTGGCGAAGAAGCAACGTATTTTCATATATGGTGGACCTGCAAAAAGGTTAAAGCTTTTTGGATTAAAATCTGGTGAAATATGCAGAAGATATTTAAGCAAAGGATAAAGTTTTGTCCGCAATTGTTTTTATTGGGCATAATTACGGATACTACTGTTGTGGACGCTAAGTTGATGTTGAACTTAATTACGGCAGCAAGACTTTTAGTAGGTCAATATTGGAAGAAGGAGGAACTGCCGACTATAGAAGAATGGACTCTAAAAGTTTCTGACCTGGCAGAAATGGCAAAGATTTCGGCTTATTTGAAAGACCATTTGCAACAACGTTATATTATGGAGTGGAAAAAGTGGATTGATTATATCCAGAACAAATATGGGACTAAAAAGTTTCATTTAGCATTTGTATAAGTTTTGATGTGATATTAATATTGCTTGTAGTCATTTTATATGAGCTAGAGTGCGATAGACTTAATAGTTTATTGTTGTTAACATATGGTTGTTTATGATTGTTTTTATCTTTATACCTTGTATTTAGCTCTGGGAAGTCGGGGAGGGGGGAAGGGGTGGGGGGAGGGTTAGGGAGGGTTAGGAAGGGTTGGGTGGAGGGAGGGGGGGAGGGATTGTTAAAGATAAAATGTATTGTAAAACTTTTCAATAAAAAAAAAAGAATTCCTACAACTAGCGACAAAGGAAATGGAATTTTTCTTTAAAATAAACAAGAAGGAAGAAACATCACTCCAAAATCTTTGGGACACTGCTAAAGCATATTTTAGACGCCTCGCCATAACTTATATTGCCAAGAAGAGTAAAGAAAAGAAAGAACTACAGCGTACAGTGAATCCTGTAAGCATAGCTACGCACGCTGTATGCGGATGCTGTGCAGCGTACAGCAAATGCTGGAAGCATAGCCGGCGCCGCTGTATGTATACGCTGTACAGCGTATATAGTGGGCATAGCCGGCGCTGACTAAGCTTCCAGTTTTCTTTTTCTTTTTTCTTTTTTTCCTTTTTTATTAAGTTTTTCTTTTTTCCTTCTATTTTCCCCTTTTTTCTTTTTCTTTTTTCTTTTTTCATTTGCTTTTTCTCTTTTTTTGTTTCTTTTTCCTTTTTCCTTTTTTCTATTACCATTCCTTTTTTCTTTTTTAATTTTCAATTTCTTTTTGCTTTTTTCATTTTATTGTATTAATTTTTGTTTTTCCTTTTCCTTTTTCCTTTTCTCCCATGTTCTTTTTTCCTTTTCCTTTTTTCTTTTTTTATTACCTTTCCTTTTTTCTTCTTTTTCATTTTCTTTTTTCTCTTTTCTTTTTTCTTTTTTCCATTTTCCATTTTTCTTTTTCTTTGCTTTTCCTTTTTCCTTTTCCTTTTCCTGTTTCTGTTTCTGTTTCTTTTTTCTTTTTTCTTCTTTTTCTTTTTTCCTTTTTCTATTTTCCTTTTTTCCTTTTTCTTCCTTTTTCTTTTTTCATTTGCTTTTTCTCTTTTTTGTTTCTTTTTCCTTTTTCCTTTTTCTATTACATTTCCTTTTTTCTTTTTTAATTTCTTTCCTTTTTTCCTTTTTTCTCTTTTTTTTCTTTTTCCTTGTTTTTGTTTTTCTTATTAATTTCTTCTTTTTATTTTTTCCTTTTCTTTTTCTTTTTTATTTGCTTTTTTGTTTTTTGTTTTCTTTTTTTCCTTTGTCCTTTGTCCTTTTTTCTTTTTCCTTTTCTGCTTTTTTTATTTGCGTTTTGTTTTTATATTTTATTAATTTTTTCCTTTTTCTTTTAACTTTCCTTTTTTCTTTTTCCTATTAATTTTCCCTTTTTCTTTTTCCTATTTTTTATTTTCTTTTTCCTTTTCTCATTTAACTTTTCCTTTTCCTTTTTTTCCATTTTTTTCTTTTCCTTTTTCCTATTAATTCCCTTTTTTCTTTTTCTTTTTAATTTGCTTTTTCTTTTTTCTTTTTTTTCCTTTCCTTTCCTTTTTCCTTTTCCTTTCTTTTTCCTTTTTCCTTTTTTCTTGTTTCATTTGCTTTTTTGTTTTTTTCCTTTTCCTTTTCCTTATTCCTTTATTTTCTTTTTTATTTTCTTTTTCCTCGTTTTTTCTTTTTCTTTTTTCTTTTATTTATATTTTCACTTTTTTCTCCTTTTTCATTAATTTCTTCTTTTTTCCCTGTTCCTTTTTTCTTTTTCCTTTTCCTTTCCCTTTTTCACTTTACACTTTTTCATTTCCTTTTCCTTTTCCTTTTTATTTTTCTTCTTTCATTTGCTTTTTCCTTTTTCCTTTTCCTTTCTTTTTCCTTTTTCCTTTTTTCTTGTTTCATTTGCTTTTTTGTTTTTTTCCTTTTCCTTTTCCTTATTCCTTTATTTTCTTTTTTATTTTCTTTTTTCTCGTTTTTTCTTTTTCTTTTTTCTTTTATTTATATTTTCACTTTTTTCTCCTTTTTCATTAATTTCTTCTTTTTTCCCTGTTCCTTTTTTCTTTTTTCCTTTTCCTTTCCCTTTTTCACTTTACACTTTTTCATTTCCTTTTCCTTTTCCTTTTTATT
>NC_138203.1:132626235-132629529 GCF_964194415.1 Vipera berus
TTAGGGTTAGGGTGAGGGTGAGGGTTAGGGTTTAGGGTTTAGAGTAAGGGTTAGGGTTCGGGTTTAGGGTTCGGGTTTGGGTTTAGGGTTAGGGTTACAGTTCAGGGTTAGGGTTAGGTTTAGGGTTTAGAGTTTATAGTAAGGATTAGGGTTAGGGTTTGGGTTTAGGCTTAGGCTTAGGGTTAGAGTTAGGGTTAGGGTTAGGGTTCAGGGTTACGGTTAGGGTTAGGGTTTAGGGTTTAGGGTTTAGAGTTAGGGTTCCAGTTTAGGGTGAGGGTGAGGGTTAGGGTTTAGGGTTTAGAGTAAGGGTTAGGGTTCGGGTTTAGGGTTCGGGTTCAGGTTTAGGGTTAGGGTTACGGTTCAGGGTTAGGTTTAGGTTTAGGGTTTAGGGTTTATAGTAAGGATTAGGGTTAGGGTTAGGGTTAGGGTTCGGGTTTAGGGTTAGGTTTAGGGTTTATAGTAAGGATTAGGGTTAGGGTTCGGGTTTAGGCTTAGGCTTAGGGTTAGAGTTAGGGTTAGGGTTAGGGTTAGGGTTAGGGTTCAGGGTTACGGTTAGGGTTAGGGTTTAGGGTTTAGAGTTAGGGTTCCGGTTTAGGGTTAGGGTGAGGGTGTGGGTTAGGGTTTAGAGTAAGGGTTAGGGTTCGGGGTTAGGGTTAGGGTTACGGTTCAGGGTTAGGGTTAGGTTTAGGGTTTAGGGTTTATAGTAAGGATTAGGGTTAGGGTTCGGGTTTAGGCTTAGGCTTAGGCTTAGGGTTAGAGTTAGGGTTAGGGTTAGGGTTAGGGTTCAGGGTTAGGGTTAGGGTTAGGGTTTAGGGTTTAGAGTTAGGGTTCCGGTTTAGGGTTAGGGTGAGGGTGTAGGTTAGGGTTTAGAGTAAGGGTTAGGGTTCGGGTTTAGGGTTAGGTTTAGGGTTTAGGGTTTATAGTAAGGATTAGGGTTAGGGTTAGGGTTCGGGTTTAGGCTTAGGCTTAGGGTTAGAGTTAGGGTTTACGTTTACGTTTACGTTTATTTGATTTCTATACCGCCCTTCTCCCTAGGGACTCAGGGCGGTTCACAGGGCATATATAAAAATAACGGTACAAAAGTTAAAAGGAAATTAAATCAATGCCCAGTTAAAAACAAGAATACAATACAAAAACACCAAATTTAAAACCCATAATCCCCCATCAGGCCAGACCCGCTAATTCAAATAAGTGGGTCTTCAACCCGCGATGGAAGGTTCGGAGGTCTGATGTCGTCCGGAGCTCCACCGGCAGTTGGTTCCATAATGCCGGAGCGCCCACAGAGAAGGCCGTCCCCCTGGGGGCCACCAGTCGGCATTCCCTGACCGGAGGCACCCTGAGGAGGCCCTCTCTGTGGGAACGCACAGGGCGGAGGGGAGTTGACGCCGGCAGCAGGTGGTCCCCGAGGTAACCCGGACCCATGCCATGTAGGGACTTAAAGATCATAACCAAAACCTTGAACCTCACCCGGAAGACAACTGGTAGCCAATGCAGCTCGCGGAGCAAAGGTGTAACATGGGAGTACCGGGAAACTCCCAAGACAACTCTCGCGGCCGCATTCTGTACCAGTTGGAGCCTCCGAGTGGTCTTCAAGGGAAGCCCCATGTAGAGAGCATTACAGTAGTCAAGGCGAGAGGTCACGAGTGCATGAGTGACCGTACACAAGGCATCCCGGTCCAGATAGGGCCGCAACTGGCGCACCAGGCGAACCTGGGCGAAAGCCCCCCTAGTCACGGCCACTATATGATCTTCCAGGGTAAGCCGTGAATCTAGGAGGACTCCCAAGTTGCGAGCCCTATCCACGGGGGGTAAAAGCTCACCCCCCACAGAAAGAGATGGAACATTTTGAATGTCCCGGGATGCCGGAATGTACAGCCACTCAGTCTTGTCAGGGTTGAGTTGAAGTCTGTTCCTCCCCATCCAGACCCGAACCGCCTCCAGGCAACGGGACATCACAGCGAGGGCATCACTGGGGTGGTTTGGGGTCGAAAAGAAAAGTTGGGTATCATCGGCATATTGATGATACCCAACTCCAAAACCACGAATGATCTCACCCAGCGGTTTCATGTAGATGTTGAACAGGAGAGGCGAGAGAACCGACCCC
The DNA here is from genome assembly GCF_964194415.1 of Vipera berus. NCBI lineage: Eukaryota > Metazoa > Chordata > Lepidosauria > Squamata > Viperidae > Vipera > Vipera berus. Next base: position 132,628,340 of record NC_138203.1, read on the forward strand.
TGAGGAACTCCACAAACGAGAGACCTAGGGGCCGACCTAGGGTTAGGGTTAAGGTTAGGGTTCAGGGTTACGGTAAGGGTTAGGGTTTAGGGTTTAGAGTTAGGGTTCCGGTTTAGGGTTAGGGTGAGGGTTATGGTTTAGGGTTTAGAGTAAGGGTTAGGGTTCGGGGTTCGGGTTCGGGTTCGGGTTTAGGGTTAGGGTTACGGTTCAGGGTTAGGGATAGGGCACAGGTCTGCAACCCACGGCTCCGGAGCCGCATGCGGCTCTTTCAGCCATCTCCTGCGGCTCCCAGTCCTCTGCCATGTGCAGTTCAAAAAAAAAAAGTGGGACTAAAAAAGTTCAACCAATCAATTCAAATATGCAGGGTAGGTGTATATCTCGCCTTGGCTCCACTCTTCAGTCAAACCCTGTTCTGCGCATGCGCACATGTGCACACATTTTTTGCAGCTCCCAGTTTTTCCTTTTGTGAGGGAACCAGTTCCGAGTGGCTCTTTCACTGTTTCAGGTTGCTGACCCCTGGGTTAGGGTTAGGGTTAGGGTTAGGATTCGGGTTTAGTGTTAGTGTTAGGGTTAGGGTTCAGGGTTCCGGTTAGGGTTAGGGTTTAGGGTTTAGAGTAAGGTTTAGAGTTAGGGTTCCGGTTTAGGGTTAGTGTGAAGGTGAGGATTAGGGTTTAGGTTTTAGAGTAAGGGTTAGGGTTCGGGTTTAGGGTTCAGGTTCGGGTTTAGGGTTAGGGTTACGGTTCAGGGTTAGGGTTAGGGTTAGGGTTAGGATTCAGGTTTAGTGTTAGGGTTAAGGTTAGGGTTTAGGGTTAAGGTTCGGGTTTCGGTTCAGATTTAGGGTTTGGGTTTGGGTTTAGGGTTTTGAGTAAAGTTTAGTGTTCAAGTTTGGGTTTAGGGTTAGGGTTTGGGTTTAGGGTTAGGGTTAGGGTTCAGGGTTAGGGTTTAGTGTTTAGAGTACAGTTTAGGGTTTGGGTTTAGGGTTCGGGTTCAGGTTTAGGGTTAGGGTTAGGTTTTATTGGTTTAGAGTAAGGTTTAGGGTTAGGGTTCGGGTTTAGGGTTTGGGTTCGGGTTTAGGGTTACAGTTACGGTTACAGTTAGGGTTAGGGTTAGGGTGAAAGTTTAGGGTTAGGGTTAGGGTTAGGGTTAGGGTTAGGGTTGGGGTTAGTGTTTGGGTTTAGGGTTAGGATTAG